>NW_027286069.1:73516624-73856624 GCF_022747635.1 Hetaerina americana | reverse complement strand
AACAATGTGTTTTTCCACCAAATTTTTTATTAGTAGCATGAGTACCTTTGTACCTGAGGATGACGCCGATGCGTTGAAAATAGTTGTACCTAATAAAATATTTGGCGGAAAGATACATTGTTATTTTTTTACTTCAGTGATAATGGATTTCCACACAGTTACGCCTAAAAAAACATCAAATATACATGATGAGATGCTAAAAAAAACCAATTCTTTCTCTATCATTAAGTCGATTCCGACTCGATGAGATGCTTTTACACCAATACCAATGAGATAATTTCTTCTTGCTTGGTGAATGCTTTTACAAAACAAGTAATACCAATACTCCACTGTTCTCATATAAACTCGCATAAATCAAATAATTTACGAGGAATAGGTCAAGGCAAAGAGGTTGAGGAGCAGACGAAATCGCGCAATTCAAAATTCTTGGCCGTCTTGTGCCATAATTAATTACGGATATCTTTTCTCTTCGTTATTCATGAAATTCCATCCTGATATTTGACTTATTCCGATGGATACTAGTTCACATTGGGATCGGGATTGGTGCGGTGGTTATAATACTGGCTTCCCACCCAGAGGACACGGGTTCAAATCCCGGCGATGTTGAATATTTTTCAGTGGTATCTCGATCCCTACTTGAGGTGCTTTGTGGAGGGCACTTTGAGTGAGTACGCCGTCCGTCGGATGGGACGTTAAGCTGCAGACTCCTTGGCGCCTTTCGTAAAGAGCAGGCTCATGCCGACGCCGGGTTTCTCTTCACCCTTTCCTGTCCAGCCCCTATGGCGCAAATGACCTCAGCTCTCGGTCGCCTCTCCTAAATACTACTACTACCAGTTCACATATGAGGGATTCGATCCTCTTCCCGTCTCTTCATGACATACAAAATGACTATCAAATTCCATCTACGTCTACCTAACAGTCTCCCTTTTGTTATATCTTTCAACCTCCGCCTGCCTCTTATAATTACCTTGTAAATGTCGTCTATCGTCTTCGAATTCCTTCCATTAAGCATCAATTTTCCTTCCCAAATGTGCATTCTATTTTCGTTTTTCACCTTTTGTACCCAATTAACATTTTTCATCCTTCTTCAGACGAAAATTTCAAAAGCTTCCAGTAACAAACGTTCATCTTATTTATTTTGAGGACAAAGCGGAGTATATATATGCATGTGTGGTAAACCCGGTCGGGATATGTGATGGGGGTTTGCCTTTTTAACGCAGCTGGTCGCCAGTTTGCTCCGAGTAGTATGAGCAGAAAGACTTGCCTCCGCGTGAAGTGTGTTTTTCGACTTTGTAACACGGCGCGATGGAGCGTTCGCTTGAACAGCGACATGCCATCAAGTTTCGCGTGCAGCTTGAAAACCAACTTACTACGTCCGAAAGCATGTTACAACATTCCTAAGAGACATTCCCGTCAAGGAATTTCAGGGTGCGGCGTAGCAGACACGTCTCCGCAAGTGTGTTGATGCAGGGGGAGAGTAATTTGAAGAATTTTAAGCATTGTACAAGTACGATCAATAAATATATTTTTCCCAGAGAATACGCATTACTTTAATAGTGGACCCTATATATACATGGAAAGGCCCAGAAATATCCGGCCTGACCTAGAGATGGCGGTAATTGTTTGAAAAATATCACTTTTTAGAAAGTATGTTATCTATAAAGCATATGTTTCAAGTTTGAAGACGCCACGTGGTTTAGTATTTGTTTGGTAGCCATCAATAGTGAAGGTTTTCAGTAAATTTGTGAAAATGGAGAAAATTGGTCATCGGTACGTGATACAATACTGTTATTTGAAAGGTCTCAGCCCCACCAATATAAAAGTTGAACTGGATTCTGGGTGAGTCTGCTCATTCGTTTACAACAGTAAAATATCGAGCAGCAGAGTTTAAACGAGGCCGTACGAGCTGTCAAG
Source organism: Hetaerina americana (assembly GCF_022747635.1). NCBI lineage: Eukaryota > Metazoa > Arthropoda > Insecta > Odonata > Calopterygidae > Hetaerina > Hetaerina americana. Next base: position 73,854,710 of record NW_027286069.1, on the reverse strand, counting down.
ACGAGCATCGCATTGGTCGACCAAATGAGGTGACGACTCCAGAAAAGGTGAAGATAGGCCACAAAGTGATACCGGATGATCGTCGACTGAAAGTGCGCGAGCTGGTAGACGTAGCAGGCATTTCAAAAAGTGCGGTACATCGCATATTAGCTGAAAATTTGGACATGAGAAAGCTTTGTGCAAGATGCCTGCCGCGTTTGCTCACACACGAGCAAAACTAGTGTCGTGATGATGTTTCAATTGAGTGATTAGCAAAGTTTCACAGCAATAAAGCAGAATTTTTGCGCCGTGTCATAACCATGGATGAAACATACGTCCATTACTTCACACCCGAGACAAAAGAACAATCAAAACAATGGATTCATCAGGGAGAACCGCCTCCAACGAAGGCGAAGACCGTTTCATCTGCAGGCAGGGTCATGGCGTCGGTTTTTTAGGATGCGCATGAGATAATTTTCATTGACTGGAAAAAGGAAAAACTATCAACGCGAGTAAAATACGAACTTATTGCAACGCTTAAGCGAAGAAATCAAGCAAAAGCGGCCGCATTTGGCTGAGAAGGAAATGTTGTTTCATCAAGACAATGCACCAGCTCACAAATCCGCAATTGCAATGGCCAATATTCATGAATTAGTTATAATTGCTATCTCATGCACCCTATTCGCCAGATTTTAGCCCTTCGGATTATTTTCTGTCCGTAAACTTGAAAAAAATGGCTCGAAGGTCAAAGATTTTCCAACCGTGAAGAAGCGATGTAGGCAGTCAAGGGCTATTTTGAGGAGCAAGACAATTCTTATTATAAAAAGGGTATCGAACTTATTGAACATCGCTGGGAAAATTGTATAGAGCTGAAAGGAGATTATGTTTATCCCTTTTCCCCACAGCTATATCTTTACGAATATGGTTTCACCCTTTGGGAAATTTTCACGCTTGAATGTGAGTATAAGAAGTTTTGGCTTCTTTTTACTATTTCCATCCCTACCAAGTGGCCTGATCATCAGCTTTCTTCGGTTTAGACACGCCTAATATGAAAAAGAGTTATTTTCATATTCCGTATGCCCATTATCATTTCTCTACGCCAACTTTTACCCCTATTTTTATTTCATAAGCCAAAAAAAAGCGATACGGGGAGCATTATAGTCGTTGGGGACCATCGAAACCTTTGCTCAATAGATAAAGTATCTTAAAACAATAAAAAGAGCATGAAATCATTACATACAAATATGGATACAACGAGTGTAAGGAGTGTGGTTATTCCAAGTGAAACATTAATCAGTTTATATATATATATATATATATATATATATTTTTTTTTTTCCCCCCGTTTATTTTTTTCTTTTTAGGACAACACTTTGCCACTCTCGTTTACTTCGTACCTTTTAGCGAAAACATAATAGTGGATCCAAAGAGAGCAAGTGCCCGGTCGGTGGAATCAAATTTCAAACGGTGTTAGAATGACACGCCAATCAACGAAATATTTCGCAGGTTTATGCTCAACGGTTGAAGTGCTGCGAACCTAAGAGAACCAGGCCATTATTTTATTTCTTGCTTGGTTCCTCAAAATCTACAAACTGTTAATCGGCACACCACCATTTATAGCAATAATTAAAGATAAAAGCACCCACTATATATGGTCATTTTTATGTGAGCCAACACTCGAAGACGAATACTTGAAACGAATCAAACACCAGTCCTAGCTGTTTCCTGTCCGAGAGCCGTAGTTTAGGGTTTTTGAAAGAATGTTTATTATACCTTTTTCGATAACAATACGAACAGATAGAGGTTATTCTAATCAACCTGAGGCTTTATAATGCTATGTTATTTCCGGTGCTTGCATTTGTGCCCTAAGAACTTTTATTGGAGTCAGAGAGAACTACGTCGTTCTACGGAATCGCTTATAAACCGTCTAGGAGAAATGACAGCGAGAGAATTATAACAATTCGAAAGCCACCCAAAAAAGAAGAGGGAATGATTATAGTCAAGAGCGACGGTAGAATTCTCTTAATGATCTTAATGACGGAAGGACGCAAAAGGAAAGTCTATGCTCTGAATTTAGGAACATCTTTGATTTTACCTGACCTTCCCGGTAAGTATAAATACCAGCCACTCGATGGGATCAGTTCATGCAAATATTGCGTTACACATGATAGTAATAATCTTCAGCATAAATGAGTGTACCGGAAGACTGGCGACTAATTTACGTCCATTAATTATCATTCAGAACATTACTTGACCGTTACATTTTTACGATATCCCATCAGTGAATGTTTGTTTCTGGCGTTTGGATCTGTTGCTTTAGAGCCCAAGGTTACAAAAACACCAAAATGGCATGATACTTTCCGTTATTTGTGACTACTTCCATTTTAATTTGAAAACGACACCGGGGGCACTTAAAGATTATGGCAAATAAACCGATTATACGAGATTTCCAAACAACGGAATCCGGAACCATCTTGATTATTCAATTTCTTACATGACCGTTAATCTGACCTGAAGAATGCATTTCATTTTATTTTGTCACAAGCCCTTCAATTAAATTACACACTCACAGAGCATAACATTCACTCACATGTATATACACATATTATGACTCATATTCTCAGCATGTTAGCTTAGTTTTGTCTAAAAATGTCAAGGTTGCGATGACATTGCACGTTTCATTAGGCCACGAACCTCAGGAGATGTATAGAATGCCCGACTTTTTAGCTGACGTAACAACAAAAATAAATTGCATCAACAAAGAATCACCAGCGTGGCACCTTCAAATATTTACTTTTCCACGAAAGATAATTTCCGAAACCTCAGAGCTACGGCGCTCATTGGGACGGGTACGTCGACCCCCGCTCACACAATGTGCGGCGCCACGCCGGAAAACAAATAAAGAGGGTCAGGGCGGGGCACCAATCCCTAATTCTAACAACATTTGGGTGCCAATATCTGGCTCCGATATTCAATATTAAAGATACATAAAATATTTTCCCGCAATATGAAAATGAAGTCGTCACACAATATCGTCTAGTTCGTAGTTGCTGAATGCTGAGCTCCTAGACGAGTAACTTTGGCAAGTACCATACTTGGCATGGCAAAGATACACACTATGACACACGTTATTTGGCAAGTTTTTTCTATTTGGAATTTACGGTCTAACCGAGTCAACACAGACACCATTTATGGTTATTACGATTAATACTGACATTTTTTTCGTTTAATATTCCTATATTGACAGATACTTGTTGACATGGAATATTGCATCCCTATCACAAGCTTTTCATCCATCGGCACCAAATTTCAACTTGCTTCTTGAGAGAGATAATTTTTATTTTGAAGTCTAATTTATTATCATTATGAACTGATATTTAGGAAATTTATCGACAAAAAAACAAGGAAACATAATTACTTTCACAATGCATGGCTAAAGTTCCAAGGATAGCAAGTAAAATTAACGTGCACAGTTAATACTGCATACTTACTTCGTTTCTAAAACTCTAGCAATATGTTTTTGCCACTACTGACGCCACTTTCATCCTGAATTAGAAAATACTTATAAAATAATTCAGCTGGTCGACTTATTCAGTTACCTTTCAATGTTAGATAGATGTGTTGACCATGATAAAAAGAAAACTTTCCGAGTGTTTTCATGTATTATCTGCAGAAATCACATGGCATGACATTTTTTATTGATTCCAATATTCAGGCAGTCCCGTCATTACATGCAGTCATGCAATGGTAAGTAGGAGTAACAATAGCATTGACGTGTTTAGCACTTTTGATGAGAGAGCAAATTTGGTTTCCAAAACTAAGTAAACAAAGCCTTTTTTTATTTTAAAAACAGTTCCTCTCTCAGAGTTACATATCAATGACGGCACGAACTAAGGAGACTTCACGGCATTTTGAAGTGATCATGTCCACTGACGTCAAGGCAACTATAAAGGTAAGAATTGAGAGAAAAAAAGGCAAGTTCACCTCAAGCCTCAAACCGAAACGCATCGGTATCGATGCTGTAATATTAGTGATATAGATTTAGCGCAGACCATGTATATCGGCACTTCCCCTCACGATAATGATCTGCTAAAATCTGTGTATTTGTTCTGATAGTCATCCTTAATGTTTAGAGGAATACGTTAAGTTAAGGACACTACTTATATCAATTTCCGAGATCGAGTTTGTGTGGTGACCAGTGACTTCCCACTCCGAGGGTCAGGGTTCGAATCCTGGTCTTGGAAGAATCAGCCGGAGGCATTCTGATTCATACTTGGGGTGCCATGTGCAGAGCACTACACGTGGAGTCCGTTGGATGAGACGTTATATTGAGTGACCTCTGGGCACTTTTCGTTAAAGAGTAAAGACTGATGCTGACGATGGATCTCTCCACCCTTCTTCTCCATTCCCCGAATGTCCAACTCCTACCAAATAACCCATCTATCCCTTATGGCGTAAATGCGTAAATGACATCCACTGCCGGTTGCCTCCCAGTAACTAATATTAATTACTCAGCAGCGGCTCCACAGCTCTCTCCAATGAGCGTTAAAGGTATCACAACTAACACCTACCCTTACAGATGTCAAACTTAACGAGCTATGGATTTAAAGTAGCACCCTTTTGTGACAGTACTCAATCGATACTTTTCATTAAAATGCCATACGTATTTATTTCCTGATCAAATTTAACACTCTAAAAACAATACACATTTACGTGCAATACACCTGATCATAACTATTTTGCGATAACGTGGTTCTATGCCAACAGGAATGGTTATCGTACGCTTTTTCGTTCGAATTCCAATTTTTCGCCAAAAGTCGTGCATAGGAATAAAAAGAATACAAGTTTCTCGACAAAACGATGACGGGAATACATTAATATATAGACATTTTGTGCTTCATGATTTTGAAGTAAAGAACGCAAGGCGCTTGAGCAATTTGGCAGGCAACGCGTGCGATATTTATGGTTTGATTTCGCAAACACGATTACAAAAATGCCATGAATCCCGCCTACAGAAAACTACCTCCCGGCCTTAGGAATAAACGATTTGATTTCAAACTAATCGCCATCACGGGTCAAAAGGCGCAAGTCCAACACGGAGAAGGAACTTTACCAACCTATGCACTCTTGCGCCTAGATTACCCGCAGCAAATACTTGCTTTCTCCATATTTCAAATGGAAAGAGTTGGCAAAAATACGTTATTAACAGTCCCTAAGGTTTCTTGGCCAGCAAAAGTGAGCGATACTAAGATGTCCAATGCGCGGCTGATAACATTACCGCACATTTTCAGTCAATAAACAGGATATTTATAACAGGAAAGTTTATAAAATGCACCACCCACTGTAAACTTAACTGCAGATAAATATTAATGCTATCCACACATCTCAATAAGAAAGACGACGTTGTCATTTTAAGAACTAAAACAAGGTATTTTCATCCAACATTATCCAGCATTGTGGTACTATGAAGCCATTTTGTATCTCATAAAATAATTGAAACGAAATAACATAAAGTGTCGCGTTACCATTAGATATTCTGGGTTGGTGGGCTGAGGAAGCACGAAGATCACACGTGTTACTTGGATACTTTTAGAGAAATACAAATCATTCGAGAATAACTCAGGCACTGAAGAAGGAAAATCCTAGTCCATTGCGCTGGTGGAAGAGAACACAGTGATAAGAAAAGAGAAATGAATTCCCGAACCGATCAATATAAAGCGTAATTTTTTCCTTCGCAGCATTCGAGACCACAGCAGCATGAAAGATAACAAACGACAAATAGAACTTTCCGAATGCCATTCATCGTCAATTACTCTAATGGCTGGTGACCTAAAACCCCTAGCCACAAGACCTCTTGTTGGATTGCAGATAGAGATAATTGCTGCGCCAATACACTATGAAGGAGTAAGGTACAATTGGCATTTAAAATGAACAGAAATAAGGCTACATGAAAGAAAGTTGATCAGCACCGTGAAATTCCTACTCACAATAAAATTTCAGAAAATTAATGGGCATAAAATATAGACGGGAGATGAAAGTGCAATTTGCCTCTTTCCTCCTCAAATGGTTCCCTCCTGTCTCCACGCGACTCGATTTAAAAAAAATGTCCTTCAAGCTTAAATCATGCTGAGAGTCTTGAATTTGGACATAAATATGAGCCGCATTAATTCACCGTCAGAATCATTCGGCATTACTTAAGAGAACAGATTGGGGTATATTTATAAATATTTTATAAAAATGGATTTATAAATATATTTATAAATCCATCTGCCTTGCTATCTCAACGTCTTTCAACTAAATCGAAAGTTTTAATTAACATTCCATCCAGGTTGACACATCTATTTCCCCCCATCGATTTCTAAATCTCATTTTTCTTATTTATTTCACATTAATCCGAAAACAGCACTTCGGCCAATACGTAGGAATTTCAACAAATACATTACAAAGGCAATTACAAACACCCAAGCACTATATGGAGAAAAACTAACCAAGGCGGGAATCGAACCCGCGACCTCTGGGTTGGCAGGCGAGGACATTACCCAGCCGCAACCGGGACCAACAAAATGTAAATCAAATACTAAGCGTTTCTATTTTTCCTTCATCAATTATTACCACTTTTTTATATACTTTCAGTTATCATTTTATTTACACTATGCTTTCTCATGTCTTGGAGTGATAGTTCGAAGGATAAAGCGCTCACCAACAAACCGGAGTGCCTGGGTTCGATTCCCGGGCACACCTCTCGGCACCCTCACCTCCACCCAAGCTAAGTGATTCGTTGGGCATCACATCTTCCTGAGAAACTATTGGCGGCACAGGGAAAGGAGCTGACTCCCCTAACCTAATGCGTTAAATTCACTCACCGTTGGGTCTAGTACTAGGTGAGCTCTGCCCTCTCCTGTCAAATCAAACCTTTGGGTTGATATTTGTGTTTATTTCTCATTCTGGTTCTTGTAGTTGGGCTCGTAGTTTTCGTGCGTTTCATACTGTTTCTGCATGCACATCATTAGTAACCGATGAGCATGCTTAACGCCTTCATAAGCTTTCCAGTTTTTTTCCCAATATAGTATTCAATTTTCTGTGTGTGTGATTGTTTAAATAAGGAAATGTATTCATCCGCCCCTCCCCTTGTGTGAGAAATGTCTCTGCCCCTGCGCATACACCCTGTATTACTAGAATATCCCGATCTCTAGTTAAACGAGTGTGTTACAAGGCAGGAGGAGTTTTAGGTGCGAGCGGCGAACCAAACTCTGGTAGATGGGAATTCTGGGAACGCTATCGCATTTATGAAGAAGATAGGAACCGTATGATAAGCATATGGAATGTGACACTGGTGAAATAAACAGCAACGGGCTCACAGAATCCAAAAATATAGAGACGCTTCTTTGTGCGCTAAAAATTATTCGGGGATTCGTCATCCGAAGATCCAAAAACTGCATTGGGTTCGAGAGAGTAATCTCAGCGACTTCCAGTAAACCGGAGAATGCCGGGTAGGATGATGGAGACGATCGATCGAAAGAAGAAGAGGATAATTGTATTCTGGATTCGCATTCAAGGTTAACAGAAAATTTTACACATTTCAATGCAATTACACGTATTAATGTGAATCCAATCGGCTTTACTGGGATGAACTTTTGCAGCCTAGTGCGACTTCCTAAATGCTTCCGAATGGGGAAAACAACTGGGATAATAATGATACTAAAACTGCAACTTACTCCTGGGTTGTTCAAGATCATGCATTTCATCAATTGCATTACAATAATAGCGTCAACGTGACACAACCTTCACGAGGATTTGATGTGGCTCGAAAACTATGATGTTTATTGCGCATTAAAGTATTACGCGCTCTGCGCCTGAAAGATGCATGTCTGTCGAACTTAGAATTCACTTGGATATATCTGGAAACGCCCTGCATATCTGCGATGAATTTTACACCGAGGTTACTTACGATTACTATAACGCAAAAGTGATTCAACCGCAACAAACGACCTTTGCAGACAACCTGACTTCTCCATCTTTGCGTGCTAAATGAAACTCAGACTAAGCACGTGGATGGCGATGTTTCCATGGAACGTTCAGACGCTGTATCTTGATTGGTTGGTCCGCCGAGGTGGAAGGCGAAACGAAGCCTTTCTGATGGACGCCAGATGGTTACAGATACACAGTCCATCTCCAGGAATAGTTACCCCGTCCAAGCGATTTGCTTCGCACGTTACCACTTAAAACAAACTGTATGCTATTTCATGAGGTGAATCGTCTGCTGAGATTGATTTACGAAAGGTGCCTGGATGAAAGCGCATTGAAGTTAACGCTTTAAAACAATACCTCCCAAACTGTATTGTCTCGCGTGTCACTTGAGAAACTGAAATAATTTTTACACCTCCATGGGCGCATACTCTATAGAACAGTAGTTCTCGGTTTTTTTCTTCTCCATTCCCGTCTTTCATCATAGTTCAGAATATCATTCCTCCTTCCCGAGATAACGAATCTAATTAAAACATTGTGAATTCCGCTAAATAATACGGATATATTGATTTTAATGCAACATTTAATTAACTCCATTTGATGTCGCGGAATAAAAAAAAACGAACTACAATTTTGTAGACTCCACGCATTCTACCGGATGCCATACCTTTCTGAGTAGTGGTCCCAACATCTTCCAGGGGGAGGTTCACCCACCCCTGCTCTAGAAGATAGAATTTATGATAACTATGAACCGTGATCATCCAATGCGATTTCCACGTCACATACATGGGGAAACTGACATAAAAGGAACCGTAACTGGTGAAATCGAACGAAGGATAACTTCCCTCAAACTTACTTCGATCCGTCTGCAGTGTTACATGCTCTTGTCATTGAACTGCATCCAACTGTATTGCCGTCTAGATACTCGAGTAACATATATCACGGATGTCATGGGTATTTAAGAAGGAAATCCCTTTTCACCTAGCGGGTTCACACTCGCGAGATCTCCACCAGTTTAGACACCAGCAAAGTTTAAAATCGAAGATCCTGTTGAGAAGGGATTTTATTCAATTTTAACCGTTTGAATCCAAAAGCGTCCGGATTGCTTGAAGTTATTGCGCTTCTCGTCGTCCAGGTAAGTTATGTCAGGGTTGTGTATGTTTCGTTCTATGTTTCGACGTCGCATGAGCAACCGAAAACGGGAAAATTTGTCGTCAAAACTGAATGTTTTTTGGAGATGAACCATCACGATTCGATTACATTTGTGGAACTTCGTCCTAAATGAACCAATGGAAATAGTATTAATGGGAGAAGGGACATCAGGATTGAGCCAGAACAAGAAAAATATGAAGAGGAACCTCGACGGATTCCCAGACGCATCAGCAACGGGCTCCACGATAAAGTAATCGTAAAGAAGCAGGTGGGAGGCCAAGAAAAAGATCAATGACCAACCTTACGCAACTACTACGCAATATTCGGAAGTGATAAGGTCGGCACAAAGTGAAACATTCCCCAATGATATGGATATTTCCTTAATTTGAAACAAAAACGACAATACATTTGTTTACATTCTTTTTCCATTCGCTTTAGCCTGATCTCGGAAGAACTACGGTGGGTATTAAGCTATGCGGGTTCTTCGTGGCAAAAATCATTTCGCACCATTTTCAGCCGGTTAAAAACCATGTATATCCTTAGAAGCTAAAACGCAAGGGTTAATCACTTGTTGAATCCGCGTTAAGTATGAAAACAAATTATAATTAATACTAAAATTGATTTACATAATTTAAATAAAATTTGGTCCTTATGGAAGAATTCTTAAGGAAGTATTATATACCGACTTTTAGCAAAACCCTAAACGATAAAGAGGTTAATTAATGATGAGATGTCGCACGATGGAAATCCACACTTATTCACAAATTAATCCAAATCACCTTGAGCTGCGATAAATACAAGTAAAATATCTGTGCCAAAAATGAGCTATTCAAACCCCATAGTGAAGAGCAATTGACCACCATCTTTCTCTTTAAACAGTTACACAATAAGGATTTCCCAGAGCTTTTCCGAACTTGTATTTTAGAATAATTGTTTCACTGAGGAAATAGTTATAAGTACAAATGACAGAATAACGCCAGATGCTGAATATTTTTACTGGGGTAAACGCGGTGCGATCAATTTCCATTTTAAGCATAATTGAATTATGAAGGTGTTATAACTCGGTGCACATGACCATTCACTCAACCACTGTGACTTTTATAGAATTCGAGTAACTAATTAATAGCACAGAGACACTATTATAATAACTCTTTGGATGGAAGACTACATGCATCCAGAATTCTGAAGCACTGCTAAAATAAACGAAAAGAGCGAATAGAGATTTTGGCCACCGCTCGCAAAAATTCGACAACTCGCATGGCGTTAGATAAAATGCAATGCGTTAATCGATCTTCCGGCTGTATCTCTCAGAATTCATTATTTCTTGATTTTTTTCTTGATAAAATCACTCATAATTTACAAAACACACACCACCTGCAGTCTCTTCACACAAGGCGAGAGGATTCATATTTGCTCGGTCAACTCCTGCAGGGACACCTGCAGCTCGTTCTTGCCTACAATAATGCCCAAAGAGCATCGTAAAATCACGGAGTACGAAGGACTAAATGGTGGGGAGGAATCCAAACACAAGAATCAGTGCCGAGTCCTCGCAGAGGCACAGCTCTACATTTTATGATAACTCACAGAAGACGAATCAAAGAACTAAATGATATTGACACCCATAAAATGGCATACTGAACGTGCCAGATGATCAGTCGGGAAACCGAACCAGTCTCACCAAGCAATCGAGAATTCCGCAGCAAAACTCAGTAAACGACGGCTGCTTAACCCTTTCGACGGACGCTGGAAATGATTTATGACGCGTCTCCCAACCCGAAGCTCACGGTTTTAGCATAGAGACAATGCTATTGTTAGCAGGACGATTTTCGAACGCTGAAGATTTTTTTATGCCCATCCGAAACGACTTCAAGTATGTATACAAATCGGATGTTTCATCATGAATTCAAGTTCACTGGCTATCGTATGCGACGAGTTTCCATCGTGATGCCCGACGACGGCTGGCCAGAAACGAGTCGAAGACGCCACAAATGAAAGCACGGCAACTCTTCACGTAAATTCAAGATTCTTGAGAATATAGGCAGAGTGATAAATATGACGAGTAAAGTTAATCCCTTCATAAATGCCTTGTAAATGCGTATGAGAGATGCGTAAATCCTGCTAAATTTAGTCTTCTCAAATCAAATTTATTCCTATTTATGCGTGTTTTAAGGATTGAATTTCAATTATGAATTGGTCGTGATTTATTTGAGTATTTCTTGTCAATAAAATGGACTTCGATTCTAAACCCACCGTTGTCATTGAATGGATACTTCGCCAGTCAAAAAATAAAACCCCCTGCAATGATTCTTTGGAGATTAAAATCTTCTGTTTAACTGCATGATAACAGAATTAATTGCAGAGATACAAGTACTATTTCCTTTTTATAATGTCACTGATCCATCTTTAACAAGCTCATAAGACATCATCTTCCGTTTTGACATTCTTTTTCTGGTTCGATATAGTTCCGAGTTATTTTACAAACACCCTAAATTTTAATAAGCACCTCGTAGATATTGTTATTTCTAAGACCTTTTTCTTAGACTCAACAAGACCTTAATTCATATTGAACATTCATAAAAATCCTGATGAAATTTTAATTTCAGCAAGTAGTCTTTTCCATCTGTTAATAGACGTGAAAAAGAAGTTACCTAAAGACTACTGTACCAAATATGTTACTATATTTTCATTGATGAACGTCTTCCAAATTTAGAGTACGCGCGCAACATGACAAGTACCGAACATGGGGATTTTCGTTTTGGATTATGGCTTGACTACTTTGATACGTTCCCGACATATTAGTGCCATTATCTTAGCCTTGATAACAAATATTTTCAATTCATTTTCCATCTTGAATAAGTTTTTCCTTCGTATTTCAATTCACCAATATTATTAAAACATGGGCATTTCAAAATTCATGGGTGATTTATATTTTCGTGCCTTTACCTAGCTAGAAGAACGACTGAGATACCATGCACGCAGAATCAGATCTTCTAAATCCAAAAAACAAAATTAATAAGTCATAAAATGTGTAAGTTCCTAGAAATTTGTGGCAAAGATCCATTGCTACAAAGCATGAAAACAAATTCCGCTTGACTGAATAATTTTTGGATTTCGAATTTTTTAAATCGAAATTGGTCGCACTACAGGATTTAAAATAAGAGTTAAATAACAAACAACCGTTTACATAATATTATCAAGGACGACTCGGAATGAATAAGCACTGCTTTTACGTCAGTGGTTGTAGCCGGACGTGCTGGATAATTATTCGGAGGACATGAAGGGACGTGGCACGAGGTGAAGAAGCTAATTCAAATAAAAATAGCTTCCTCTCTCGAAGGCTTTTTCCAGTTTAAGCCGGTTATCCTCCAACCAGGAAAGGAGATGGGAATAATTGGCCTCCCATGAGCTGACGCGGACATGTATTCCAGAACTGCCAACAAAACCTCAAGGAGCAACTACATCTCGGGACATTGATGGAACCATCTCCGAGCGGCGCCGAGCGAGTTTATAATTAACAAGTCATTGGGCAGGCTTGTACTTTCCTACCCCATGAAAAAGTGGACTATCTCTAATTAAAACAGCTGAGCGACCTTTCTGCAAATCAATCAGGAAATCACGTTATGAATGGTCAAGATATAATTAGTATACATTTTTATCATTCATACAACTTTCCTCATCATAAATTTCAACATAACTGAATCATAACGCTATTCCTACTTAAATTATTTCGGTACTTTGACTGGAATATTTCGAGGCAAATACGATAAAATGAAAGCAGAGACGTTACAGACAACATCAGTGGCAATATAACCCACTATTTTTTAGCATAAAGAAAACGATGATAATATTACGCCAACGTACCATGAATGTTATCAAAATCATGATTCTTACAGTATCAATCAGGGCAAAAATGTATTGGCTTGGTGACTGCACACAAACTGTTGGGATAATCACTTAACTAAATTAGCCAATTAATTATAAAATACATTTTTAAGGGAAAATATGGTTTATGGCCAAAATGGGTTCGGGTTCCTCGACGCGTAGCGAGCTCGTCGGATCTGAGGGTTCGCACTTTGGTGAGAGGCTGGGACCTTCTGTGAACATATGATATTTTTGCACGACGAGAGTCGACAAAGCCCTAAAACAAGTTACCGCCATTAAAATTAGTGGCCGCGAGAGATTCCAAGGACCGTTACAGTAGACTTTGTCACAACCCTCGGTGCAGAGAAGTGGAATAGCAAAGTAAGCCACGAGACTTATCGGCAGAGAACGGGGCACTTAATAAGTCTCTAATAGCTAAAACCACATACATATTAAATTTGATCCAATTTTTAGAGATACAACTGACAAACCAGCTTTCCTTATTACCGTAGTTCTACGATATTTTTACTTGCCGACTGTTAATGGCATGCAAATTGATTATACAGAGATTCGATGCTAAATAATGGAACGATCATCTCCTGTCACGATGCCAGATGAACGGCCACAAAGCGACCCGTTCAAAATAATGGTGGGAGTTACGTTATATAATTGTAGTGAAAATAAATCGCCACTTAAGCCAAGAATTTCACCACCACTGGTTTACGGTCAATTCTAGGAACTCCTTGGGCATCATGTTGACGGACGGATTATATTTAGTGCAAGACAAATTTCGGTCCCTTGAAACGCATTTAGGTGGAGCTTCCAGGACCAGAGAACTACAATTGGTTTAATTGTCAGGGGCACAAGACGGCACACATTCAGCAGGCGGCCGCGTCAGTGGCCACGCGGGGAATGTGCAAAACGAAGAGAGGCAGGAGGCGTATGCACCATGCTTATATTCCCCGGTCAAAAAAAAGGAATATGTTCCAATGATTGTGCTAGGAAGGAGCCATATATAATTCTTGGCATGCAGCCAACGTATTCCCGCCTACGCCACAGATTTGCGGGTGCAAGGGAAGGGGTGTGGGAATCCGACTCTTTCAACGGAAGTCTTTATGCCAACGGAAGAGTGGCATTAGGCAAGGGTGAGCTTCGAAAATTATGTATACACGCCAAGCGGGAGCGGGGGAATTTATCGATACGAGACACTTTTCCGCGTTTACCGTCCGCGACTTTTATTTTAACTCATTCCCGTAAAACGAATCTCGAAATAGGAGGGAGGCGTCGAGGTGGCGGAACGGAAAACACACTCAACGCAGCCTCCCCGTCCTCTCTCTGTCTCTCTCCCTCCCACTCCTCCCCTCGCGGTACCGTCCTCACCCCTCCTCCTCCTCCGACGCCACTACCCTCCCCCACCCTACTCCAATCCCTCCATGCGACCGTTCTAAAATTAGCTCCTTGGCCGTTTGCGTTTGGGAGCGCAAGTCTCCGGCACAAAGCGCGCGCGAGGATGAGTGGGGAAAGAGAAAAGAGATGGAAGTAGCTCGCGGGGGAGGAGGAGGAGGAAGAGGGGGGAGAGGAGGGAGGGGGAGATATTTAGTCTCCTCGACGTGGGATGGATGGGGGAAAGGGGAGGGATGTTGGAGGGAGGGGAGGGTTGGGGGGGAGGGTCGAGCTGGTGTTGCTGTCGGCGTGAAACACATCCTTTCCGCACCAATCCGCGAGACCAGCGTGCGTGCGTTTGGTGGTGCGTGCGTTGTGAGAGCCTCGATGCCATCGATGGCGAAGGTCGTGCGCGGATGGGGTGCGGATGGAATGGCGAGGGGGCGGGAGGGGGGTGGTGGGGGCAAAGAGAGGGGATTGGGGTGTGTGTGGAGTGGGGAGGAGGAGAGATGCAGCAGCGGGTGTGGGTGGTGAGGGGAGCGAGCGTGTGGGGTGAGAGGGCAAAAAAGGTTGGGGGGGAGGGAGGAGAGAGAGATAGTGTGGGCGCGAAGAGGTAGGGTGGGTGAGTATGAGGGGGGGGGGGGAGGAGGAGGAGGCGGGTGGGTGGGTACGCGAGCGAGGAATGGGAGGAGTATCGGTGAGGGTGAGAGGAGGGAGGGGAGTGAGAAAGAAACAGAGAGAAAGAAAGAAAGAGAGAAAGAGGGAAGGATGGTGGTGGGATGGGGGTGGGAAGATTTTCAAGTCGTGGAGGGAGGTTTTTTAAATGGCTGGATTCAGACGAGGAGACGATGGGCGGGGGGGTGGGGGGGAAGAGAGAGATAGAAAGAGAGAAGAGGGGTCGAGGAGGATGGAAGAATGGTTTGTGGGAAGGTTGGCGTGGGGAGAGGAAGAGAGAGAGTGGTTGACGGAGGTGAAGAGAAAGGGTTTTGCGAGCGGGGGAAGAGGTGGGAGTTTTTGGCGAGGCGGGGGTGGAGCTCGCGAGGAGGGGATGTGTTTGGAGTGTGGGAGTGGATGATGTGGGAGGGGGAAATGGTGAGGAGTGGCCCGCTGTAGATCCTGTTTCGAACTGATCTTTCGCTCGCGTTCGACTGCGGGTTCCAACGTGGGAGATGTGAAACGACGGACTCGGGGGGGGGAAGGGGGAGGGGGGGGGGAAGTGACGTCGAAACGAGTCTCGCGAACACACATACACGTACGAAAACAACATCATACGCTCTCACTAATTTTCCCTATTTTTTCTTTATTTGAGCCTCCAACTCAACAGGTGTCTCTTTTCGTTTTTTCTTTTGGTCTGATGAGATATTATATCAATTGTTCATTCACCTCGACATACAAAAGCGCTTTATGCGAGCATACCAAAGTCCATTTCTATTCGGTAACCATATCAAACCAGAGCATTTACGCATTATAATTTTGTTACGACTTTTACGATTAATTAGAGCTGTAGCATGATTCACTGTAAATTATTGTTGAATTTAAATTTTTACGCTCAAATATTGCACTAATTATAAATATCAGTGTTTAATTTAGCAGTTACATAATTTAATAGTTAATAGGTAACCCACATTTTTTTCCTTTTAATTAAAATACTCTGGTGGAGTTTTGATTTGGTGCAATGAAAGCAACTGCCCTTCATGTGGTCAATTGGTTCTTAAGACAAACATTCCAGCACAAAATCTTTCCCTTGGAATCGTAATACTTTCCTTATCATATACGTTGTAAACCCTAATAATATAGTGCAAGACTTTCTGGATTCACTTATGCTACAACCCATAACAGTGGCTTTCATGACACAATTTATTTGTAGTTATAGTTTTGCCCATTTTGAAATCACAACTGAGCAAAAACCGTAATGCCTTCGTTGCTTCCTCATAGCATCCAGCTGTTCGCTTAAAACGCAACTAACACTCATCGAAAGCACACCTGCGTATGACTCAACCCTCCACCTCACCCTCAATCCGCAAATACCAAACAGTTCTTCCCAAAGGCAGAGTTTGCTATCTTTCACGGTCATTTCGGTCTTTTATTTTAGCCTCACTGCTGGTTTACGAGATATCAAGAGCGTTAGGATTAGTTAGAGGATTCTATTAGGCCGACTCTCATTATACCTTCACTTCCTTCAGGGGTCCAGATGTATGCGAGTGCTTGCAATCCCGGGAAGAAAGGATTGAGAAGATGTTGGACGAGCTCCGGTCCCTCATTGCAGCAACGAAAGCGAAACCGGGTCGGTCGGCGAGGACAAGACCCCAGCGCGTCCTGGGCTTTCGGAACGCATTAAAAGGCTCGGACACGCTTCCGCACTCGTAGGGTGGGATGGAGGAACTCAGTCCCCTGCATCTCCCGAGGAGTCTCACTCCTTTAGCACGGAAGGATGATCAGTGGCTACCGAACCAAACCATAGGGTTACCCTGGGGAAACAGGGCAAGGCCAAAGCGGAGCCTCAGCGTATTCCCCGGAAAAACAGGTTACGTGTGCTGTCGAAGGAAGTCCAACAAACCCTACGCCCTAGGAACCCATAATGAGCGAATGCCGGAGTGTAAGATGTCAGGGTCCGCCGGGGAGAAGGTGACAAGGGTCGAGGGAAAGGTGCAAGGCTTGATTTTTTATCGTGAAAGGAGAATTACGAAACTTCAGGAGATGATTTTAGCAAGAACAGTTCTGAAATGGATGTGGTCGGATGTACTGGGACCGATTATTCTGTTATTTGACGCTAAAAAGAAGTACTGTACTATTAAGGACTTAATACCATGCATTAGGAAATCTTACGAGTTCAATCGTCCTTGAAGGGTCTTGCGCCGATATGAGGATGAATAAACGCTGCTTCCTAGGATGGTCAGGGTTCAATGGCTTGAAGCCAAGGGAAAAGCGTTAACCAGAAGCTTCCGGAAGTCTCCAAGAGCGATGTCCTTGGATCTCAGGTCGATGCTCGATTCGGACCGGGTGCCTCTTTATCGCTTGACAGTTCACCACACGTGTACGGTACCGATGATGGTAGTTCGTAGTCACCTCATAATGTACTCACTTGGTCGGGATAAGGGTAAATAAATTAGTAAACCATTACATCTTAAAAACATGCAAAGTAAATCCACTCCTAAGACATTATATGTATGCATATTATCCCTGACTCATGCCTCACGCCCTTTTGGTGGCTTTCAGGTTAACATGTAGATTTGAATTTGTAAAAAACACATCTATCTTTCCTCTAAACCCGTCAGCGAGGTGCCAGATCACATACAGTTATACGTGAATATGACCTAAAATGTATTAAAGTGAATGTATTAACTAATATTAACACTGCCCGCCACACACCCTTGCGGCGGCTTGCGGGGCATTGTGTAGATGTAGATACATGTAATATATCTTTGTCCGACACTACGAAATTATTAAAAAAAGAGATCGAAGAGATCGTCAAAAGTGCAAATGAATAAGGAGATTTAAGACTATCGGAAAATGGAGAAGACAATAAATTTTGTCCTTAGAGTAATAAAATATACGGACGAGCAAGATAAAATACCTACACATTATAGACTTGATGGTGGTGCGTTCATTTCTAACTATGTTAAACTCATTATTCACCGCTATTTATTTAAGGACAAGGAAATGAGATGCGTCTGGGGATACAGAAAGGATTACGTCCAAAAATATTTTAGCGCGCACGCCATTTAAAAGGAACACCCAGTGTGAAGATCATACTCAAACCACCACACGCTGCCCAAATATCAAGCCCTAGACACGATGGAATCATAATCTTTCATTTCATTTTATGTAAAAAATTCGTTTCATCGAAACATACAAACTGGGAATTTTTTCCCTCAGGTTTTAAGCTACCGTCAATAAATTAGGAGATCTATTGCATAAGCAGAACTGCAAGGATCAATGATTTCTGTAACGTACTACTGAATACATGTATATCAGGCAAGCATTCATAAAACCTGCCAGCTAAATTGCACACACGAGGCAGTGGTATACTAAATGCATCTGTTTCCATTATGCCAGAGAGTTAAAATACAAGATTAAGACATGCCGATTCTCTTGTATGTGTCCACACGGACCTGTGACCACAACGTTATTTTTGAGCTCTTTATTATTTATTATTATTATATTTATCATATTATTATATTTAAAACAAGAGTCGTCAAGGATTTGAGAATAAAAAATAAAAAAAAGAAAGCAGATAAAAAATTCCGAAAACATATTAAGTCCCATGCCTGGAAGAACTGCTTGCCAAATGCTAAAAGAGCTTGCTAAAGATATCACACCAGTCAAAGCATTTGATTAAAATTTACACGAGAAGATTCAGTACCCGGAGATTAGAACTTAACCCACGTAACTTATATCTACATAAATGGTAATTAAGAAGACCTGAGTAATTACCAGTCAATTACCTTTTACATGGATATTGTGAAAAAAACCTTTTATGTTACCATTGCTGGTAATGTTCTGTCTTACCTCAAGATTAGAAAAAATTAAATCAAAGCACCCAAAAAGTTAATCATTCGAAAAATAGCTGGATCTTTACCTCCACGACATTCGCAAACCATCAAAAAGTCTATAAAAGCAGATTACTTGTAAAACTCAAAAATATATCTGAGGTCACTGGCACAAAAGTGATTAAATATATATTCATTATTGAATTACTCAGAAAGTAATATTGGATCAAAGAATCCAACCTCACCGAGAAGGAAATGTAGTCATTGATGGCATGAGCTCAAAAAAGGGTGAATTGACTTCTGAGGAGCCACGAAGAAATAAGATAGGACCTCTTTTCTTCCTAAAATACATTAATGACGCAAGTTCTCACATAAACAGAGACACTAAATTATTAGTAGGCGACACAGTAATATACGGGGAAAGAATGAGTCCAGCAGATGGTAGATTACTCCCAAATGATTTAGTCAAAATATTGGCGTAAAATAAGAGGTTTAGAATTAAAACTGAAGAGTGCAGCTAAGAAGGTGTCTTGACGGACATTTTTGGATCAAAGAAATGGGAAGGACGGATACGTAAGTTAAATAATCAAGAGTCAAATATAAACTGGGAAAAAGTTAGCTACTAAGTTACCCCAAATATTTGGGGGGAAATCACATCAGAAGAGTATGGATGCCTCTTTCAAGGAAACTGAATTTCTTGGGTTTATGGTTAATGTAATGCAAAGAAGACGTGTCACCTCAGGATAATTTGGCTGTAATTAAAATGCGCCATTACATTTATAAAATGCGGCATGAGTTTTGTATCCATCTGAGATAATGAATATTAAGGAATCAGATGAATTACAGGAGAGATCCACCGCATTTGTGAAAACTGGTTGGAGAAGATTGAAAGAGACAGGAGATCATCGGAGAAGCTAGGATCACGGGCTCCATAGTGGGAGTAAGGGGGGTCATGGCCTTCCTATATTTCGTGTGCTTTCATGAATTTCATTTACGCTATGATTTATTTTGATAAAGCAGCCATTTGAAACTACCACGAGAGTGGGCTGGAGGAAATAACAAGGGCAAGGGGTTAGAAGGTAAGGCAAAGATTAATGAGGAAACTTCGTTTGCTCTTTCGACCCTTGCCATTCCCTAGGCTTCAACCTGCCAGCGCCCATGAAGGAAAACCCTCTTGTCACGAAGAGAGAGAGAGTTACAGTAGCACTTTCCCAAAGATACACGAATGAAGTTCCATTCGAACACGAACGAGTAAATTTTTAAGACCTTGCACTGTCTACAAATTAGATCACTCGAAAAAAATTGAAAGAAATTGAATCGCCAGCACCGAAAGATGTAAACCCGGTGGCGGCGGGATAACGTTCTCGCCTGCCAAACCAGAGTTTGCGGGTTCGATTCCCGCCTAGGTGGTTTTTCCTCCACCTAGAGCTTGGGTGCACGTAATTGTCAAATTTCTATATCAATGTTCAAAGTCCAATGTAAAGGTCAAAGTGCTGTTTTCAGACTAATGTAAAATAAATAAATATTCAATCCTGCCTCATGCAATTCCCGATGATAACCAAACGAAGGGGTTTCAATTGTGAAATCCCCTACAATTTTCATAGAAAATACTTCGATTGAATCTGCCATTCCTTTGATGTGCACTTCTCCATTTCCCACGGTGGCAATGGTCAACGGCGAATATCTTTAAGGAACTAAAAATAATCTGACTCCTCAATCGCTGTGCACCTCCACGGGGGATATACATTCGACGTCACGTTTACACGGTTCACAAATCTCCAGTATTTTTCCACGTTGGTCTGTAACCCAAGAACACCTTCTCAAATCTAACGCTAAACCGACTGTGAAACTACTACACGCATAATTGGCAGCATATAAAGCAAAAATACACATTCAACGAAAGTGAACTTGCTTCAACAGTAGGTGGTTGTTGAGGAGAGGAGATACGCTATCTTTTTGGAAGCTCCCTAAACATTCCTTATTGAATGTGGATATTATACCTGTAATTCCCAATTTATTTGAAGTCCTATCATTAGAAACAAATAAAGAGACTTGCAGACAAGTTTTTCAGCAAGATTTCGCCTTTCCTCGGCGAGAGGGTTGGTACTATGTAATACGTTCATTTCAGTTTAACATCTTTTGCATTTTTATGTGAAATCCCTGATATTCATATGTATTAGCTCCTTACACTATGGCGAAACGTTACATTGATTGTTTTTATTTGATGGCAGATCCTTAGCTGCGATGACATTTCCGCAAAATAAATCCCTTAGCGGGAAGAACACATTGAAAACTTGAGTCCCATTTTTGCTTATCCTGGTACGCATTACTTCTACGGATATTTTCGACAGTTAAAATATTCTTCAAAATAATCCTACGTAAAATGCAACCAAACATCAACACAGAATTTTACTTTCTCATAAATATGTTTTGCGTGACTTCAGAAGCCTTTTTTCAACAGAGCTCGAAATTAGTTTATCATTGACTAGCGTTCGATGTTTTAATTCAAGAACTCTTTTCGGATGAGATCGGTAAACCAATTTTTGTCTAGATACATCGAATGCCAGCAGTAATATTGTCCCTGTTCCGCCATCTGTCATAAAATTCAGGAGTGCTTAATAATTGCTGTAGCTCGCTAACCAATTCCGCAAGGTCAAGGAATACTACGTAGACAACCCCAGCACTCACTCAATGGGGTATATCCTATTGCAATCATTTGGTCGCTGCCGTGGCAAGGTCAACAGATGTGGTAGAAGAATATCGTCACTGCTACATGAATCAAAACTCCAAGCATACAGCCATATTTATTAATATATGTTGTTGGCGTTGCACCATTCCATGGTACAGTTAACGTGCCTGCCATGTTACTTTATAGAATGACGATCAACTAATTGATAACGTGGTAGAAGCATGCGCATCTGAATTTTAGACCGGAGAGTCACCCCATAGTTTGGAAAAGATCTTTTTCGTCTCTCATTTCTTTACTCCTTCTGGACCCCGTTATAAGAGGTTTTTTAGGAAGATATTTGGGGTACATTAGAGCTGTTTATAATTCCGCCCTAATTAACGATTCAATGGAATTAATTATTTTGCGGTTTCACGACTTTATCATATGATCCGCCTAGCTTCTGCAATCTTCCCTCAACTCCTCCGTACACTAGATTGATCTAGCTCGTAGTCAGCGAACTCCAGATGAGCGATCCATTTGCCCAAGGCTTCACTTCAAAAGCCGCTTCCCATTACTACTACACTTTTATCGGCCTTAAGGGCAGCCGACTATACCTTCTACTTTTCTCAACTCCTATTTCACCTGGAAGGCCACACTTTAAAGGGCCACTGAGGTTCACCGGTGGTCCACGAACATCTCTCTCTCTCTCTCAGAATAACAGTGACGTAAAGGATGCGGGGATCGGGGAGGGAGGAGGCCGTTTGGCGGAGGGAGGCGGAACAATTGGTAACAGAGTGGGGTGGGCGACTGTTGGTTTCCTTCGTAATGCTACGTCGGAGGGAAGGGGTGGGGTGGAAGAGAGGATACGGCTGGTGATGGGGGGGGAGGAGGAGGATACGATATGTGGAGGAGGATAGCGAGGGGGGGGAGGAGCGGGTGCGACGGAGGAGGATGGGTTTGGCTGGCCCCGAAGGAACGGGAGCTTCGCAAGTGAGATGCGTGTGCGGCAGGAATGAATTGTCGACCTGTTCCTTAGTTAGCGAAACGTCTCCTCCGTCCCTCTTTGCGCTCGCTTTTCCGCCCAGCGCGGGAATTCTATTTTTAGAACGCGGCCACACAGCGGCGAAGGAAGGGAATATTCCTCCTTCGACTTATGCCCTTGGCCGGCACCTCTCCACCCTCCCCACTCTCCCTCCCTTCGTCCCTCCCGCCGGCAGCCCGCCCCCCCCCCCTACTTTCCGCATCGCCCTCCATCTTCCCCTTCCTTCCTCAGACCCCCTCCTTCCCTTCCCTTTCCCTCTCAACCCCCTCCACTGCCACTGTTATCCTCCTCCTTGGTACGATACAAATCTCTCTTTCATTCACTCACCCAAGTCTTGAAGCTGCCCGAGTTATTAACATCGTTCAAGGCAACACCTTAGCGGCCACAATGATTGCATCGAACGTCCGCGGGGAGGGTAGGGGAGTAGTTCAGGTATCAATATATCCGTACCGAGTGCGGAGTGGAATTTTCTTTCTTTCTCTTCAAATAATTCAAAAGGGAACGGCAGTGATAATGACGAACATGATAACGAAGATAAAAACCTCCTTTCCCCCTTCCTTCGGCCCAAGTCACAGGCGATGAAAGAGGGGTCACCAGGGTTCACGGCGCCCGGGCACTAATTCGGAGAGAATGTCCTCTCTCTTTCCTCCGTACTGTCTGTCAACCATCGCGTCGCAGCGCCCACAAAAAAACCATGAGGAAGGGGAGGGGGGCGGTGGAAGGGGGTGGAAACGTTAACGCGGAGATGAGATAAAATTCCATGTTGCACGAACGATTCGTGGAAATATCTTCTTGATTCACGTGACAATGGAACGCCAGAAACACCAAAACCTCGCATCACGCGACACATTACTTTTACTCAACGGTCGGAATCCGTCCAACACGGCACGGGGAGGCCAGGGGAAAAGCGGGAGGTTAGGGTGGGCAGGAGAGGGGGGGGGGTGTTTGTGGCCAAGCCGTGAGGTCTATTTACGAAATTAAAACGAGCGGGCGTGAGTAAAAACTCGGCAATTCGCTCGTTCCGGGAGACGCGGAGGAGGCAAGAGGAAATCAAAACTCCGATCCGCGAAGGGAGTTACAATATTGAGGCGACCCGAAATCTGGCAACATCGTGTCCAGGCGCAGTGCTCACATTGCAAAAACATTCGACTCTCAATCCAGTTCCTCCTTCCCCAGTTTCACCCACGGATCGCCACTCAAATCCAAAAACCGTGGAGTCAGTAGTCGGTCCTCCTGCGTCCCACCCCGACGTCGCCGCGGCAGTGGCCTCAACTCTTTCTTTGATTTCCACCAGAATGGTTCGGTGAAGAGGGAGATTTCGGAGGGGCAAGTAAAGGGGGGGGGGGCGTGTTTGCGCTGGGGGCACTTTGCGTCTTTCCACTTTCACCTTCATCGTGGGGAGGAGCCGGGGAACAGCGGTTCGGAAGTTGGGCCTTGGGGAGGGGAGCTGGGCGGGGCTCGACGGTTTTCGGAACGCACGAGGTAGTTTGTAAACCCTTGCGTGCTACGCGTACGTGAGAGTCTGTCTTTGTGTGCGTGGTTGCGCGATTATGCGTGTGTGCGATTTAGTGTGTGTGTGTGTGTGTGTGTGTGTACATACATTCTTCCTCCGGGAGGATGTGAGCGAGCGGGAAAACCACAAAAGCGGATGGAGGTGGCAAACTTTGAACGGGACAAAAAGGAGCGCCACTGGGTTAAGTCAATACGCGGAGACTTCAGTGAAAAACTGTTGCGTCTAAGAGAGAGAGAGAGAGAGAGAGAGAGAGAGAGAGAGAGAGAGAGAGAGAGAGAGAAAGAGAGATGATCGGAGGATTATTCACCACTCCGGATATTATTTTTTTTTAATTACGTAGCCTTTCCTTAACTGACTATTAAAACAACCGTCTCACTCACAAACGAGGCGGAAAAAATATACGTGCATCGAGTTCCCCATTTTTTTGTGGTGAAAATAGTTCATAATTTCCAAAGGGTGAACGGGTTGGACTCATATCCCGCTTAAAAAGCATTCCCCGCGGGAGGGAAAAAAGTAATGGGAGGAACCTCGCGGGAATTCCGGCGAAATTCGCGAGGAGTTCTCGAAAGAAGAGCAAAACAAAACGCGCGGCGGCGCACAAGAGGGGGCATTGTTTCCTTCCCACGCGATGCTTGAAAAGGCGAGAACCCCCCCCCCTCTCTCCCTCAACCGAAGCGCGTCCACAGTTTTGCGCGTTTCGAATTCAGCAAAAGCGGAAGGGCTCGTTCCGAGGCTTCTTATTAGCGGTGGTGCCCTTCCCCCTTGCCCTTTTCTCCGCCGCCCCAGCCTTTTATCGCGGTCGCATCTTTTCTCCCTTCCTCCCCCCCTCCCTCACACACCCTCCTTCATCCCCTCCCTCCAAGACGGCACTGAAAAAAACGGCATGCCCATCCGGCGGTCCACCTCTGAAAATTTGCGGCTTGAGCAGCTCCCCGCTGAAGATAACAAAAAATAGAAGGGAGACTTCACCAGAGAAACAGTGTGACGGTCCTCCACGCGCACACACATACACACACAGACACAAACTCAAAGAAAACGCACTCTCTACCACCCCCCCTCCTCTCTCTCCCTCTCACTCTCTCAGACACACGCACACACACAAACACATTTAGATTTCCGAGGACAAAATGACGCGCGACAACATCGAGGGGGCAGCGAGCACAGCGAACGGCAGCGGCCACCAGAAGAGGGCGGCAGTGCGGGCGGAGCTCCCGGAGGAAAGGAGGATGAAGGAACAAGTGGAGGGAGAATGTGGGGAGGAGGAGGAAGGAGGAGGTGACGGTGGAGATGGACGGGGGCTGGAGGGGAGAGGGTAAAAATAGAGGGGGAGGGGAGAGAAGGAGAATGGTGGGAGGAGAGAGAAATGAAAGAAGAGGGGCGGGGGGAGGGGGGGAGAGAGAAGTTGTGGGAGGGTTAGGAGGTGGGGTGGATGGTAAGAAGTGGGGTGAGGCGATGGAGGAGTTTAGGGTAGGGAGGGAGAGTAAGAGAGCTACTGGGTGGGGGAGGAGAGAGAGAGGGGGGGGGGGCAGCAACGGCGATAAACACGGCGAACACTTGTTGAGCAAATAAGTCGTTAAAGGTTGTTACCGTAAAGGCTCGGATGATGGGCGAGGGTCGTCATTCCGATATGCATCTCGCGTCGGGTCGCCGTCTTCGACGGCTCGCCGTCTTCCGAGGACCAGGCCGACGAAACCCAACCGGGAAGGAGAGGACGAGGAGGCGACGTCGTGCTAAGGAGCGGGTCCGGGGAAATGGTGGGGACCGGCGCACGACGACGTCGACCCTTGCCTATCTCGCTGCGGCTTCGAAGGCGTGTGCGCAGCAGAAGCAGCAGGTGTCCTCCGTGTTATTATTCCTTCTCCTCCTCCTCGCTTCGCCGCAACACCAACATGTCTCCCACCCTCCTCAAACCCCACACCTCACCCACCCCCCCCACCCAAAACCCCGAGAGCACGCGCACTCAAACAACACTGGCCCTCCCCGCCGATTCTTCTCGACCGCCTCCTCGATACGTGACGTCTCAACAACACACTGGTAGTCCGCCACCGCTGAGCGCACCCAGTTAAAGACCAGCAGCAAACGTTCACGAGTCGTTTCGAGTTCGAGGCAAAACTTTTCCCTGCGACGAAAATGGTCGCACGACCCTCACTACGCTAACACCACGCACAGATTCAAGAGCCGACTTCTTGGGATGTTCTTCTGCTCCGAGTTATAAGAGGATGCCTTCGGGTAGCTTCGTCCCTCTGCCGTTAGGTGGTACGCGCGGGCTGCCGCGGGCAACGGTGAGTTAGGCGGAGCAAGCGCCATCTCGTGTCTGAGAGACAAACGAATTGTCGAACGCGGGAAGTGGTAAACAGTAGTCGTGCACCTGAAAGGACTTACTTAATCACTATGGCAGTGCTGAATTCGAAATCATTGTAAAATGATACTAATCTTGCTCATTTATTTATCATTTGTATATTTGTTACTGCGATAGTTAAATACGTAAATAATATTGAAATTGAAAATTAAACAACTTGGCTTTTCCACATTGAAAATATTTGTTTACGACCTAGGTTTCTTTATGGTATAACATTCTCAGGTATACCTTACACTTCCAGTGAAGATTTTCCAACAAGTCACGCCAGAAACCGTTTTCTTTACGTAAAGAATATTTCAAATGAGTTTCGTAGATGCTACAAATATTATTTTTCGAGAACGATAATGCATATGAAGTGTAGGTCTCTATACAAAAACAACATTAACATTATAACGCGTTGGAAATTAGCAAGAGCGTAAGCGCTCTCGGGGCTCCAAAGGATTTTAATAATTATTGGTGGTTAATTTCACATCATACATGCCGTCGTTCTTCGATTCGGTCGTAATTCTATCGCCTAAGGATAATAAAATATTGAATAAGTAGGGTAGACACGATTAACTTTGACCAAAATTTTAAATAACCGTTACAATGGTTACTTAATTGTTATTATTTTATTTTTGTAGCCCATTTATGTCTTAGAAAACGCTGAAAGTCACAATCATAATGGATAGGTCTCAATAAAATAAACTCTAGCAAGCTCATACAAACGAGACGGTTTCTCGTGATTAGTAATAATTATTTCTAAACTCAGTCATGATTTGGAAAATAGTTCAACTTATTCTTTAGTAAGGGATACTACTTGTACTCCAAATTTCTCCATGTGTCTCAAAAATAAAACATATAATTTGTAACTACTGGCTCATGGTGATATACTGATCTTAAACCTCTTAGAGAACTTGAATAGTTCCATTTTCTTACTTTCGATGGAAGCATGGGGCACAATCCTCAGGCCTTCCGGGTCCATTGGTATTCAAGAAATCTTATCTCTCCACCCAACTCTTGAAATGAATCCTGACAAAGGGATTGATTCTCATTATTGAACCTTAAGATGTAATATTTGTACAATACAATACCAAATGTTATGATGCGTGGGAAATAATAATTCATATTAAAGGAATGGAACATTTTTGGTCAAATTTAAGGATTTGATTTTAATTTCTCATTACTATTTTCAGCTGAAGTCACGTACATAGGCCATTATGAAATTATGCGCATTATTTTATTGTGACGCGACTATCCATGGTAGCGCGGTTAAACCGGTCGGGGAATGTGGTGGGGGGTCTGCCCTTCCAAAGCAGCTGGTCGCCAGTTCACTCCGAGCAGTCTAAGCGGAAAGACGTGCCTCCGCGTGGAGTGTGTTTTTCGAATTTGTAACACGGCGCGATGGAGCGTTCAATTAATGCTTATTCTACGATAGCAATGTTACGTTCCTGCCTTCCAGCAACAAAGAACACATGGATCGCATTAATCCGCCAGGCTTCAAATTAAGTATCAACTTCATACTGCACGAGAGGCAACCAAAAATAAAGAAAAAAAATCTCTCTAAGATAACTGCACATTATTTGAAAATATAAAAAAATGGTAATTCGAAAATGACAAATACTTTCACTTTGCAGTTAATATTTCCACAAATATCAATGCAAACTAAAAAGAAACCACAAATGAAAACTTCCGGCGACTCTCAAGTTATTAGATAAATGTGTTCAAATTATCCCATTCTCCATTCGTATCCGGCCTCTGCATAAACAGATATTATTAATTGAACAACTAACAGTCGTATGAGTGATGTACCTGTATGATAATATTCGTCTAATGAAATAAGGTTACCGTTACTATACGGTTTTGACATGACAGCCCAGTCAAGGCGAATGATTTTTACGCTCTGAAATTGTTGCATTGAAATGCACATTAGCGGATGACTCCGTTAAAAGTTACTGTTGCGGCATCTCCCGCAGTTTCTTTGGAATTTGTCAAAGTAAAACACCGTAAGTGTTTAAAGTTGGCTTTAACCTCGTGGACTGTGGCGCCTCGCGCACGACTACGAATGCCTGTGACATTGTATGTACGGTATTTCGTCACAACATCATGTTCCTTTAAACGCCCCAAAAATTTCAGTTTAAGAGGACGCCTCGGTAGCTTAAGTGGCTAAAGCACTCGACCGGATATTGAGGGATCTGGGTTCGAGTCCCAGTCAAGGCGAATGATTTTTACGCTCTGAAATTGTTGCATTGAAACCTAAAAATGTTCTAAGACCAGTGTCTGGCAAGTTTTATTTTAATGTTTAATGGTATTTCTACGATCACTGAAACAATGCAGATAATACCTTTAAGGCCGAATCACAGGATGATTTAAACCGTCACGACTATTGTGCAGTATCGTCAGATAAAGTACGACAAGACTGTATGCATTCGGTGGCTTTTTAATAAGACAGCAATGTTGAGAAATGAATTCAGACAGACGATGGAACATGTGAATTTAGACTTCTCGGGGAGATGGATGTTTAACCTACATCAACAACTGAAAAAGTTTGAGAAAACTAGATTGCTTGGGTACAACAGGTAAAAGAAAAAAATAGACCACTACGTTGTGTATGAATATCTTGGAGGAAAACAAGTATGAGATAACCTTCACCCTCTTAAACCGATTTGCAGAACATTCAAAACAACAATTAATAATGCAAACCTGGCAACGGGGCAAAATATGAACAGGTTAGTCTCAAGAAATTATCACTCGTGGCATTGAAAAGAAGCGAAGAATATCACGACTAAAAATATATCAGTTATGCGCCGAAAAAGTACCAAGCGAGACTACCAAAATATTTTTTCAGGATCTTGTCTAGTCTATTCTTTTCTTCCCGTTTCAATTTTCTATCCCTTCAAAATAGAAAACATTACATGTACAGAGTACACGTTCCGATGCACAATTCAGTGATAACTATTCGAATTAGATAGCACTCAATCCCACTAAACACTAAGGCTCTCAGGCTCTTGACGAACTAGTTTCCCCGTGGTTCGTTATTTTGTGAATTATAACTTCGTAAACATTCCAGTGTTTTTCATCGTTTCGACCTCAAAGTGGATGAATAACGAGAGATAGAGCCGTCGCCTTAGAATTACCGGAATTAGGTCATTATCTGGGAGGGTCAACTGTGGATTCCGTTCCATCCGGCCCTCCTTGATATCGTTTACCATTTCCCACTTCACCCGCGACCCACTCTAACTCAAACTAAAATACACAAAAGGATTGCCGTTACTTACCCGACCTTCCGTTAGATGCGCGCATTTTCACCGCCAAGGGACGGTAGCAGCGGCCTCACCAACTCCTCCTCGTCTCCCGAAACTTCTTCCCCGTATTCGCAGCCATCTACGCGAAGGGCAGCTCCACCGCCGCCGGGTCTGAATAATCCTTCCCAGTCTGCGCCCCTACCCTCCTCCATGCCGTGCACGGGGCTGTGGCACATCCCCGTCACCCTCCTCCCCTCTCCACCGCAAAGGAGCTTTTCCTCCTCCCCGCTTCCCCCCTCCCCGTCCAACCATGCCCCTCCGACGCCGTCGCCGAAGTCCCCCGGAAGCCGCCCCCCGTCCCCGTGAGACCCCACGCCCTCTTCCCGTCGGTCCTTACGGCCTCCCGACGCCTCCCCTCCCATCCCACTACACGCCCTCCTACCCGATCCATCCGACGTCGCGTCTTCCCCCGCGCTGTTGTTGCTCGCCACCCCGCAGTCGCTCCACTCCTGGCTCTGATTGCTCTCGCAGGACGTCGAGCTGTACATCCCTGACTGGATCATGGGGACGCTAAGCCTATCCACGGCGTGGACGGCCACGGACAGCTTGCCATCGACTCCGCAGAGGTACCCTCTTGCATCCACGGCGATCGGACTGTGGGGGTCCATGCGAACCCCGTTCCCCATCTCCTGGACGCCGTCATAGTGAACGGATCCCCCGCCCATTGACGCGATGGACCTCGCCTTTGGCACACCACGCTCGTTGCACGGGAAGCTGCTGGGGGGCAGGCCAAGCTTGTTGGCGGTGTGGCTGTAGAGACGGGGGAGGCCGCCAACACCGCTCCTGCCGACGAGGTCCCAGGCCCACGGATCCTCCCGCTCCAGGCACTCAGCCGACTTGCCCCTCCTTCTCCATGGGGGCACGGTGTTGCTCAGGATCATGCGCCAGTCCCCCGTTGAACCTCCCCCTTTGGTCCCCCCCTCGCCATCCCCCAGCTTCTTCCTCCTTTTCTTCGCCTTGCTCACCCTGCGTTGCTTCTCGCTCCCAGCGGGTGACGTCGTCGCTTTGCTTTCCCTCTCGGCCCGACCCGGGGATGCCGCCACTGCCTCGGGGGCCTCGGTCCCCTCGCCATCCTTCCTTCCTCCATCCCCACCTGCCGTCACCTTGTCCACGGCGACGCCGTCCCCGACGACCTCGGAGGCGAACCTCAGCTTCTTTGGCGAGGACTCGAGGCTCCTTCGACGGCTTCGCGAAGATCCTCTTCTCAGCCCCGGCCCCGCCAACGCGTGATGGTGCTTGCGGAGGGAGCTGTGGCTGGGGAAGGCGGGGACGGCGAAATTGTCGGCCTCGACCCCGTGCCACTCTCCGGTCCCGGCCTGCTGCTTCCTCATAGAGCTTCTGACGGGGACGGAGGGAGGTTGTTCGCCCCTGAGGGGAGGTGTGAGGGACCTGTGGTTGCGGATGTTCAGGCGGCTCCTATCCATGTCGAGAGCGTCTTCTGGCACCATCCCTTCCTTCCCAGGGTTCCCCGCGTCGGTCAGGTCGGCATCCCCGAGGGTTTCTCCCGTGGTCGGGGCAGGAATCCTGCGGGCGTCTGCAATGGTCAGCGCGGCTGCGTCCTCCTGCCGCTGGGGACCCTCTGCCTTTTCCGCGATCGTAGCCGCTCCCCTGGCGTCCTCCACCGGCATCGGCTCCGACCCCTCCGCGCCCTGCGGAGGGGGACGCACTCTCCGGACGCCGTCCTGTGACAGTCCTTCGACGTCGCTATCCTCTCCCAGCAACCAGTGGGTCTGAACATCACCTTTGCCCTTCATGTGGACGAGACCCCTGGAAACCAGCTGGTAGCCTCCGAGTCGATCCAACAGAGTCCTGAACTCGGAGCTACAGTGGATCTTTAATGCTGTAAAATTCCAGGCATAATTAATGCTTAATGCCTAAAATGAACATGCCTCCTTTCGTTAAGGAGACATGGGTAATGACATAACCTTACAATTTAGACAGTAATTAGAGTTTAAGCAGTGAAATATAATTTTCTTCTCGATAAAATCACGTCTGCATCAATGAAAATTTTCATTCATTGACGCTATTCACTATGAAACTCATGTTCATTTCATTTCCTCCTCGTTTCTTATGTAGTGTCTTTGTGCAGAGTATCCCATTAACTTGAAACCCTATTCTAGCCACTGGCCTAAGCATATCGAACAAAATCCTAACAAGTTTTAGTACCCAGACCCGTGGCATATTACACGATAAAAAGTAAAACTGATAAGTTATGGACCTTGTTAGTATAATTATTGAGCATTATCTACTCACGCAATCCGTTTGACTCCATGCGCGAAGCAGTGTTAACTGTATCTCCAAAAAGACAATACCTCGGCATCTTAAGTCCCACAACTCCAGCGCAGACAGGACCTGTGAATTTGAAAACAAAAAATTTGGATAATGATTAATAAAAAAAGGCCAAGTATAAGTACGAGGGCTGTTAAATAAAGGGTAAAACATTTTAAATTAAATAAATCACTAGTAAACATTTTCGTTTGAATTATAATGCTATCTAAATGCGTAAATTATTCGGGGTAAAATTTTAATTGTTTTCATTCCAGTTTTGCGCCAGCAGTGGCCGTAGCAATTAGATGCATGTTCAGTACGCCGAAATAAGTCACTGAAAATTAAAACCACTTTCCGTGAAGGTGTTTCTTCTCATTGAGGCACATCGAAAAGCCGCAAGGTGCTACACCGGTACTATTGGGATGTTGAGAAACATTATTGACATTGTTTTTCACGAAATAATCGCGATTTCAAACATGCCACGTACAAACACGCCTCGAGTACACTTTTTTCAGTTACCAAACATTGGCTTGGCACCCAATCAAATTCTAAATATTTCTGATAGTGCTCTCTATATTATTCGACAATTTTCATTCACGAAGACCTTCCGTAGGAGAAGAGACTGAAACTCTGTGTCCACCTCCCATTGAAATTTTCTCCTATTTTTAAGCATTTACAACCAACTTCTACCTGTGCCATAGGGAAGAACAGTACGATGCATATATAAGCCTCTCCTGTAGTACAGTATAGGGCTCGGCTGTCAATTTATTCAGGTGAAAGCAAATTTCAATGCAGCGTATTTCTTGTGTGTTACCTCCATCGTCGAACTGAACTGTTTCAAATTGCAACGGCTGTCTCTGATGCATACTGGAGTGAAATCAAATAAATTCGTATTACTCGTACATTAAATATTAAGCTAGCTACATAACAAAATTAAATTTTTGTAGAATGAATCATGCAAATTAATATTGATGACCACCTCTTTATTGAAAAGTCCTTGTAATTTATTCCTAGCCTGCACATGGCGATAACTAGTCGTCTCAAACTTAATATTTGGTGTGACAAAAAATGTTTAGAAAAATAACAAGATCAATAGAATATTTAAGGGTTGACTTTGTATTTTCTTATTTTTTTTCCAACACACTTAATGTAAATATACTGTCGCAACTTAAGGTAAGCTGGGGCTTAGGTCTGCTTAGAAAACAGAAATGGACATAAGATTGTATAATTTATTGAAAATATTTTAAATTACGTATCGCCCGATGAATATAACTCTCATATAAAATGGTATTTATATCTGAGAGCAGCGTAAGGCCCATATCTGGCATAATTCGATTATTGGAATCTTTTATTTGGGCTAATTATGTTACATATGTTATCTTTCAATCCATTAAAATATGCCTCTATACTGTTAGCAGGATTGTTCTAGGTAATGATCATAACAATGAGCGTACATTAGAATAATAATTTTATGGTATGCAATGGGATGGTCAAATTAGGAATTAGACGACTTAGGACTGACAAGTGATGCAAAGGAATAAGTACAGAAAAAGAAAGTCGTTCGGGCACTGTCGCTGAACCTGAATAAGGTAATCACTCGTTCACCAGCCTACTTTAACAGATCAAGACAAGGGAAAGGTGAAAACCTTGTCCCCATGAGAAATCGTACGCCGTCCTAAATGGGGAGAAAATCCCAGATTTGAAAATAACTTTCATCATTAGCGAAAACTAACACGACACGGCTAAATGCTAAGTTCTCAGCACGAAGCCTTGGTTTGTTCTCCGGTCAATTCTTTCGGTGCGCTCATTTCACAATGTATTGCTTATCCTCAACGTGTTACCAATTTTTTCTCTTGTCAGTGAACTGCGAAAATTGAATTAGTGGCAACACGTTTTTTTCTCCCATTGAGAAAAATAGGAATAATTAAAATAATATTTTTAAAGTGCCATTAATGAAGCAATTGGGATCCATTCTTTTACCCATGATATTTCTTCCACCCTCCCGCATAGTTTCTTTTTAAACAAGGGTATTAAAATATTTCAATCCTGACACATTGTTCCAGCACTATAAAATTGTTACAAAAAACCTAATTGTGTCATTGCTTAACTTTGACCGAAAAATAAAAGCGTATCGCAAGGCGCAGGTGACTTATTCCAAGTTTTAAATGTCTTTCCCAAAGAGACCCATGGAATACGAAGGGATCTTTTCCCTATAGGCATAAAATCGTCACAGGCTTCAGTATATTTGGAACAAGACAGATACTCTTGTGTGAGTGGATTTTAAAAGTGCCATATAAAAAGCGTGTAACCAATCTGAGAGAAGTTTATATGCTTCTACGAACTGGCAAACTGTTTATTGTAGAAGGTCTAACCTAACTGCGACAATACACTTTAACTCATGGACGCCACGCTCTTTGTGTAGAGCACAAATCCTCCAATATGAGCACGAATCGTAAAAAAATTGTAAATTTCGCTCTTTCTACGAGGAGTAAAATGCCAATCTTAACTAAAATCGATCTATTCATTAGTTAAGCCCTTCCGGCTGAGAGCCCCATCACAATCGGCCGGCATCGACATGGGTGAAGTCGAGTTCGACCGGCCCGGAATTTGCATAGATCGTCGTGACGGGACGCAGCAATGCCAGGGGAGGATAGGGAGTGCGGCTTAGCAAAAAAAAACAGCATAAACGACGAAAGCAAGGAAACGCAAAGACGTGGGCGCACGTCGCCGTATGAAGTGGTGAGCCCCGGAGGACATCACCGACGATTTCCATTCACGGGCCGTCTACCCGAGCGGCATCGCCCGCCCGTGCCTCGACTCCCGAGGAGCCTTCGTTTGGCATTCGGTTGGCTGCGGTCAAAGGGATCAGATGCTGATGAGCCGCTCCCAAGGGAAGGAGAAGTGGGACGCGGAGGAGTGGGGAGGCACCGTCGGGCGTCGAGGAGAAGGGCTCCGCCGCACGCACCAGAGTGAATTCCGATGCGCAGCTGCAGCGGGTCGTTGGGCCTGTGGCGGATGCGGAACTTGGTGACGGCGGCCAGGAGGTGGAGCGACATGGAGGCTATCTCGGCAGCGTGCTGCTCCCCGTTGCGCAAAGGAAGACCGCTCACCTGCGAGGAGTAAATGAACCCCCGACTATAAAAAAACCACACCCATGCCCGCCACTCTCCCGCATCCCTTCAGCATCATCAATGGCCACAAGGATATATAACCTTTGATTCACGGATAAAGCTAGCCAGACTATGAATAAGCCTTCCTAAGAATGTGCAGGACACCCGAGTTTACGCCCGACATCGAGGGAATCACTAACACACCATCCGCACCCCACACTAGGAGCCTCGTGTACTCGGATCAAATGACAGAAATAGATTTCTACACTGAGGGATTATCAGCGCAGGTGTACGGAGTATGCATGAGTTGCGGGAAACCTTTTTCCCCGCCTATCATAGGGTGAACGTAAAAATAAAATTAAATGAAACAGTTAACATTCATAATTGCATGACGACGATTTATTTCAAAGAAAAGAAATTTACCTTCAGTGCGGCTGAAATAAAGTTACACCCTAAACTCGCATATCATACTACGACAATTATAAATTAATATCCGTCGTGATCTATCATATAGTGGCGTAATACAATTTCTACACGTTATGGCTTTGCATATGACTAACTGATAGATCATTTAATATTAATGCCTGGGAAGTTACCGAAAATAGTGGAAAAATGCACGTAGGCAGGCCAGAGCCCCTTTTAACGTTTACGACCGACCGACTGCCTGCTCCTGTTTTAAATACTCGTTATTCCATTGAATATTTCTCGATGGTAACAGACATAAATTAAACACCTTTGGATGTTTTATAGAAACACTTAGCTGTCATTTTACCAGCACTTAATAAAATAATTAATACTTACTCGTGGATACATTAGAAAAGGTTAGTATAATGGCAAACCGTACCATTCATACAAGGATCAACTAGAACGACATGGTGTAGGTATCTCTTATCACAATGATCTGAAATTCATTTTTAGGGAATTAATATTTTCATTACATCATATTCTAATCGTATAAATTCTCTTAGAATATCCTCCCTTGCATAGTTCGCTGATTGATAGAAATTTCTGGCATTAAATTAGTAGTCAAAGAAGTCCAGTTCAATAACACCCTCAGCTTCATCCAAGCTGCGTAATTATTCCTGGGAAACCTATGACAGCATAAGGAAAGAAATCCCACTTTTTTCAAATTTCGCACGTCATATAGGGCTCAGAGTTTGGGGAGCTCTATCCTCACCCATCAAACCACACCTACGGGTTAATTGCAGGGCTTTAATGATGCATTTATTATTGTATTCACTGGGTTAAATTTTACATTACGTTATCTGCGTTCACTTACCACCATGTATGCGTCACCGATAGTCTCAACCTTATACACGTCATAGTTTTCCAGGATGGAGTCGAAGCAAGTATAGAGGTCATTCAAAAAGTCGACAACCTAGAAGAGAGGAAATGGGATGTAGTGGACTGAGAAAAACTACACTACACAAATAATTAGTATTGCTGTAAATATGCATTATAAGAGAAAATTGTCATAAGGTGTTATTTATGGATTTAAATATACGGAAACAAAATTTTCTCAAATTGATTTGTTTCTATCTAAAATCATTATATTTATGGAATTTTCATGTTTTACATTGTGCATTTTTAGGATACGCAGCGACTGATCCTTCAGCGAATAAAAACTGCCTGTGTATGATAAAATCCAGTGTTATCTATTTTAAAACAATGTATCAAAACAAACACCGATTTTTACCTGAATAGCTTTACACCAGTCAGTCGTACATGATAAATATGTCGTGAGATTGTAAAGTTGCGACACTCGAGTATGCTTAGGGAAATACTTTTCACAATATTAATAAACATCAAGAACATGATGAATATTAGCATATTTTAAAGATAGGGGAAATCGGCATCAAACCTGAGCGAACGAACATAGATTTCTCAATTACGCTAGCTGCCATCGGAGTAACGCTCTTGAACATGAACCATCACCTGAAGTGGTGTGCTCTCAGCGGACATTGCTGTGAAGCCCACGATGTCACTGAAGTATATGGAAACACAGTCATAAGATTCCGCCTCAACGCGGTGTCCACGCTTCAATTGTTCAGCCACGCATCTGGGAAGCATCTCATATAAAAGGGCATCTGTCCGAACCCCCAAGAAGAAAATACATCATCTCATTAGGATGTTTTTCAAATTGTATCTGCAACATTCCTTGAATATTAGCATAAAGCTGTAAAGGCAGAAACGAAGAATTAGAATAAATGTTGTCGTTGAATGAATGAATGGATACTCTACCATCACTTATCAAACCGGCCTTCGGGTTTATAACTGTGTTTATGGTTTCTGTATTGTCAGTATTGTACAGAATTGTGTTAATACAATTTGACATAGGATTTAAAAAATGGTTAAATCCTAATCAAAATGCATGTAACTAGAAATCTACACTCAGTGGGTTCATTAAAATATGATTTCAACCATTAGATTAATTGAGACATGGGTAAAAAAACAAAATTTGCACTTTTCCACATATTTCCAAAATCTGTGGAAAAGTGCAAATTTTGTTTTTCTCATAATGGTGAACTTCCACTACGTACATCTCGCCTTAATATGTTGAATATATGAGATATGGGTATTAAAAATGCGAGGATTTGTGAATTCGGCGGGCGAAACTACGTCTCATTTCTATTAAAATTATAAAAGTTAAGAGTAAGAAGAAAATGATATTGAGCTACATCATAAGATATATCAATAATATGATAATTGTCAATGAGTGATGCAAATATACATGCCTGTGGTCTTTTTGTGTAAAAACTTCTAAATCAGGCTCTAAATTAACTCTGTGAACTTCGTGAACAAAGTGCAAAATAATATTTGGCTTAAGGTATCTTAAAGTCTCATAATTTGCGTTTTTTACATTTTGAAGGAAATGAAAACTTTACTGGCTCGCATTTAGTCATATTAATTTCTCAGAAATTGGATTTGACGACAAGTAATAATTATTTTTAACCGAATTTGTGGCCAAAGGATAACCATTCCTTTTCTTAAACGACTAATTTTTAGAAATCGCATCATATACTCTGGACATTATTAGTTTCAAGTTATTTTATTACAAAGTTAGTTTCGAAAGACATATGTCTTTTTAAATTAGTACGTGTGCGTACTCTGCGCGTTTCATCACGCAAAACACATTTTTTTCCATGAAATTCCCTCGATATTCCCAACAGAAATAAGTGGGTACCCACCTGTCTTTCTTTTTTCTACAATGAGCTGATCAGTCCTCTCATCAACAAGTTGCTCCAAATTATTGGCGTATTTCTCCATCATTGCCATCATGTTGTCGAAGATATTTGGCTTCCTAAAACGAAATTTCTATTCAAACATGTCTCCTTCGTGTGAATGCGTTATTTCTCGGAAACTTCTATTATTTCTCAAAAAATCCATTGAGCACGCTGCTCCAAACGTGTATTGAATTCAGATTAATATAGTGATTTCTTTCTTGAAAAAAGAGTGATAAAACATAATCACACTTCTTTATAATACTGCAAAAATAGAATCAACATACAGGACACTGTATAAGACAGGGCACCAAGTTTATGGTGCCAAGCAAAATCATTAGCAAGGCCAATGAGTAGATATTAGGGTAGATTTTTATTAATTGTTTTTTGGGTTAAATGAATTAAAAGTTAAAAATCCATTTTAGGTTTTGACCTCGATTAGGGAATGGAAAGATTTCTATCAAAAGACTTCTCATATACAGAAGGATATGGTGTAATGGCCAGAGCGAAACGCCAGTGAATGAACTTACATTCCTTTTCGTATGGGCCTCAGTTTGAGGCGGATGGAGCGGAAGTCGGGACGGTCTTCCGGACATTCGGCCCAACATTCCTTCAGGCAATCTCTAACGAAGTCAAAACTGGTCTCTAGTGTGTCGAGAGGAGGCCTATGGTAAATAAAAACAAAAATATCGAAAAATTTGGATATTTAAAAAAAATGAAAGGCGAACACGGTTCAAAGCCAGTTCTAACCACGCTCATGCATCACAAAAACGGTATTTGAATTCCTTGTACATATAATTAGCATTATATACTGCGATAATATATTGGAGTTCATAAATAATGTATGTGAGCAGCGGTAGTACAGGGGTAGAAAGTTGGATTAAGGACCGTAGGGCGCGGGTTCGATTCTCGGGAAAGCCTCTCTGGGCACGCTCAGCTCCACCCGAATAGCGTGACCCTCGAGTACCAGATCTTTCCGGGAAACTATAACTGGCACAGGGAAAGGAACTGCCCCCCCTACCCTGTCGATTGAATTTCACACGCTGTCAGGCTTAGCACTGGGTGAACTCTATCGTCATCTACCTAACCGACCTTCGGATTCATTACTGTGTTTATCGTTTGCATTGTGTACTTAAGTACAAAACATAATTTGGGATTAATTTTGAATATTTATCACATCTAAATCTCTTACACATGGATCTTACTGTACCAAATGATCTTACCAAACACCATGCGCAATAGTTGCATATTGTCTTTTATTAATAATTATTTGCAATGATTTTGAAAGCGGTATTTGACTTACAGTTTTTACGGCTAATTTTGGGAATTACAAAGATACCGATTCAGTGAAGGTTAGCGTAATTTTTTACTCCATTACGACCTATAATATATCAATTATCAAAATGGCTAGCGTTAGCAAAGTAATGTTTAATTAGACAAATGTGATACATAATACATACATATTTAATCTGCATGGCTAGAAGTCAACCTACTTAATCAAGTATGGGGCCAAAATTTGTGTGCAGATAAAGGAGAAAGATGCTATAATTTATTCTTTGCAGACGATGTGGTTATATTACGAAGGAGAGTCATACGATTATTAGCAAATAGAAAATTATGACAATGCCTTGTAGCAAGAAAGGAGGAATTTGTTAAGCTGATTACAAAAGTAAACAATGAAATGAATGGAGAAATGAGTCAGGATCACTATTTGCAAGCAGACACAGCGTCAACCAAAAGATGAAAAAGAAATGAGAAGCAGATTGTGAGAACTGAATTCTCTCATAAAAATGTTGAAAATAAATTAAGGAAATGACATAATTATAAATATCTGGAAAATACTAGTATAATCTCTAGGTGTGTATCTTTGAAGCGAAGTCATTTTTCTTCTCCTTTGAGAAAATTCTAGGCCGATTGGAAGCTGTGGAAATGCCGAAAAATGGAAGGATGGTAAAGAACCAAAGTGAATAATGTCTATTACCGTCTAAATAGCTGCAAAAACGTACACGTAAACGATGACACTTTTAAAATGACAAATTTTTGGTCATTTAAGGAAAAAGAAAGCTTACTCAGATGTAAGTCCTTCGTAGAAGATGGGATGTGACAGAGCAGCTACCGATAAAAGTCAATACGAGCCAAGCAGAAATAATGAAACTAACCAAATTTGCATTTATTGAATACTTTATGCATAACAATGATCATACGGATAGTGAAATATGCAGAAGGAAAACGGCACAATGGAAAATTCAGCTCAATCACTCATTTTTAAAAACATTGCGATGCCCTATGTATACTATTCCTCTTCGACTGCCAGCGAAAGGAATTAGAAAGTAAAATAAGGTGAAATATAAGGCTAACAAACATCTCGAAGCTCCCGGAAGAAAGCGGGTAGAAAATCAAAGTCTTCAAGTATTATATTTTCCCAGTCGGATTAGACTCATGGGTAGGGCGTTCGTCTGATAACGAATTGATAACAGACACGAGCCTAACCTATGTTATTGCAATATTGTTGCAACAAAATTGGTGTTGTGTAAACTTGGGGATTATTCGTGAAACTACGTAAACGGAAATCTAAGTGGAATCATAAAACGCATCCTAAGAACTCTGGCAGTATCGAAAGTAAGAAATAGTCCAGAAAACAGCACTATTCCTCAAGAGGACTGATATCCGTTTAAAATTTCAGCTGTATGGAAGAATAGGATACTAAATATGTTTCAATAAGAAGGAAAATAGGTTTGCTTCCAGAGAAACAATTCACCATGTGCTTTAAAGACTACGCGAGGGGAGATCTTAATGAGTGGGTGATAGGAGACTTTAACAAGCGAGAAGAGAGAATAAGGCACTAGCGCCATCATTATATTAAGTTGTAAAATGAGAATAAATGTAGGTAAGTTACATTCCTAGCAAAATATTAAGAACAATGGTGAATAAAATTTTCCTTTAGTATATCGTGATATATTTGTATAAGACGTTAGAAATACATACAAAGTCAAGTTCTACACACTACTGAATTAAAAAACTTAGTAAATATTCCTTTCTCAAAATGTATTTTTTCCAGAGAACTTGAAAATTAAGTACTTGAGCTCTGCGGCCTCGTATACAAATAAAATAAAATGAAAACTCCTATAGCCGTAATAGGTTTGCACCACTCGTCTCGCAATGAAAACAAAATTTTTTATTGTGACGGTTTGCGGGAAAAAATATTCTTTAACAGTGACCAACCACAACCTCTAAACCAGAACACCCTTAGGCAGTAGTTTGCGGGAATGTTACTTGCACGCCAGTGATCAATCACAGACCCAAACACTCAAACACAATTGGGACCATTCACAGGTTTAAAGCATTCAGTCAAGGATACCTTGGTTTATGAACAGATATACACTAACCGTGACTGTTCACGGGAATAAATTCCGTACCCAAAGCTTAGGGTATATATTGAATGTGTGCTCATTTCCTAACTCACGACGCACGCTTTCATCTGTCCCTATTTTTGCTAACTGGGCTCAATTTGGATTATATTCTCATAGTATTTGGGCCCTTTTTGAATCTGTGAGTGATTGTTTTATTGGGTGCTTGTGAGTGTGTCAGCTCTGTGATTGTCCCTGCCGCGGAATTTATTCCCGTAACCAGTCACGGATAGTGTATATCTGTTCATAAACCCAGGTATCCTTAACTGAATCTCATAAAACCTGTTAATGATTCTAATTGGGTTTGAGTGTTTGGTTCTCTGATAGGTTACTGGCGAGGAAGTAATATTCCCGCAAATT
Source organism: Hetaerina americana (assembly GCF_022747635.1). Classification (NCBI taxonomy): domain Eukaryota; kingdom Metazoa; phylum Arthropoda; class Insecta; order Odonata; family Calopterygidae; genus Hetaerina; species Hetaerina americana. The sequence goes on along the minus strand of NW_027286069.1, from coordinate 73,812,648 downwards.
ACTGCAGAAAGGTGTTCTGGTTGAGAGGTTGTGGTTGGTCACTGTCGTGGAAATCTTTTCTCACAAATCATCGCAACAAAAAAATTTGTTTTCATTGTGTGAGGCAAGTAGTGCTGACTTATTACGGCTACAGGAGTTTTCATTTTACTTTATCAGAGAGCTTAACATAATTAAAATAGTTGTAGTGGAAAAAGGGCAGGACTTAATTGTAAAAATGCTTAGAAAGAAACGCTCCATCAGAGCAAGGAATTTAATATATTCATACTATATATCCCGAGGTATTGAGGAAGGAAAATGTCGCTTTTGTAAACTTCTATATTACGGACACAGCTCTGAAAAAAATAGCCAACCTATTCCCGAAAGACAAATTTAGGATTGCATACAGCAACAGAAGCAACCTGCGAACATTTTTGAATAGGACCAAAGCAAAAATGGAAAACATGGAAAAAAGTGGCATTTACAAACTTAAATGTAAAGATTCCAGCGCAGTCTATATAGGTCAAACAAGAATATTATTCTAGCTATGCGCCGAGGAACACAAGCGAAATCTCCGAAATATCTTTTTTTGGAAGTTTTATCGTCCATCAACGTAGTATATTCGCAAACTCTTTGTTCCCCCCCCCTGTTTATATTCCTTTTATTCCTACACATTGTCTCTTCCCCTCTCTCGTCAGCCACCTCATTGTACCAACCCACGCCCCTTCCTCCTCCACGCGGCCGCCTCCGAACCGATTCTTGCCCCTTCCCCCCACCCATTTTCAATCATGAAATCCCTTCCATAGCCCACCTCCCCTCCTAGTAAGAGTATATATATATATATATATATATATATATATCCTAGCCATGCATGAGATTTTATACCGGGTGATGTCGCCTATGCTTCGAAACCGGTAGTAATATATTGAAGTTTTTTGTGTTAAAAAATTACAAGTTTATTTTTTCAGTGATCATAAATTTTCAAAAAGCAGAGCCTCAAACAATGATATTCATCAAGTTCCACAGATTGTTTGAAACAAGGCTGGACTCATTAAATTGATTTCATAGATGTCTTAAAATGTTTAAGCCCTTAATTAAATTATTTAGAAATTTCCTCAACACATATACACTAATTATGCCTCATTTTTGATAGAAGGGCTGAAATACAAAATTATTTTTCTGCTCCGCCAAAGCCTTCATATTAGTGAAAATATACTGTCAAAATATTGCTATTAATGATGAATTTAAGTGCATTGGAAACTAATCTCGGTATCTATTTATTTATTACTAGGAGACGAGCATAATATTACAGGATTTGGTATCATACTCAAGGAGGAATGAAATACAGGAAAAGATGTAGAAGATGTGTGTACAAACGACTGGCGGACGTTCTATTCGCGGTAAAATGGAAGGAAAACGTAATCTTGATGGGAAATGGAGCGCTGCGGTTGGAGAGGACCGAGAGGAAAGCAACTTCGGGAAAATGAAACGCCGCGGGAGAATGACTGATAGAATTACGTAACAAAAATCGACTGCAATATAGATGATAAAGACGGAGAAAGTTAAACAGGAGCCCAGAAGTAACACCAAATATGCTGGATTCTAAAGCAAAGCTAAATATTTGAGTAGCAACTCAAAAAGAGACCTCTTAGAGGCAGTAATAAAATGGAAGAATATAAGAAATGAAACTTAGGAAACCCTACATAAGATGCTGCGGAACCATGTCATACGAGACTGCAAGAAGGCCAATGGCGTGAAAATAGAAAGCTATGGCGTGAAAATAAACTGCAACATAAAGAAAGGAAACAGTAAAACGGCCAATAAGCTGGTGAAGGAACAATCAATGAGAGAGAAAAACAAAACGCCTCAGGTTCCGAGATGCTAATGGAATGATAATAATAGAAGATGAAGAATAGAGGAGGTATCGGGAAGAGATGGAAGGAGTACATTGAAAAACCCAATATAGTATATCAGCGGGCGAAACCACTTGAGTGTGAATTAATCGAAGAAAAGGAAGAAAGAAGGAGATTAACGAATAGTAGAGATACTGAGTATGCCAATTCGACAGAGTCATGAAAAACGTATAAGTATAAATTATAAGACACCGGGAGTTGACACTGTAAAAATCAACGCATTGGGTGTCAAAACCATAGATGCACTCTTTGGGTTAATGAAGATGTTCACTACAGGCTAAAACTACTAGAGGCTCTGAGAAGAATGCGATGGTTGCAATACTGAAGAAACCAAGAAGAGAAAATGCGAAGACACAGAAGATAGAGGCTAATGTCTCCCCCACCGGAAAAATTTACTCGGATGATATGCCGTAGAACTAGAAGGAAAGGAGGGAGAAAGTCTCACGGAAAACCAATGCTAACTCAGGATAAACTGAAGAGCAAAAGAGGCAATACTTACTATGAGGGTACTGGCCGACAAAATGTTACAATTAAACAAACCATTATGTGTTGCATTCGTGAACTTGGATAAGGGCTTCGAAAAATTCGAATGGCACAAGATGTTCGACATATTAGAAGCACTCGGAATGAACTACAACGACAGAATAATTTTCTATCACCTTCAAAAGTATCATGTAACAACCCTTGAAATGAGAAATAGAAGCCAAAATAAATAAAGGATAAGTATTTTGGACAAAATTGCAACCCCCGCGTAAGCACTATTAAACTTATATCCAAAATAGAAAATATAAGAAGCACAATATTTGGGCATCAAATGAGTCAAGTTGAATGACGAATACAGTTGAATGATGAATACTGTAAATATGCTCCGGTTCGCAGAAGATTTCGCAGTAGTAGCATGAACACGAGAACTGCGAACAACTCTAAATACTATGGAACAAGTTCTCCGATAATATAATATGAGCATCAAAAAGAGGAATCCCAAAACTCTTGTGAGTGGAAGAGAGGAGATGAAGGCAGATATCACAATTCAAGGAGTGAAACTAGAGCAAGTAGGATCCTTAATCTACCTTGGTAGCAGATTAACTTGGGATGAAAGAAGTTGGACCGACATCCAGTAAAGGATAGTTCAAACTTAGAGATCATTCATGAAGAGAATGCAACTATTATGTTTAAGGAACTTTCTAAGATTTCAAACAAAACAAGGAAGCAGGTCGTCAAAACGTTCTTATGCAGTATGACATTCCTCGGATCAGAGACATGGAAAATGGGAAATTGGGCCAGCGTATAGAAGAATATAAGCCTTGAAATATGATGGTAGGGGAGAATACGGGAGGTCAAATGGACAAAGTGAGAAACGAGGAAGTATAAATGAGATTAGGAGATAAATGGACCATTTGGATAACTCTATGGTCGAGAGGAACTAGATGGATTGGACGCACCTTGAGATACAATGGATTAGTTAGAGATAAACTAGAATAGAAAATTGAAGAGAAAATACCGGAAGACCTAAAGACAAACACAAATGATGGATTAAGAAGGACGTAAAATATAGAAGCTATCAAGGGGTGAGATAATTAAAAATGAATAGAAAAAATGGAAGGTTGCAGTTTATCAATATTTACGATTGAGATGCTGATGATGGCAATGATTGATCCCAGTTAAGTGTGGGTAGATAGTGGTCTGGTGGCATCTTGTAAAATATGGTATCAGGTATACATTGATAAAAAAATAAAATGAACATCCACATCATTCTTTGCTTAACACAATCCTTTCACTTTTCCCTCGGATCATCCGCCATTCCCCTCCTAACTTCCCTATGGGAATATCCCTATGAAACTGATATCATACACCCTAAGCCCAAATTGGCACTAATCCCTTAATCACACCTCGATCAGCCGTGACTCTCCTCCACTACAAACCTCCGCACACCCCGTAGACAGTAAACGATTGCTGGGAGGGAGGTTACCACTAGTGGGTTTGGGCCCATTGACAACATGCCTTCAATGTCTTCAACTGTATAAAATTGGGCCCCATTAGCTTTCCAAATAACTCGTTCCAGCCCAAAATAGATCCTTCTGGATATATTTGATGTTTTCAGGATTAACTTTGTGGAAATCCGTTGTCACTTCAGTAAAAAAAACAATATTTTTTCCACCTGAGGATGACGCCGATGCGCCAAAACTAGTTGCATCGAATAAAATTGAGTGGAAAGATGCATTGGTATTTTTACTGAAGATCCTTCTGGAAATGAGATTTTTTAGTTTTTTTTTGGCAAATTTATTTCATAAAGTTTACTTATATTTTCCTTTGAATGTAAGTTCTATCACTCCTTCCATAGATCACTCCAAGATATTATATCCTTTTTCATTATTTGTATCCCAATAAGCTCATTTTCCTCCTACATTTCAAACGGCGGATTGGAACAGTGTCGTTGATCGGGACTTATGCATATATTTCCTATAGGGCGTCAATATAATGTTCACTCTTTTATAAATAATTTCCCCGCATTATATGTGCTCTCCATATTTATGTTTACTGACCTTATCCTTCAAATTTGTTGAGATTATCGTTACTTTCGCTTTTTATGATTAATACTCAACTTGATTCTCTGCATGTATGTAAAATAGCTGTTGTTCTAGGATAAATAGATGGTTAGGTATTTATCATCCACAAAACTACCTTATTTAATCGTTAACCCATATTAGGCTGACTTTTTAACTTGTTAAATCACTTAACTAAACTATCAACTAAATATTTATCATCCAAAAATTTGATCGACTCAAAAAAATCTCACCCTTCTTCAATTATTAATCCTGGTCCTTGGGTTTCTTAAAGATCCCTGGGACTGTGAATTAACAAGTTCTTGCGATAGCTATTCATTCTAATCCTCACTCCTTTACTTCTGCTGTCTGAGTTCAGCAGGGTTTTTTTATTCAGTCTATCCATTAAATGCATTTACCTATATTTTTATCGTTGTTTTGTTGCAATAATCCTTCAAACGTCTTCTTGAAAGCCAAGAAATGAAAAAACACATTCTGGCTTTCGCCTTAATTCCTTTTTGTCGATGTTTTCTCCACAAAGAGGGCTTTCCAATCTTCTTTCCAGCCAAAACTGATGCTAACCAAAGTAACCCTTAAGATTCGTTATTTTAGCTTATACTTAGGTCTCGCAGTAATAGTTTTCTTCTGGTTAAAGAGGAGACCTTATTTATCAATTTCCACCTTCTATCGCTTTACCTTTATCCGAGGTGGGATTCAAGTTGCCCCGACGAAACTCTCTTAATAAATCCCTTCCATATAAATGGTACTGCATGGCCAAAAAGTTATCTAGCATTTATTTTTAGCTATTGAATAATCATGCAGGGATATTTATCATTCCAACCGTGATTTTTGGCATAATTTTCTAATTTGTTTCTCTGCTTACTATGTAAAATAATGTTATACAAGCTACCCTCATCTAGTTTGAATTCCAACAAAATCCAAGCGTTTATACCATTACCATTCAAAGTGTATTCTCAAGTTTCCTAAATCTCTTTCAGTTCGATGAATTCTTTTCTGTCATGTCCTCTGCAATCGGCATGGTCTCCTGACAATATTTCTAAATCCTGTAAATATATTTCCTGGTAGCTGCTTCCATCCATCAGCTAGCAACGTTTTGTATAGTGTAACTTGAATTATTTTCTTATTGTATAGCGCGTCCATTTTTTCATCCCAATGACTCATTGTTTCCATTCCAATAACAGAACTGTTTTTATTAAGTTTCCTTTCCCTATAATTTTTTTCTCCATGGTAATAAAAGTCTTTGTACGTTTTTCCCTTCTAACTCCATGTTTACATTTTATCATACATTTATTTCTCTCTTCCATCACTTTTTGACCCCTTCCATAATTATTTTCATCTTAACAATTTTCGTATATATCTACCCATCTATTTTCCTCAGAATTTTTCGTTATCCATTTTTAAGAACGCCCTATTGCCATTCTACTCTTCCCATTTAATTATCCTCAATTAAAATATCATCAACCTTCATTTTTTATTCCAATTGAAGCTCTTATCGCACAAATTTCCGCCCTCACTTCTCTTTTTATTTGTTGCGTGTTTTTATATATTTACTGCCAATAATATAATATCTATTATTGTATGTTTCTAAAACCCAATTATCCTTTTCAGTGACTCTTAGGTGTTAACAGTAATGATAATAGTGAAACAATTTTATTTTCGTGAGATGGTATACTGTTAATCCACGAGAATTTCTTCTTTCTTTCTACAGTTTGAATCAGAGAGAACAGATAGGGTTTAACAGGTAAGGAAAATAGCTATTCAGTTTTCTCCCGATTTAAATGTTAAACGTAAGTAATTTTCAGAATAAATATGCTAAAAATAAGATCCATTAGCCGCAGTAATATTTTCATCAGTCGTCTAGCATGTTGGGAAAATGTGCTCAAGAGAAGACCCTGGGGAGAAAAGGAGACCTGGACTTTCCCAATTGATTGGTGGTCCAGAGGGGAAGAAAACATTCTTAACTTTTGGACTGCCATATTTGCGAAATTTTTAAAAAATTAAACAACGAAGGAAAAACTATTCCGTAATTAATTATTAAAATCCTTCTGAAGTACATAGTTATAAAACAAACCTTAGAAGAATCGCTCTCATTTTACCAATCAGAGTGGAAAATCTCCGTAATCAAATAAGACATGTGAATGGGAAAATAACGACCGGGGTCAAAAAATTAAATGACAACATTCCAAATTACCTGAGCGGACTGTCATGTTCTCCTTTTGATCCTCCCATCACCCGTTTAAGTATATCCGACTGTTGGAAGCCAGGCAAAGCGTTGATCCCAAACGGACCCTGCCTCGCATGCAACTCGTACACTATGAGGCCGAAGGAATACGCATCGCCGCGTTGCGTGCCAGGCCACAAATCAGGACGGGAGTTCCACGCAGACGCCATCGCTGCGGACAAAGGCACGGGGTCCAAGGGGAGTGCCTTAGCCAGGGCCTGCCCCCAGGTGAGCCCTTCTTCAGAGGTGGGTGACGGGGGAAGGATACAGTAAGAGCTTATTGCCGCCCTCAGCAACTCCGGGGCTCTGTAAACGAGACCTATTGTTCGGAAAAAAAATTAATTATCTCCGTTAGTTTGAAGAAATTTGATTCTAGATTTATAATAAAAAATTTAGCGTTCAGCTTAGCAGATAACATTTATTACAATAATATTAGCGTTTGTAATAATAACCAGTTTAGGAAAAACATTCTTCTCAGAGGCAAGAGTACAAGTTTAATGGTGTGGATTACTTTATTATGAAATAGATATTTGTTTGTGCAAGCAAAATGCAAAAAAAGTTTAAATTACAAAGATATTCGAATCAGCTGGATCAATTGAAAAGTTCACGTTTCTAATTTTGCCGTGGAGATCCATTATCCAAAACTTCTGTCTACTTTAGATTTATATAGTCTTAAACTTCATACTAAATTGAGGATAAAATAATGATGATTCTTATTATTTTCAAATAATTTTGTAAAAATCTAACTTTACTAAGGAATTTACTAACAAGTGAAAGTTAAGGAGCTTTTTTAACCAGAAATAGTACCCACTCTGTAAGCAATAGCCCAAGATCAAATTCACCATTGGAATAAGAAAATGTATATTTATTAGTAGCTTCCTGGAGATTGTTTATCAAAAATACCCTTATATTTAAAAATCCTCTTAAAACAGTATACATGGAATATACATTTTTTTAATATTGTGTAATGTGCGCAAGTAATAAGTATCATATACTGCAGCATTTATTGCAACACAGCAGATTCCATGTGAACAAATTACAAGAATATGTACGCAGGCTTAAGGATTTGAAACAAGGGCCCCACATATAACAATAAATCTGTTCCATTAAAGATCAAAGTATTTTATGTATTATTTTCTGGGGACCATATTTGAGAACTGCGAAAAACTTTTGAACTCACAGAAGGTGAAGGCAAAAGAAACACCCAGTATCCTAAATGCTCATATTTCACATATAGAACGACGAAGCACCATGGATCATGGTTTATGGATCTTATCAACGCGCTCGTATTATCCATGCATTCATTTTCAAGAAGGATAATGAATTTTTTATCGCTGCCCTTTAATGTCATGGAAAAAATTAATATTGAGAGAATTATGGGACTATCACAAATCATTGAAGCTGGGTTGCAAGCTTCGTGCTCGCACACTATGCCACAAAAATATGATACACAAACACTGAAAACTTTCGTGAGGTCCAAAAAGTGTGACGATACATTTCAGATACACATAGTAAACTCCCCATGCACCCCTCCGGTTTATAATTAGAATTAAATAGCATTACGGTGACGTTTTGATTTGTACAATATTAGATCGCAAGTTAGAACAATAGACAATTAATCCAGTGGCATCAATTTCAGCTGCTTATGCCGAAGCGCCAACCCCTTGGTGTAAACTACCAAATATGGGTAAGTTCAAGGTTTGGTTACTCAAAATTAAGCCCAAGAGCAAAATCAAAATTTCCTGTAAAAATATCGCGACAGTAAGGAAGAAGTTGATTAATAGCAAAGATAATTTTTGTAATTTGTATAAGTGCGTGTATATACTTTCAATTGCAACGCTTGTGTTTTGGGCAATATTGGTCAAATTGGTCGAAATTGGAACACAAGACCAAAAGGAAATAAAAAGTGTTTTGAAAATGGTGACGCGTCATCTGATTTTTTAAAGCATTTATTTAAATGTAAGTATATTACACTAAGAATTTATAGAATATAAATTAGATTTTGTGGAAATGTTTGGCATTGATAAATGGCAAAATGACCAACTGTTGAATGAGGATATATTTACAGTTCATTTCCATTTATTTCCTGTTTCCCTACATAAGAGTGGGAATGAGTCACGGACAAGGGACGAGTTTGAAATTGTATGAAAATCATTTTCCATCCTCCCCTCTTCCTCTATTAGCCACCCACCCGCGCATTTCCCGTCATCCTCCCTTCCTTCACCTTAATTCCCTCTGACAGACAAGATAACGTAGGGATGAACACCAGATTTATGTACTTTGATAATGAAAATTACCAATGGAAACCATGGCCAACATAACATGAATGTAAGGAGTATTAAAAAGTGATCGACTCTTCCTACAATAGAAATATTCCACAAAGGTAAGCCATAATCCATGTTTATATAGAACTAAAAATTGGAAACTTAAAACAAAGCATTAACTGCATCTGAAAGCATTATGATAACGAATTCTGTCTCTTTCTTTGCTATGAATAATTAAACGTTGTCCTTTTATGTCCTGTTATGTCCTTTTACTTCGTAACATCATGGTAAAAAAGTTAACATTTTTCAAAACAATTGTTCGGGGCTATTGTAAATTAATCGAGAGATCATTACCGTAACTGATGGCAGACGGCCTACTTGATGTCGTTGGTTGAGGATATTTTCTCCACTGAATGCAACAAAAACTATGACAATACGATCCACGACCTTCCCGATAGTCGATTATTCAACAAAGGGGATAGCCTTGAAGTACTTCATAGGTTAACTAGCTCCTACGGCTGCTTTCAATTAAATGCAATAGCCCTAATGTTAACTCCAATGCCCGTAGGAGTAGCATAATTTTTCATCTACTTATAATACAGATACATACATACATAGACCCTATAAATGTATATATATATATATATATATATATATATATATATATATATATATATATATATATATATGTATATGTATAATATGTGTGTGTATATATATGTATAATATGTGTGTGTATATATATATGTATGAGTGTACCTTGAAACTTTGCAAATAAATGTTTCGTAGATTCTCGTATTCCGACCGCTGTCCATTTATATAAGATCAAAAGGGATCGAATTACGGCACAATTCAGCCAATCATTAGGGTACTGGCAAATATGCTTTCTCCTACTTTCAACTGGGTTATGGGAATAATATATGTGTCATTTAAATATTATATGCAATATTATGATCTCACCTTAAATTGATAATAGCTTCATTCAGGAGACATTTAAAAGTTCAAGAAAGCATGTTCAGACTCTTATTTCCCTTGTATGTGGGACATATATGAAAGCGGCGCTGGATTTTTGGCTAGATAATTTCCAAATTAATTTTTGTGTCACATCTAACATGCATACGTATAAATAGAAATTGCTGTTTCAATTAAGTCGGACCTTAAGTTAATTGTCACGAATTTCGGATGTAACATTTCTTAGCAGCTGACAGTTGAATCAATTATGAGTATTGCTTCGATAATTATACATTTTTTCTGGGTATATTTCAAGTGGTAATAGAAATGATACCAAATACGTGTAGTTTTGAGCTGTTGTGATAGGCATTGCAATGTCTATTTGCTGATGAAATACTTAAGGTCCTAGTTATACGTCCCATTGAATTGACGAAGTTCTGCACTGGAATTGAGTGATGTGACATTCAGAAGGGCTCGAAATAACAGTGAAAAGAACGTTACCCGAAAACGATCCTAAAACCTACACTGAATGTGCGCTAGCTACCACATCATTCGATTCTCACACGTTAAATGCCACCTGACCAGCGTGCGTGTCATAGCAAATCGAGAAACTCACAGGAATAAATACCCTTGATGGTTCAAGCTATGCAACTTGCAGAACACACATGTCGTGGTAATAGTCTAGTCTCCAGGAGAGGAAAGGTAATTACTCTTATTGTATGCCTTTTATGGTGTAAGGCAATTTTATGCATCAATTAGTATTGGTCGAATATTTTTCCTCAATTATAACCACTCCACATGGTCTTGATGGTCCTTAACGGTTAGTCGGTAAAGGGTTCTAAGGCGGAGGTCGACTTTAATCGAGAGAGAGACGTAACGGAATTAATTCCAAACATTGTAGCTGTATAATATTGAACGGAATCTACTCTTATGATATTTCAAATGCCATAAATCAATCCATATTACTCCAAATTTTTTTTATCAACTGCATTAGGATTGTAGCAATTTGATATCATAATGTCATTAAGTATTTATAAAACTTATCAACTTATATCCCTCGTATAATTTCTAGTAAAGAACAAAAAAAATGTATTTTAAAGCACGAAACGCATTTTCTCATTCAAAAACGAAGGGGAGTTTACGTCGAGTGATATTTTGGCGGGCTTGCAAGGCCAAACGCCAACTTGCCTTCTATGTAAGTTCTAGCTTCGTCCATTGCCTCTTTGGAGGCGCCACTATCCGACACTTGCTGCGATGAGCTGTCGCACCTCTTCCTCCTCCTGCTCCCGCCACTCCCCGTCTTTGAACCAGACTCTCCCATAGAGCAGTGAAAATCCTGTGATGTCGACATATAATCTGAAAAATAGAATAATATATTTAAAATAATGGAATGGGTAATAAATATCTATTATTTGAAATTCAATTATACGAGGTGATTCAATTTTACTTAAGATACACAATTTATCTGACAAAAGCCAATGTGTCAATGATTTGGTATTTCACAATGTCTAAATTTAGAATGAACGCGGTAACAGTAGTTTTATTACGGGTGGCGAAAAAACCGTTGAAAGTCTTCGCTCAAGTGAGGAAAATACATTGATAGAATCGGAAGGATCCAACCATACTGAGAGGGAGGTTGGACAGAGTAAGTCTATTCTTCAACGAAAGCATTACAAAGTTAAGATATGTTAAACATCATCACTTTAGACATTTCAATTACTCTCCACATGCCGTACAAGTAAGGTTAGGAATACCACATGAAAATTATCCACTGCCGGATTCGATCTCTGACTTTCGGTGCGGAGGATGCATTCTGTTGAATATGTAGTTAACATTAAATGGCGTAGCGTAAAGAGCTTAATATTTTAATTTCTGAGCTGTTGTCAATTATAATTTAAGTTTCAACGTGTCATGCCAATTTCATAATAATTAAATATGAAAAATGAAAAAATAAATTGTAATAAAAGTGAATCAACAGCACTTGATTAGCAAGTTTCAATAAAGTAATCAATGTTTATTCATCTTGAAAATAAATTTCCTTAAAATGGGATCTCATAAATTAAAGCCAGAAGCATGCATATTATGACTAAAAATTATTATTTCCATACTTATTTTTATGAAAAAAGGTGTAAAAGGAGATTAACTGCCAGAAATATTTATTTTCCATAGGAATTCAGTAAGAAAGCAAGGTGCTTGACATCCTCAACAACTTTGACCTTTTTAAAAAAATTACATTTCACATAGTTACAAAATGAATTCCACCAACGAAACAACTTTTTGTATACTGCTGCGAGCGCTCTTTTATATCTTGCATTTCGTAAATCGTGGTCATAAATGATAAATGCCGCTTACCGTAAACGTGCTTCAGTGGTTGGGCATCCGCCTCCCGCTTAAATGCGTGGAGGCCAAAATCCGCTATCTTAAGGACCCATCGCGAGTCCACGAGGCAGTTGGACGGCTTCAGAGACCCGTGGGACCGTATCGGAGAGTCGTGCAAAAATATCATTCCCTGGTAAATGAAAAAGCGAGATGTATTACTGCTATCCGAATAATTTATTCGGAGGAATTTTTCCGGTAGCGTTTTAGGCTTCACCGAGGGCTAAAAAAATCAGAAAACATTTCAAGTAACAAAATTAGTCGATTGGGTAAAATATATTTTCGGCTTTCATGTTTCTTTTCCATTACATTGAAATTCATTCCATCTCCAAATTAGCTATTTCAATTATGTTCATACGTTTCATCTAAAAGACAATTCAGACTTATAGAATCACTTACGAGTACTCATATTTTCAACTTTAAACCTGTTTACAAATTAGATTACTGTACATAATTATCAACAAGTGTTTAATTTCACGGAAAACCCTAATAGAATTTTTACAGGCGTTTATTTACTGTAAAGATCTCGATCTGTATATTAGCCGTCGTTCAAGAAATACCAAATAGTTTACGAAATATACAATAAATTAAAAAGTTATTATAAGCGATTAATAATTTTGTTAATTTATATATTAATTAAGGGAGTGAATAGTTTTACTTGAATGATTATAAGTTGTATTCAGCATCCTAAAAAGAACATAAGTATTAGAATATAATGAAAAATTAAAATAGAGCCCCAAAAAATCTCATTAATTTGTTAATAGCAAATGTCTGTAATTATCAAATTGTAATGGTCATCGCATAATTTTCTGAAAAAGAATTAGCGAATTCAGTTAATTTGTAAAACTAATGGTAAACGAACAAATAATGCGTGAAAAAACGTTGAATCATAAAAAAATTAATCATGTGTTTATAATTGCGGAACCGATTTCTTCATGTTCGGGTAACATCATGGATGCCAAAATAGTTTTTATTTCCCAATATACATACTAAAGAGAACAAGAATCATGACAAGTAAAAGTTCATTCTTACAATATGGATAACTCGTTTAAAACTCTCACAACTACTCTGGAATAGGTTTTTAACTTGGTGGAAGCACGTACCATTTTAATTGTAAACACCAAGAAACAGCTACACAAGCGTAAATTGAGCCTCTACCATCCAGCCATATGTTTCAGTGAAATGAAGATGTCGTTACCTACAAATTTATGGATTGGCACATTGCCAGGACTGAAAACACGACGCGCGCAAAACAAGAGTTGAGAAAGAGATGTATCCCTTCCGGTTTCGTGGACGGGAAGGAGAAGGGAAGCAATTAAAGGATCTTAATAATAAGGGATCCTAGCTTTTGAAACACATTTTACGTGCCCGTCAGTCACTATGAGTTAAAATACTGACGACGTTCACATTGGCCAAATTTGAACTCATCCAATCCGAAATTAGTACCACACACCCGGCGGTTGACCGCACCTAAGCACCAGCAAAACAATGAAGCATTTAGTTTAAAAACTGAAGTGATTTAATTGGGAATGAAGTTGCTAATAAATCCGGAATTGTGTAAGACGGGCATGGTAATTCTAAGCGAGATCAAAGAAAAATATTAAACGTGGTGATTAACGTTACTTTTCAAATCTCATTTTAGTTTCAACAGAGTTATATAGTTAAGGACATATTCGCTTTATAAAAATGGCACCAACGCAGAAGTTACCACACAGTTCGTTATGTTTCTCTTCGTAGATACTAAACAGTATATAAATAATGTTCCAGGTTACATGGATTTTTGTTACCCATGAGGGTTTACTACCTAAAAAATCACATCGCTTCGGTGCAGCTGGCGGCTTAGCAGCGTTTTAAGAGGCATCACTCAAATTTTAACCAAGACCCTCAAGATCTGCACCCAAAAGCTTAATCTACAGACCTAGTAACTAACTCTTGTGTCCACAACTCCATTCCCATGCCTAGTTACTAATGGGTGGAGCATTCCAACGTACTGTTAGACTAGTTATTCCATGGGCAACAAAATACATCTTTCTGCCGACAAAAAGGTAACGGGGGTTAGGCAGTAATATTAGGGCTACTGGTTTTCAAGGTAGATATCAAAGTCTGAGGTTCAGCAATTATAACGGCGAGTCGGAGCATCGCTTGGCCATAATAAAGATCACCAAATTTGTTCAAGCTGACCCTTATTCTTACTACACTCAACATTCCTTCTTTGCCCTCAAGTTTCTTAAAAGTAATGAGACGCATTTTGTATGCTATTGTTACGTAGAAAACATACTTTAATTGTAATAATATAAAATTCCGATCAAACTGCTTGCATTAATATTTATCAGATCCGAAGATCAAGGAGTATATAACTTACGCTCTAGGAGTTATTATTGCAAAATATGACGCATTTCTTTAAATAAACGAATTAATACTGCATAAAGTAAGCTCTTAGTATTATTTGATAAGTTAGTCTCTTTATTCATTTGATAACTACAGTATTCTTAACAATACATTTTTAGGTGTCTACAGCACATAATACCCAAAAATGCATAAGCAACAGAGGTAGAAAACAATATAATAAATGCATTTATTTATTTAGTTAATCACGATTCATTGATGCCGTTCGCTGAGCATACTTTACCTTAGAAATTAGAATAAATTATACCGGCGATCGTAAATACATCTCACTACGCCTAGCTATAGCTATGACTAAAACATTATTGATTAAGGAGTTGAAAAAATATGGGTGAACTACAAATGACAGCCATATATGAAGGAAGGAAAATCTTACGTAAACAAGTCTACTTGAAGGCGTAGGGAGTCACGCGATTGGTCAATCAAGCTGGCGATGAAGCCAGCTGCTGAAAGGCTTAAGAAAGCAAACCTCTTACATTACTAGTTATATTTACTTGGGTATAAGCCTCAATGACCTACATATTCTCCATGCACTAGCCAAGATGGATCCAGGTTTAAATATTCAAAATAACTAAATAAATTGAAATGTTCTTACATTGTTTGATGTGAATTGAAAATTCCATGCTAATTTTGGGTACCGCTTGACAGAAATATAAAAATTAAAATTTTCCACTCACCCTCAATATGTCGCCAACGAGAGAGGCAACGAACATGTTGTCCAATTTCAGGTCCTCGTTTTCCAAAATGTCCTGAAAGATGAGAAAAGAATTTAAAAATAGATGGATCCATTGATTAAACTAATCAAACAGTAGGATGAATGAAATTGAATTAAAAGTGAAAAATAGCCCTGACATTACTCCCGCTATCTAATAATGGTATCGATAAGGACTTCTAAGAATATGATCACTTTGGATGTGCCTTGGTGCACCTATTCTGGCATAGAAGTTTCCCGATAAAAAACAGTTTGGAATCGGAAGGATGATGTAATCTTTCATCAAGTTCTATGATTGTTTCACCTCGACAATGAAGAAGAAAATACAGATACCAAGATAGCAGATTCGTCATTTAGGAAAGTGATGGAAAATGAGTCGTCTGCTCTCCCAAAGCGCTCTTTGCTCTGGCCTTAAAAGTAATAACCGTACCAAAAAAGACCTTGCATTGATATATTCTTTTGCTATCCCTCAGGATAACCACGTCCTACTGAGAGATACACAAAAATCTGATATCTACATGGCATTTTTGGAATCGCTTCTACGATGAATATAACAATAGATAGTTATGAAGGTATTTATTGATGCCACGACTTAAACCCTTAGTGGTGACAGGGCTGGGACCCTATTAGCAAGTGCGAGGTTAGAGCGAAAGAGATGAGAGGGTGTTGAAATGCCCCATGCTCCCAAAGTTAAAGTGAAGCGAGCTCAAGGGGAATAGACAGCCGAGTTTTTACCTCTAATTCAAACGATTAATCTGTCTTACCACTTCATATATCATGTTAAGACCATGACTCAAGAAAGAAGAACAAATAAATTAGAAGTTATATTTCCAACTCGACTCAAAGGAGGTGTCTATCAGTTAGATGACAATCTTTTCCATTCCATTGTCCCTAGCCTGATTCCATTGGGCACTATGCCTTACGTAATGAATTAACCAGAATGAATTTTCAAACGTATTCACTATAAAAAGCTACAGAAAAAAGCTTCCATCAAGAGACTTTACATGAAAGTCTTCTAATGAATCCAGTCATTAGTATTTTACTCTAAGTAACAACTTTGTCATCGTGCTTATGGAATAATGACGGGTTTTTATCCAACGTGAGGAAACTGTGTCTATGAGTACAGATATTGCTCTTCAACAAAGTTTTACACTGACTCAAAAAGAGTCCACATTTATTAGCAATTCTTACAAAGTCAAGCTCAAGATACTAGTAATTTTTTCTAACCATAAAGTCATCACAAACTTTTATGCTATGCAAAAAATTCATATTCAGAAATATGTTAATCGATGGCTGTATTTGTATTGTTGTTATTTACCGTTTATTATCTACCGTTTAAGATGGACTTAAACTGATCATCACTGCATTTATTAGCTTCATTTAAGAAAACAAAACCTGACATCCTCCACCCACTATTAACCTATTCTTTAATCCCGAAAACTTTATATCTCCCTTCCTTC
This sequence comes from Hetaerina americana, assembly GCF_022747635.1. Classification (NCBI taxonomy): domain Eukaryota; kingdom Metazoa; phylum Arthropoda; class Insecta; order Odonata; family Calopterygidae; genus Hetaerina; species Hetaerina americana. The sequence goes on along the minus strand of NW_027286069.1, from coordinate 73,795,808 downwards.
CGTCCAACATGCCTATCCTTTTCCTCGCCTATCTCGCTTGCCCAACGTCCTAACCTCTATCACAACCTTCAGCATTCTATCACCAATGAAAATACTCTGTTACACCGTTCCTACCTCATTTGAACCTCTCCCAACAACTCTCTATCCTCTTCCACCATGCCTGACTGGTACTGCTTCATGGATTCTCCTTTCCATTAATTTTATTTTTCCATTCTTTTCCACAGACACATTTCAAAAGCTTCAATCCACACTTATCATCTTGCCTCAACGACTATGTCTCCGCACCGTACAAACGACGCTCTACATCAAATTATTCCCAAATCATTTCTTAACATCTTTAATCAGATATGCCATTTAATTTGAAAACTTCTGAATAAGATGGACTGCTGGGAAGGTTAGGCATACAAATAAATTTTTTTAAATACCCTTAATATAAACTGCAGGCATAATATCACAAAATGTCAAGGAAAATATGCTACCATAACGCAAATTAAACGAGTTTTTACAATATATCCACAAAAAATCTGTAAACACGATCATGGCTTGGACAGTTTAAGGTATCCTAGATGTACTCTCCGTAGTGATGGAAAACTATCGAAACAGGGTTAGGATCAAATATGAGACATGAAATAAATTAAGCATATTGAATGAAATGTCTCCGCCAGTTAAATATGAGTGAGTCAGCTATATTTACACCACTCTTCCCTATTACAGTAGGTAGTGAGTTGGAAAATAAACTCAGCCAACCTTAGCCACGGAAGACGCACTCTCATTTTTTATTCGTCAAATTCCTGACCAATTTGAAAAGTAAATTTCTGCTCTCACTCACTCGGAGGCTTCCTCTCGCGCAGTACTCCGTCAAAATGCACACGTTGGGTGGTTCGGTGCACGCCCCAATGAAGCAGACCAGGTTGTCGTGACGAAGGTCCCTCATCTCTCCAACAAATCCGGCGAGTAAAAAGTAAGAAAATAAAGCAATAATTAATCACTTTTAATTATAATCTCCAAATAGCTAATTGCTAAAAGGTAGTTTGATATTCTTTGTTTCCTTAAATTATAATAGTTATTGTACCTTTGTTGGCCACTAAACCACTATAGAACTCATTTATTTATTTACTACTTCCCCAATATTATATGAAATATCGCTGTTAAAATTATTGTTAAATCACAGTTAAATAATTAATCAAATACAAGGTAATTGAAATAGCATTAAATGTCATTTACGTCGATTTAATTTTGTGGCATTCGATATACATGTATTATGAATAATATTTTAATCGTCCTGTAGATATCATAGATAACCATAAACCACTTGCCAAAAACGGAGTTGGAATTATCTTTACATTATTTATTAAATAATAATGGCTCTTGTACCTCTGTTTTCCATTGCATAGCAATAGAAATAGCTTATTTAACTACAAAATATTATCCCCCTTACCTACACTGTTATGCACACAATGTTGATTGATTTAAACGTATTATATGCAAAAGCTACGATTAATCTTAACAGAAGAAGTCCAGAGTATAACGTCTCATCCGACTGACGGCGTAATCCACTCAAAGTCTAATAGTAGTAGTATTTAGGGAAGGCGACCCAAGACAGCTGAGGTAATTTGCGCCATAGGGGATGGACAGTAAAGGATGAATGGTGGAGGGAAACCCGGCGCCGGCATTAGCCTACTCTTAACGAAAGGCGTCAAGGGGTCCCCAGCTTAAGGACCCATCCGACGGACGTCGTACTCACCCAAAGTGCCCTCCACAAAGCACCTCAAGTAGGGATCGAGATACCTCTCAAAAATATTCAACACCTCCGGGATTTGAACCCGAGCCCTTTGGGTGGGAAGCCAGTACGATAGCCAGAGCACCAATCCCGATCCATGTCAAAGTGTCCTCCATACAGCAATCCAGATAGGGATTGGGATGCCATTGACAAATTCGGTCACCGCCTGGATTTTAAATCGACTTGGGAACCCAATAGATTAACCGCCGCACATCTCCGACCCCCTTTAATTTGCTATCATACGATAACAGTCTAAGCTTACTCAGACGACTACTCATTCATAGCAATCCATAGGACACCAGGATGTTTTCTAATTTCATCATTTTGATGGAAGCACCCTGCTATACTTCAAGAACGACAGAAAACCACGAAACCGTCAATGAAATGCACTAATATTGTTATAAATGCTTTAAAAAAGTTCGGCATAATCGCACTACATGACCACAAAACACAGCAAGTCACCTTACCATTTTCAACTCTTTCTTCATCGCCCTGTCAACAGCCAGGGGTCTCTGCCGGTAGCTCTGCAATTTCTTAACTGCGAAGGGGCGGCCACGGTAAATGCCCACCGGCGTATAGGCAACACCGCGTCGCCACTCGGCGTCAGGGTTGGAGCTCAGGGATGCTTGACTGGTCCTTATCAAGGGCTTGATGGGAGAACATGTGTGTAAATTCATTCGGAGAGCACAAGAGTACTTCTTTGCATCAAAGAGCCATAAAAATATTAGACCATTCAAGAATAGGTAGACTTAATGGAATTGTTTCAACGCACAAAAGTCAGCAAACTGCGATTATCAAAAATTAAATTAACCAATATCCTTTTAATTTTTTGATTCCGATTTTAATATTCTGTTGTATTACTAAATAACCATTGTAAAAATCCTGCTACATTTTTAGGGCGTGGGAAAACCACTATTGTGATCTTTCCGGCTTAATTTTGGGCGAGGGCAATCGCTGGCACCTGTTGGTGTATAGGGGGGAAATGTCTCCACTTTTGGGGACATCTCTTCGGTTTAATCCGAACTTAAGTCTGCTTCACAAACTAATTCATCGACGTCTTCCTTCCTTTCTATATTTTTTCTCAACGTAAGCCCTTAAGACATCATCAACTTTAGCGAATACAGTAGACGTGGGCGTTTTTATGACATTTCTAAGCGCAAAAAATATTAAGATCCAATATTTCTCATTTATACCTCGATAGTTATTGGATTGAACAATTGATGTCTCCTTAATGATGCCTGCCCTATCTCTAACCCAACCGTTTCTATGTTATTCCTAAGTATATCCAAGGTGTTGTATTTCCTATTATTCCATAGAAAGGGAGTAAACTTACGGAAAACTGCAATATACATACATACCATTGATATAAGGCGCACATATCCATCAAATAGGCCATACAATGGGATACTCGCAGGGGGAAAACACTGGGACAAGACAGAGGAGCTTCTCTTACGAGATCTGACTAAATAATATACGATTTACTACTAACATACTCAGTAAAACAATTTTAAAACTTTCCTTTATCCAAACAACTTTCATGTAAAATTCAAAATTCATTCAAATTTCATAAGTTTATCTAATTACAAGGAAATTGCAGGATAAATGTAAGTGATGAAAGAAAATTAACCGTGGGAAATCCCCTTAAAAGAAATTGTAAATTTAAAGAAAAACTTAGTTATTTAAAAGAATGTATGAATCTATGCTAACTTTCAGGATAAAGAGAAACATACTGGATATCCAACCATTTTATGATTTCACTTGTAGGCAATTAATGATATTGAATTTGGTCATCACTATTTGCAATTTCAGGCATGAAAACACTTCGTATTTCCAAAACATATTTTTCTACAATTATTGGGCGTAAATAAACACGTCTTCCAGATAATTGATCTATGTTATCCAAGGACCCTGCACCAAGCACTACTTACTCTGGTTATCCTATTTGTATTCGATGATTGGTTGACGACATTGCCGTTTGCTGTGCCAGAAGTCGGGCCAGCCGACTGCTCTCCTTCATACATCTGAATGTCCTTGAAGTCTACTTTCCACAACAGACTATCCAGCGCCTTAAAAATGAGGAAAATAAATTCGATACCATAAAATCCAGCATTTCCAAAATATAAAAACCATTTAAGCCATTCTTTGTCATGGAAAACTAATATTCATTTTGTCATAATTAGGAAAAACAACAGAAAAGAAATATGATCATAAGATCAAAGAATATTTTGAAGAGTCGGAGCGACTGTATTCTATTGATTAGAATTATATATATATATATATATATATATATATATATATATATATATATATATATATAGGTAGAGTTCACCCAGTACTAAGCCCGACGGCGTGTGAAATTCAAACATCAGGGTAGGGGGGCAAGTTCCTTTCCCTGTGCCGGTTATGGTTCCCCAGGCAGATCTGGTACCCGAAAAATCACATAGATTGGGAGGAGCTACAGGTGCCCAGAGAGGCTTGCCCGGGCACTGAACCCAGGCCCTCCGGTCAGTAGTCCAACACTTTACCCCCTGGACTACGGCGACCCATATATATATATATATATGTATGTATAACATTTGGACGGCTCAATAGAACAAAAAAGGAAACATATAAAAGGAAGTAGTAGAGCAGTCTGGCCGGAAGAAGGCCTCAGAGAAGGCCGTAAGCTCAAACAATCTACAATATAAATGCCCTTTTACGTGTTATCTATTTTATTTTGTGTTCTATTGTGCCGTCCAAATGTTATGTAGCACTCGTGAATGTTTCTACATCATATATATATATATATATATATGATGATATATATATATATATATATATATATATATATATATATATATATATAAAGTTTCCAATTGACAAATATTTCTATACTTATGTGAACTGCAGCAAGTTAGAAAGATTTATGGTGAAACGGCAGAATAGATCAGCATGAATACATCTGAGTAACATTTTATCCTGACTTTGACTCGAGTAATCGCTTTTCGCTCGTCTCTGCTGAAAGCTCAAAAGCTTTAAGCATTTTGTAACCCGTCAATTTACGAAATTATTTGTAAAGTGATCTTAAAATCTATCGTTAATGGCCAGTTATTGCCTCGTTAACTTACGGAGATGGGCACTTTTTATCTCTTGTCAAAGTATTTCAAAGGGCGGACATGGAGTGGTGTTTTTTACCTGCTCATATCTCCAATTTCTATAAAGGACGAGACCGATGATGGCGAGAGTTAAGGCAACTCCTCCGGCCACGCTCGCAACAATTTCGGCGGTGTAAGCTGCAAAAGAAATATTCCATTGGTGGGCACAAAGGAAAACGATTTTTGGCACCGGAGAACCCAACATTACAATAGCAGTAATCAATTTCACCCTTGTATGGGGTCATTTTGATAAATTATTTCTATTAAACGTTCAAACCAGAGATATAAAATTCTTAAAAATAAACTTAATGGGAAGAATGAGGAAGTACGCAATTAAAGTATGACATGGGAAGAATATTTCGAAGCCATGATGTTATTCGAAATGAAAGCGATAATATTTTATGCGCGATAAAAAATTATTTGGGATACATTTTAATACATATACTTTTTAAATAATTAATCACTCCTACTAATCTTTAATATGTGAAAATAAATTTAAATGCATTTTTTTAAACATTTGCATTGATTATTGATGCTTGGGTTGAATATTATATTTAGTACTACCCAGAATATTTTATTCCTTAATTCTAAATATTTTCATAATTCAAAGTTATACTATTGCTCAAAGTAATTCGTTTACATTTACAATAATATTCCAGCTTCATCGTTAAAACTTCATTTTCCAAGAATATTCAATTTTCGGAAAAGATTTCAATGGAATACAGAGAAATGTTTGTACTGTAAGAGGTCCGAATACTCAATCCGGTGAAAACTTAATGTGATGCAAAAGAATTGAACTTACTGATGCACTTTTCTCCGGCGAATCCACAAGTAGGTTCTGCAAGTGGTGGCTCTCCGCCAACCCAATCCACGCTCAACAGCATACGGAGCTCCTGTGTAAATGACGGTTTCAATTGAATACGTAACAGAAATTTTTATGACAGCGGTTTCTTTTATTCCACTTAAAGTCATAATTAATTTACATTTATTAAGATTATTGAAGAAGCAGAACAGGAGGGGGTGGCGTCTTTCGCCAAGGACTTTCTAAAACCCTGAAGGTTTAAGAAGTAGATTAATACTTTTAAGATTAAGTATTAAGCCTTTACGTTTCAATATTGATTTGTCATTCATGATCAATACCCTTGTCCGATCATTATAGAAATCCGAAAATGAAGCCAACCTAACAGATAAACCCGTAATAATCGTCTCCTTAACTGCACGAACAAATTGCGAGTAATTAATCGCCGAATAATTCAATTAATCACTGCTAGTAAAGGATCAACAGAAATATCTTTGAGGTTGCATCACTCAGTGACGCACTAATATTATTCGAAATTTTTTAACAAGTCGTGATTAGTGAATAAATGGAGCACTTAACTGGAGAAGACTTCCACTCCATCAGTGAAAATAAGGACTTGGATGGATTCCAAATCACAGATAAAAGGCAAAGTTAAATAAGACTCCAACAAAACGACAAACAAATGGCAGGGGACTCTATGTTTACGCAATGAAGGAAAGAAACGCAGCAATCAAGATAAATAGTCCAGTCACGTGATAATGTCTTTTAATATAGTTTACGAGGTCTGTTGAAAAAGTATCGCGACTTTTGTTTTTTTTCAAAAATTATTTATTCATTCATGAATATCTATTTTGTCTCCTTCAAAGTAATCCCCATTAGATATTATACACTTGTGCCAACGTTTTTTCCAATTCTCGATGCACTTCAAAAAATCATTTTTGTGACCTTATTCAGCTCCGCCTTCGATGCAGTCTTTATCTCGTCAATCGTTGCGTGGCGTCGTCCTTTCATGTTCCTCTTCAGTTTTGGGAACAAGAAAAAGTCAATAAGGGCCAGATCTGGGGGATACGGTGACTGCGGCATCATTAGTGTGTTGTTTTTGACCAAAAATTCGCGCACAGGTAACGATGTGTGAGCAGGGGCGTTGTTATGGTGCAAAAGCCAATTTTTGTTCTTCCACAAATCCGAGCGTTTGTGGCGGATTGCTTCGCGCAAATTGCGAATAACTTGCAGGTAATATTCCTTATTTACCGTTCTACCCTGTGGCAAGAACTAATGATGCACCGGGCCCCTGGAATCGAAGAAAACTGTAAGCAAAACTATCACATTCGGCTGAACTTGGCGCGCTTTTTTCGGTCTTGACTCGTAGTATTATTTAGGGGAGGCGACCGACAGCGAAGGTCATTTGCGCCATTAGGGATGGACAGGAAAGAATGAAGCTTGGATAGAAACCCGGCGTCGGCATTAGCCTACTCTTTACGAAAGCGGCCAAGGGGTCCGCAGCTTCACGTCCTATCCGTAGGACGGCGTACTCAATCAAAGTGCCCTCCACAAAGCACCTCAAGCAGGGATCGAGATACCACTGAAAAATATTCAACATCGCCGGGATTTGAACCCGGGTCCTCTGGGTGGGAAGTCATGGCTCGTGCTACAGCTTCCATTGGGATGATTGAGCTTTAGTTTCTACGTTATAACCATAAACCCATGATTCGTCACCAGTTATCACCCATTTGGGAGGAGCATATTTGGGTCGTCGCGGACAGAGTCCAACACCTCATTAGCAATGTTAATGCGTTTCTGTTTTTGGTCAAAATTAAACAATTTTGGTACAAATTTCGCGGCGACCCGTGTCATGCCCAAATCATTGGTAAAAATCAATAGGCATGAGCCAATCAATATGTTTAGGTCCTCAGCAACTTCTCTAACGGTGGTTAGACGATTGGCCAATACTATTTTCGTCACTTCATCAATGTTTTCGTGTGTTGTTGACGTGCTCGGGCGTCCGGGATGCTCTTCCTCGTTCACATCTTCTCGGCCCTCTGAGAATATTTTTTACCACCGATAAAAGTTGCTTTGGTCCAAGGTGGCTTCTTTATATGCCACAGTCAACATTCGGAATGCGTCCGCGCACTTAATTTCGTTTTTCACATACAATTTTATACAGATACTTTGATCCATTTTTTGGGGCAGGCAGAAGACGACGACAAGCCGAAACATGTCCAAGAAAAACAGCTGTCAACAATTAACTGAACATTCAAAATGGTCGAACATTTTGGCATAAGTGAGAGACATAAATACCAACATAACGCCACAAAAAATCGAAAATCAAATACACGTAACCCGGGGAAATTCAAAATTCGTGATACTTTTTGAACACACCTTGTACGGGAGTCTGGACAACAATTTATTGGTTTTAATAGTTTAAATTTGGGAAGAGATGTCCCAGCACTTTGGATTCATGTTATTTCAATTTTATGATTGATTCCAAATTGTTGGAATACAATCGAAATCAATTGTGTTGTTTGAAATAAGATACATTTTTTACTAATGATTTTCTACTGTTTTTCTTTAGCACCAATCCAAAAGCAGCCATGTTTTGAACTTTCACATCGGACAATAAGCATGAAATAATAAAGTACAAAATCACAAGCACCAAAAACTTGGGTGCAGGAAAACCCAGTTGGGAATCGAAGGCAAAAAAAATCTGTGCTATAAAGTCACCCCGCTTCCACCGGAGGTTATTGTATTAAACGAATGTATTGTGAGTTATATAAATAAATGCATGCAGCCAAAAGTTCTTATACTAATAAAATCAGCTGAGAATTTACCCCTAAAAGACCACATGCAATATGGTATAGACTGCACGGTAATAAATTACCGAATTTGGAAAGTAATTCAATCGCATGTACATTTATACAAAAATTTCTTTCAGTGTAGGGGAGTATAGTGTCCCGATACTATTATATGAAAAAAATTATGCCACACTGAGTAGCTCAATTGCGGCACAAATAGTTGGTAGAAAATAGTTCGATTAAAAGCCTTTGAAAATTAAATAAAAATATTCCCATGAAAAAAGTAAAAACTACGTTTTCCAGGAAATATAATATTTGCTCTAAGAAATTTAGTTTGAGTTATCGTCCAATCAAAATTTTCAAAAATCTATCATTTTTGTGTGAAAAAATAACAAGTTTATTTACTCAGCCATCAATAACTTATGTTTCTAATTGAGCCTATGGGTAACAGGGGGCAGAAATGATTTAGCGTTATGGCGAATTAGGCAGAATCCGTTTAAGTATTAGTTTACCGGCAGAGTAAACTTTGCTTGCACGTCACTCCCAGGATGTGTATCAGCTTCAAATTTCTCCGACCCAAGGTTCACGGGTGCATAGAACTGGCCCACCGGGATCATGGCATACTCCATTGTTGCGCCGATGTCACTAGGCACAAGTCTTCGTCCAACTACTGTGTAATTACCGCCGGCATCACCATTGCCATCCAAACTGACGATGTAGCTGTTGGTAAAATACGAAAGCAATGGAACATTTAAGTAAAAATCTAAGCAAAACTTTGTGAACATTTATTTTACAGGAAGAATAAATTAAAAATCCCATACACAACAGACGTCACAACCCGACAGCAGTTTGAAGGTTAAGTTTAATGTTCACGTCTACCTAGTGCCACGACGAGAAAAACTCACGCATTTAGAGCATGGAAGGCAGTTCCCTTCCGACTGGCTTTCATATTCCCAGGAGGATGTAGCATGCACCAAGAATATCACACAGTTTACATTCGGATACAGATATCCTGCATCGCAATCCGGGTTTGAACCATGGACCCTCAATTCAATAGCCGAACGTTTTACCTACTCGGTTATAACGCCTACGGTTAAGGAACATACAGTAAGGAGACGGAAGAGAACTTAATTTATTCAACTAGTTAACTAAAGGAAATTCGTATTGATCATTTCCCTTGTTGATATTGTTCCCTCTTATTTAGGTTATCGACAACATGGAAAATATGTTTCCAAATTATCGAGGCTTGTGAATCATAAATTTGGCAATTAATGCGGAAACACAATGCGATGTGAAAAAATATTTTTAATGTTTATGTATAAAAAATCACTAATATGTCGGTTGAAGCGAAATTGACTGAGAACGATGACCCCGTAGCCAAATACGATGATATAATACGAGCGTTAAATGATCGTAGGGTCCGGAATCAAATCCGACGTATACCTTTGGACACATCTAGTTCACATAAGCTGTGTAATTTTTCAGGTAACAGTTATTTCTGGGAGGTCTCTGGTGGCATAGAAAAAAGGACTACCATGATATCCTTCTAGTCCTCCATGAACTGCATATATGTACCATAGTGCTTAGTGTTAAGTGAGCTTTTCAATGAATGAGCCTTCTGACTCCAAGTATCAAAACCAATCTCCGAGATAATTTCTGTGTCGGTGATGGTAGCAATATCATTCCTTAAGGCGTCAGTTGTATTTTTTAATTTGAAGAAACACATGTACCTTCGTGATTATGTGATATCAAAATGCAAGAGTTACTCGTTTGCTACTCGAAATATACCCGAAAAAAATTAAAAGACGTTTTTCTTCGAAGAGATTTACATTAAAAGTAGGCGTTATTGGCGATCTAATTTCAATTACTAAATTGAATATTATTTACATAATTTGTCACTAGCCAGTTAACATAGTAATTGTGTGTGTTTCTAATATAAAGGTGGTGATAAACATTGTATAAATGCAGTTGATTAATAATCAATCACGAGAAAAAAAATATTAAGCTTGCTTAATAAGGATTGCCGTGGTAAAATTTGATTGATTCATTTGGCCTTTCTTCAACATCTGCCATCCGAGCATACGTATCGGTTCGTTTAAAATGAGGGTTCCACAGAGAACGGACCCTTTAACCAGAGGAACAGGTGCGAGACTTGTTCCCGAGTAATCGTGTTGAAAGTGCTATTAAGATGAATCGGCAGGATACTAAACTGACCCCCCAATTCCCAAATTATGGCGTCAATGTCGACAGTGCCTGGGTAGGTGGGATCTTTGAGTGAAGTTTCCCCTTTGGGAGGGAATGTTTATTTTTCAATAATGGAAGAGAAGGGCTACTGAGGAGCGGAGGGAACTCATCGCTTTGAAGGGTCCAAACAAGTATGACTTATGGAAAACTTATGAAAAAAGTTTCCACTTACTGTATCTAAAAAGAATTAAATACAAAGGAAACCTTTATCCAGAATTCTGCATTGGTAACAAAAAATAATCATAGCACATTTTATTGCATTAAAAAAAACTGGATTTCGAAGTACTGTACTATCAACTCAAGGAATATCCATTGTGAAACTTCTCGCTACCATTATTGAAACCTATTTACCTTATCGTTTATTCGGCCTCGGAGGATAAGTACATAGTGCTCTTTATGAATTACTTGCGAACAATTTTTCAGCATAAAATGCTAATTTGAATATAATTATCTTTGCTTTGAACGGAGAACCCTAGTTATTAACTTTCATTCGCACATAGTCGAAGATATAATTATGATAAGTTAATGGGGCACATCAGCGATCTCAATCACACCGGCATTCAAAGCTGTCCTCCCTCTATGACTCACCTCTATTCGTGAGTCAGTCTTTACTCACCCCATGGCGCTGAGGTACCGAGCTCCCCGCATTGCTTCAATTATTGCAGTTCCGTTCCTTGAATCACCGCCAGAGAGCAGCACTGACTCCAAAGCTCTGGCGTACAAGTGCACAGCATCATAAAGGTAAGCTGCTTCTGGTGGAATCTTGAAGGAGGAGGAGCATGCGTTCCGTATTAGCCAAATACCCAAATTCGCGTGATGATTTAGGCGATGGTCATGGCGACATTACTGCCATTGAGTTTAGTGGAGAACATTCATAATTCGCTCCCGTATCCATTCACCCGGATCTTGATAAGTAAATATATCTTAGTTAAGTTTCAACTTCGATTTAAAAAAGCAGCGTTAAACGAAAAACGGACAGGATACGCTAAAAATCAAATCTGATGAGTGCGCCAAAATTAAGCACGTAAATGCAATTGTTTAAATAATGTAGTCAAAAAGGTTAAAAAATATGCCAACCAGAAGCTAAATACTGTTGATGTTATACTGAACCGCAATACTGTCAACCTCTATTTCGAATTATTTTGATAATTTCCTATAATAAGCCATCCTGACTCTATGACAGTGCTTTTGAATGGAAGGAAGTATTATACCATGGACATCACACAACACAAGGGACAACAACAAGAAATTTAAATTTGTAGGGTCAGAGATAGAGAGACTGAAAATGCGATCATCAACACTCTCCTTAGCTATTTACGTTGTATTCGAAGAGAGAGAAACTTGGACTGTGACCTCGTTCAACGCGGAAGTAATTTGTCTACAAAATATCATGCATCAAAATCGCATTTAAAAATGATATGAGGCAATGAGTGTCACAAAAAAAACCGAAATAATCTGCAAGTATTTCAATTTACTGCCATACAAATAATCCTCAAGAATTTAATCATTAGATTTGTTAAAATTATGCAGATAGGGAACGCGAACGTGGAATTATCATATTGCTTAAACAGAAAATTACATAACCTTGAGTACTTTGTGGTGCTTGTGAAACCTTATAGAATGATCAACAAGGATGTTTTAAATAAAAAGGAGAAGGATAAAGGGCGGAGAGAGGGAAAAATTTACCTGAAAGAGCCATAACGGAGCAAGAAGAGAAAATTATATTTCGCATGTTTTTTCCTCACTCTCTCGAACAATGACTCACAATGCCTATAAAGGTCAAATCATTCAAAAAACACAGAGAGATATATTAAAGAACGTAGGAAAGTGATTACCATCGAAATAAATAATGAAAAGTCATCTCTTTCCAAATTTATATCGCCAATATTTGCCTACATGTATTTCCAATGCCGTCTTTTCCTTTCGTCGGATTTTATATTGATCACAACGTAACGTTCGAGGATGAATAGAGGTGTTTATCCATTAATGCCAAAATAGTCAATCCATTCAAAACTCCAACAGAATTCTCAGCACTCAGTTACTACCGACAAGCACTCTTTTTTACGAGACTGAGCTTTGTGGAAAAAAACGAGATGTATTACCAACAGCTTTTGAGTTATGAAAAATATTCAAGAAATAAGGAAAATGGTAGTTATTACATGCAGTGCTGTTACATCGACGTAGAGCTAAGAATACATAAGGAACATTTCCTCTTAACTCGCAAGCTGGAATCAGACTGTAAATAATGTAAATAAATAAGAAATACATTAGAAGGAATAAGTATTCATAACGGGTACTTTGCATCCCTAATAATACACTTAAAATTTATAGTAGAAAACATAAATGTGAGAATTTTGCAGGGTAAAATCATTCAAATAATTGTAAAAATCACTCAGGATTTGAACCCGGCTCCCTCGTTTTCTGACCGAACGTATTACCCCATTAAATTCCGGAGGAATATTTTTGCATCGTAAGTCTCACATTATGCATGGGAAACTCCAATTAAGTTATTGTTGTGGCGTTTCCCACAGTTTCTATGAATTGGAAAAAAGTAATCACCTATTGTAAGTATGGCATTTTTTTAACTGTTACCCAGATAACTACTTATAGGAATTCATATTCCCCTTCAAACTAAAAGATTGTTTCCTACAATGTGCGATCTCCGGGTCGCAATTATCCTGAGAATGGGCCATTCTAAAATTCCTAATCGTGACCTACCAGTGAAAGAACAAATCCTCCAACCCACCTTGACAGCTACCCCCAAAGACACGAGGGGGTTCCTGAACGAGAAGGGCGGCAGCTCCATATAAGTGTTGACTAGAGTCGTGAACCGATCCGCGGCCTCCTGGATGGAGTTCACCGCGTCTCCCGAGCCGGGGGCTAAGGCTGCGCTGCCGACGCTGTTGTTCTTCCGGCTTCCCCAGGCGCTGCCACCCCGGGCCACGGGGAGCAGGCGCCGCCGGCTTCCCGGGGTCGAGGGTCGCGGGAGGGCCATGGCGCGCGGCCGGGCGCGGGGCGGGGCGGAGGATGAGAGGACGGGGGAGGGCGAGGGGAGGATGGATAGGTAGGAGCGGGAAGCGGAGATCGCTCGGGGGTGGGGGTGGTCGAGCAGCGGGCCCCCAAAGTACTTGGCGGGGGCGGAGGTGTCGTAAGGCTCTGAGGAATCCACGCCGACCACGAAGTAGTCCCCTGCAGTGACGGATGATGTCGGACGGAGAATTTTCGATTATCACAAAAGAGAATCAATACCCGAACTAAAAAGCATCGAAATTCAGTTAGGCATTCCAGGGATATTTTCACCAAGAAGCATAACCCCTGTTTTGCACTGGACCATATTTTTCAATTATAGGTAGATATTTTTCGCAGTAACCAACCTGGAGGGAGGAGCTTACTTGATACTAATTACAAGCCATAGAGAGAGTGAAATTCAAATATCAGGGCAAGGGTATCTTTCCAAGCTTCTTTCCACGAGCCGTTTGAGAAATACCAGGATTATCTTGTTAACAAGTGATAAAACTCGGCCAAAACTGGGAGTATCCATGGGCAACATCTGGATTTTAACCCGAGCACTCCTGTCAGTAGACGAATGGTCTTCCCCTGGGTAACAATCAATCTCCCAATAGCAGTATTTATATCAATCTTATCGGAAAGATCAAGACAATGAACTAAATACTAAGAAAAACGAACGATCGAATGAAAACAAAATCAAACGACACATTTGAGAATAAAGATTTCATTGTAATTCTGGGGATCACTTCCAAAAAGGTATCTGCACATAATGTATGCAGTAAATCATCAATATCAAATTTATCCTTCTTCTATGAAGGTCTTTTTTTCGAGATTTTTCATTGCGATAATACAGGATATAGGTAAATATCCCAATTCCTTTATAATTATTGTTTTCTTTTCTTTCCAGCTATTAATTATTGTCTTCTTTTTTGCCATCTTTTCAAACCAAAACGTGACACAAAGACACAGAACCATGTTTAAGAAATTAAGCACCCTCTTCTGTGCAGATATGTCCTTTTAAAAAAACATGCACTTAATCCTTGCTAAGCTAGGAACGCCGTTGTCTTGAAAGGCTTAATTTTCCCGATACTTCTGTTCCCTTTAAAACATTTGGGAGTCATCAGGCCTCATTCCATTTAGCCATTAAGTATCCCCGACCCACAAAGCCCACCAACTCATAAATTCTACTCATCTAAGAAATACCCATTAAGGAGATGATATTTTTTCTAGAAATGGCATTCCAAAAATCATGAGTCGCTTACATTCAGTGAATACTGATTTCGTAGAAAAACTGACTCGAGGCGTATCGTGCTCGACACACTCCATCGCAGAGACCGGAAGCGTCATAAGCACTTCTTTGATAGCTGAAAAAAAGTCTTTGCCCCACTACTTTCTACTCGGCGTAAATAAACTAAGGCTGATAAAACTATTAAAACTAGAGAAGTTTATCTATGAAAAAAATTTAGACCGAAAATATTTTAATCAAAAAATAACTCACCTTCAATTGAAGAAAATCTGAATTTTACCTTAATGAATTTTTACTTTATACAAAGTCTCTTTCGATTCGGTTAAAATAAAACTTCAGAAAAATTCAAGAAAAAAGGAAATGTCCTGATAAGTACTGCCAAAAATAATTTGGAATTAACTTACCGTTATCCAGGAGCTCCATCTCATCCATGGCAACCAGTAGACCAATATGCTCATAGTAATGGCCCAGGATGACATAAACTACAAATAAAGATAAGGAAGAATCAAGTGGGAAAACTGGAAGGAAGGAAAACGAGTAAAAAGCCTAAGACCGTAGTTCAAGCATTCAATGGACTTCGCCCTGCAACATTTTTTGACATATCAAACAATTACAGACTCTATAGTTTAGTTACCAAACAATAAAAACAAACATACCATGGTATAAGTAAACTGTAATCAAAATGATCAGGTACGTGATACATGATACTGTGGTCAGGAAAAAACCTAAATTAGAAAATATTACCAGTAACACGCATAAACATTTTAAAAAACTTAACTCAGCTATAAAAATTAAAACAAAGAATATGTTCAAAATTGCAGCAAAATTTAGAGAAATTTGCACCGAAAAGAAAAAAAAATTAGAGGACCATCATATCAATAGCTGTCTAAAAACAAAACCACCCTCTTGAAAAATTTGTCAGCTTTAATGAACTATCTTGTACTTTACACGGCCTTAAAAACTAAATATAAACCATATTTGAAATGTGTCAGAGCACTCGTAACGGCTTTTCCGTGCAAGAAAAGGCTCAGAAGTCAAATATGAGGCCAATGGCCTGATGGATTAATTAATTACTCTAATAAATGTAAAGAGAAAAGTTATTCTAAAATTCATTTGTAACAATGGTGACACGAGTCAGTCAGAAAATGAAACTTTTAAAATAATCTAATATAGCCACTAATGATCACATATCTTGAGGTTTTCGTCACAACGCCAATTCCCTTACAACTATCCTCACGATCCATGTTCTTATCTATTCATTTATTGCCGAATTTATACATATCACCTTAACGATAATCATTTTCCTCTGCTTAAGAGACGTTATTAAATATATACTAATAATATATAGATAATTAATAATGGTTTATATATCTAACCTTATCAAAAATATAATACATACAGTTGGGCATCGTGATCTTCAAGCTACAGATGATATCAGAATTTATGTAAACAGAAATGAAACTCCTGAGTAATATTTCACAAGTTACTTAAGGACACGGAACATGCCGTATTCTTAAATAAATTGTGAAAATTTGCTTAGTAATTTCAATTTCTGTCTGTGCAAAGATGGAATTTTACGTAGTTAATGCTTCTGCAGCAAACATTATCAGAATTTGTTGGCCCTTAGACTCCTAACGGATCTTACCACTTAGGCCCTATCGGGTACTTTAAACACAAGTGCAGACAGTAAGAATTAACTAAATTATCCAAAACAATGAGCGTCTTAGTTGATACTGTAGTAATCACGCTGAGCAATGAAAAACTGTCAGTGAAACAATCTGAGGTGGACTACAGGTGGGAGAATAATTCACTTGTGCGAAAAAATCTCTCTCCGTTCCTAAGATTTACTAATAAGATTCAGTGCGTCGAGATTTCTGGTATTTAGCATAATGTGCCAATATTTGCAGACGTTTCATAACGACATCAATGAAAATTCAAGTATGTAACGGCCCTAATTTTATGATAAAACTAGAATTCTCTCTAATATCGAGGAAGTGCTATTTTTATGAAAGATAATATGCTGTAAACATATTCAGGACTTACTTGAGTTTTTTCTATGATTATCAAATATATGTTATTCTTCTTGTAAATTTAAATAAATCACGGAAAGGAGACAGGAAATCACAACTTCGGAATTCAATGAGCTTAAAACTGATTGTTTGTTTGGTATTGCAAACATTTTGTTTCGATACCTTTCCCAGAAGGAATGCATCCATTAATCATAATGGGCCAATAAACATAAACGCACCCGGAGATTTTGAAAAATGAACGAAAGAAGGTGACGGAGAGGAATCCTTGAACGATTACACTCAAGCTTGCATTTCCCAGACGTCGAGACGACGAGGTGGCAAAAAAAAGAGGGCGAAAAAAAAATACATTTCCTCTGGTTAAGGAATGCGAGGAAGTGATCAAGAGTTCACTTAAGAGCATCGTTTCATCAGATGAGAATGTGCGCGTCTTTGGAAGCACTCCATCGCCCGAGGGGGAGGCTCGAGAAAGCGATATCAAGGGAGTGGGGGAGGGGCTATTGCACGGAGGATGAATGGCCTAGGAGAGGGCGGAGGGGATGAAGGGAGGGGGTGGAGGAGAGCGGAATTGGGAGCGCGAGGGCCAGAAGGAGAGAAGGTTTCTCCTGTTTAGACGACGGGGGGCGTGAGTTTATTGGCATCGACGAATAAAAGAAAATGAAGGCTATATAGGAATGGCGAAGACCGGCTGGATGCTCTCGAGGGGGAGTGGGAGGAAGGATAGTGGTGGTGCTAGGAGTAGCAGTAGGCCAGAGGAGGATGGGAAAGGGTGAGGGATGTTTGCAGGGTTGCCACCTCTCCGGTTTCGAAACGGAACCTTCGGGTGCTAACGGCGTTTTCTCCCGGCTTTTTGACTTCAAACCTTTACCCAGAAGCAAAAAAAAAAGACTTGGTTTTAAAATTCAATGTGATACATTTTATATTAAAAGATCATATCGCACCTTATAGTCCCCGGAGATGATTGAACGCCCCCCCACACCACACCACTTTCGATCAAAAACGCACATTCTCTGATTAAAATATACTCATAGTGAGCCTTTTTCGGGCGTCACACTTAAAAAGTCTGAATTGAAGTTACCCGAAGTTCTTTTTACCGCAGGCATTCGAAGAGGTTGACATAATCAATTTTGATATTTGAACGGTTCGTTGATTCGTGAATTCGTTATTTCCTTTTGAAACGCTGGCAGTTTTCGCTACCAGAAGTCCAGACCACGCCGTCTCCGGGCACTGTGTGCACACATTTTTCTGGTCGCACAAACGAAACTGATGGGCTCATTTTCACTTCGGAGAGTTGTACAGCACGCACGCTTTCACCTTCCACACTTAGTATCGAGACTCTCCCTCTGAACTAAGTGCCGTGTAAAGCGATCGCAAAGACAATGATCAAGAGAGATTAAAGTCACTAAGTGACGAGACGAGTGGATGGCAGTCGAGGATTATTTCCCCCGATCCTCTTAAAAAAAGGACACCACAATGGAAGGAGAAATATTTTAAGACGGGAGAGAGCGTAGGCCCTTAAGACAACAAATTCACCTCGAATAGTTAAGAGAAACCAGCGGAAGTCGTATTCCGGTATAGAAAAAGAAACCCCATCCCTCCCACTCTCTCTCTTACCATTGTAGGGAATCAGGGTACTTTGAACTGTTGACAGTGCCTGATGGAGGAGGAAGGAGGAGAAATGGGAAAGATGGGAGACTTTCGATGAAGGGAGTGACGGGCGAAGAAGGGAACTAGGAGAGGATCCGAGGGGTGTGCGTCAAACGAACCTTGCGAAGGGAAAATGCGGTGGGACGATAGGAGGGGAAGAATGGGTGGAGGCGGGATATATATGGAGGAATGAGTGGCGAGTCGGGGAAATGGAGGGAGTCGGGAAGGAGTGCCAAGCGAGGTAATATTAGGGGCGAGAGGAGGGTGAGGGAAGGGGAGAGCAGGGGTGAGGCGAACGCGTGAGAAACATAAACATGAAAAGTTGGCGTCAAATCGCTCAATGTTTCCGCGCCGTTGTTGTAACGGTCGACGGAGCTTAGAACGTTGCCCATACCTCCCGTATGGACAGAAAAAATAAAATAAACAACCAGAAGAAGTGTGAAAAATGGTTCGCGTATTATTGCTAAGGGAGAGGGAATTAAGATATCGCCCAAGCCAATGCTTACATGAGCAAAAAGAATCAAGTGAAGTCATAAGCTTTGTGATGGAGTTGGTTCGCGTTTGAAATGTAGAATACGCGTCAGGTATTTTTACCCATTTTGAAAAAATTTTAAAGCAAGGAATGGAAAAGGTTTAGAGAAAATCCGTGTTGAATAAAATGAAAATAATTATGTAAAATTGTGACGAAAATAAGAGTAGGCGTGAGTTGGGAGGAATTAGGCGGAAACCCATTGATTCGCGATGATAGTAAGCAACATCTAAGACATTTAGAAAGGTACAGGACAATTGAACTTCCTTGAGACACTGAGGAAGTTATTATGGCACCAAATTTTACTAATAGATTTTAACAACGAGATAAAATAAGAGAGACAGTCGTGGTCACTGGCAGTAGCATTGTGGCGTCCTTTTTTTCATCGGACGATAGGCAATCATAACAGTATCAAACCCAAGCATCCAAATATATTTACCAACAGGCAAACATTTAATATTTTATTCCATTACTGAATGACGTATATAGGTTTATGTTTGGTGGTATTTAATATCGAAACACAAAAATTCAACCGCAAAAATGGGATTCAAAGCATCAAACGATTATTGTTGGACATCCAATTCAATTGGCCCATAGATCAATAGATAAAATACAGAAGCAGAATATAAGACAAATAAATAGATTTGGAAGAAAAAGTTAAAATAGGAAAGTGCGAAAAAGTTGGAAGTATAATGCATTACAATCACTCAATTGTTCCCAAAATCCAACCTCCGTAATCCAAATATTAACCTGTGAACGCCGATATAATTCCTATTTAGCTTTGAAACAATATTTCCATTGGGGAGACATCTTTTAATCCCTATACAGTAATTTTTGCACTCACCCCTGGCGTTTTCCTTAGTGTCCTCGATTATCTTATGGAATGGATTATTCATGTACCCCAAGTGGAAAGGACCCGGCCAAGTTTTCACTGCTCGCACTCCCACTCCCGAAGCCTCGAGGGCCACCAAAAGTGTCGCTGCAACGGCCGAGAACTCGGAATCCACAGAAGTTTGGTGCACGAACGCTACCTGTTGATAGAGATTTAAAAATCCCAATAATTTGTTTTATTAAAAAAATAAAACTTCCCGTCCCAGGTAAGGGCAGAAGATTTTGTAATGTCACGAAGGCCGGGAGCGCTAGCGCGCGCTCCTTCCAGGTGCCCGAGGGTGGAACAAAGTCGAGATGTGAAGTGAAACCGAGGAAAATCGCGGTAAAATCTGACGTTAGATGAGAAGTGTAAACAACACAGCCCGCCATATTCAAGGGGCTTGTAGGGACGTGCGTTCTCTCTGCTCCCAAGATCGGAGCAGAGATACCTGAGGGAGAACGAGAGCCCGATTACCCATCACCAGGTATCACTATATCAGAGGCCGTAGGGTGTGGCAAACAGTACGGCGCCAAAAATTTCCAAAGAAATTACAAATCCCACAAATCAATGCCAAACTTTGAATCCTAATGTCATTTGCTAATTTTCAGCACTTTGCCCTTATGGTGAAATTTAAAAATTGCGTACATCTTTGCTCTATTAAGAACTATCATTAAGCATTCGTGCTATTCGACGGTATATAATAAACTTTGGGAAAAGCATGAGCCCAAGTCTCATGTTTTTCTCCTGAAGATTAAGAAAGGGTTACTGCGATTAAGAAATTTTACTAGTTGCTCAGAGTAATTTCAGCATTCTATTATTAAAATTAGCAGAGTTCTCAAGATTGGATATCTTTCCTCGCTCTCTAATAACCCTCTAACCATTAACTTTGGTGAAAAACTTAAAATAACCTAGAGGTTATCACATTAATTCTTACTTGGAAATAGTTCTTGGTGTGAACGTCTTTTCACACTGAAATAAAAATTAAGGGAAGGAAGAACCATGACATAAACCACTATTCCTTTCAAAAGATGACACGAGCAGATGAAAAGATAAAGGAAATCGCGAGATGGTGAAGACAGCAATGGTTACGCCAGAATTATAACTCTGACAGCTTGACACAAGTCCATTGAGTTTAAGGGTCCAATCAATACATGGCAGCTTCCTAACTTACGGGTCGCCGTCACATTTATTCCGGCGTGAGGAGGCGTGGGTGCGCTTTTCTATCCAATGTTTCGTAATCCTCATCAGCCACTGTGGAAAAAGAGTGGAGGCTAGGGGTGACAAGCTCTCCCATGGAGAGTGGGCCAAAAATACACCCGGCAATTCCCGTAAGCGACCGTATGTGAATGAAAGCAATGAATCAAACATATTTTTCAGAGTTTTCATAGACTGCGAAATAGAACGAGGGGGCAACGTGCTAACACAGAGTTTTCAGTTTGGTTGCCTATATTTATTCCTTCGAGAATTTGCTATGATTAAACTTTCACGATAAGTTACAAGCAATTATCTGTTTCTACAAAAATTAGCAATAGATCACTTGCCATCGTTTACATTGTTCTAAAAAGATGACAACAATAGGTATGTCAATCATCAAAATCGTTATCATCGTTAATATATGATATAAAACTTACGAAGGAACATAAATTTTCAATGAAAAGGCCGGATTAAGTGAGTTTAATCGTTAACCCTTTGACAAATGTAACAATAAGCGTAGTTTTTCTTATTCCAGTTCTCAAATCTTAATGCCCACAGAAATGAGTACCCTTGTTTTTCAACTTATGCCAATTTTGAATAATTTCGGAGGAGGGATGGAGTAATAATAACAAGACAAATCGCTCGTGATTGAGGATTGAAAGAGAATTATGTGTGAACAGGCTTAAATTCTTTATGTTTTATTTATGTTTTTGCTTTATGCATTACTAATGTAATAATAATAAATTATGTTTCTTTAATATTGGAAATTTTCAAAATCGAGATATTTTTTATTGCATTTCATTGTGAATTTATCGTGAAGCAATATAAAAATAAATAAAATTAATCGTTACGTTTTACCTGTCGACCCAAATACATAGGATTCTCAAATAAGTCAACAATTCATGAAGGTCGCAGTAACGAAGTAATTATTTTATCACTATAACCCTAAGGATACGGGGATTATTGCGCTTACCTGTGTCCAATTAAAATATAACAGAAGTGAAACAACGGACTTTGAGATCTGGGTATCCGGCGGACGAGTTCGAGCGAAGGTGGGGTAACGCTTCTTGTCCGAAGTCTCCCGGTGGGTGCAGAACTGAAACGGAAAAAAAGAAGACATCTCGACTAATTCGGTTCTGTTTACATGCTTGCGTGTTCGTGAGGTCGTCTTGAATGAAAATCGAATTCACACTGAAAAATGGCATCGTTCAACACTTTAAAATGGACCTTTGCAGGGAGGGGTCTGTTTCTCGGAAATGGAAATGGCCCACGAGAGAGAAAGCAGGGTCCGATCTCTTGACGTGGGATCACCCTTTAAAACAATTTTTAAATCCGTCGGAAAGTCCCACTCAACTTCTGGACGGGTTATAAATAAGTGCCATGTAAATATCATCGCTGTAGTTTCCACCTCGAAATCAACGTCTATAAATGAACTTCCTGTGGCTATAACATTCACGGTAATTGAGTACTAATGTGCTCTGACGGCTGAGGTCATTTTGCACAATTGACTCACGACCAGAAATATAATTCCATTACATTAGATCATCGGTTACGGAAAAGAAGACTCAATCCTTCAATTGCAGAGTTATCCCGAGGAGGTATAGCCGGGGTGGCTTCCACGGACATGGCTGGATGAATTCCTACAATAATTCAAATCCTGGATTATATAGGGAATTTACAGTAAAATTTTAAAGTTTTTATTCTTGCGTTTGGGTATGTCAGTATTTTCGAGAGACCGTTGCGAGAGAAAAATTCATAATAATCCAATGGAATTATGAATTACTAACTATAACGTTCAAGTTTTAATTTCAGAATAATTTCACTGGAGATTTATACCCCAAATATAACCTTTCATTTTTAACCTGGCCTGTACATTTTTATCTTTAAAACTACTACGCGATTATTACTAATTTATTCTATAAGATTAAAAAACTAAATACTTTTATTTAATATGGTATCAATAGCGACACGGCCACACAATTTCAAATTCATGATGTTAAGAATGAAACTCAAACCTATGGATGCCCTTAACTAAATAAAAATTGCATGACTCAATGGGATCCAGAAATTTCTGACAAAATTCATGCGGTAAGGAGAAATAAACTTATTCTAACATAAGAGCATGGATTTTACACAGGTTATAGACCAGTAACATTGGGTCGGATTTAAGGCTTGTGTTGATTGCAGTTTAATGATAGACATAATCAAATTCCTTAAAATAAATTATCTTGTTTCGTTTGCATATTAATCCAAAAAGGCATAAAGGGAAATTTTTGACACTGTAGTATCCAAAACGCGTAACATTTCTACCCTGACTGGAAATAAACTCTAGTCAAGGTTATTGTTATTTTAGCATGGTTCCACTTCTTATCAATCGCACAAAAATGAATGAAACTAGTCGAAATCACATAATTCGGAATATGCAACGAAGACAAACCCTCCTCACGTTCGAAGTTAATTATAATGTTCACGGATTTGTTGTTGTGCTTCTTTAATAGTTCGTAAATAAAAGGATATGGCATGGCGGGGGATGATGGGAGCGGGTGAGCTGCGTAACCACTTCCAAGGTCTATGTTGTCGTTGGCGGTTGGAGCTGACGAGATGGCACCGGGCCACAATAATACGAATCCACACTCCGCCTTTGACGACTCCAAAGGATCACGTCCTAAGTGCCAAAAAATTATATTCGCATAACCCGAGGAGGGCGTATCAATTCCGCTCTCGGTTTCTTTCCATCTGAAAATGCACCTGACGCGACGTTCGGGAAGTGCGGGAGGTGGGAGCATAAAAAAAATAAAGTTCGTGGGAAAGGAAAAGGATTAATGGAGTACGAAATAGGATGGAGAGACGAGGGTGGAGAAAGGGAGGAGAGAGAGAGAGGAGGAGAAGGGTTGGATTCGAGGGAAAAAACTCGGTTTATGGAGAGCGACATAGAGGAGGGGAAGGAGAGGAAGGATCAAGAAGTGAAAGAAGGTTTCGAGTGGAAAGGGAAAGGGCGAATAGAAAGGGAGACCCAAGATATAACGTGGGAGAAGAGTGATTTACAATGCATTCCGAATCACGAGACTCACTTGGGCAGCGGAGAAAACAAATAAATAAGGGGAAAATAAATAATTGCATGCATACGTTTCCACGAGCGCACTGCTTAATTTATGACCCCGCGCTTAATATAGGCGCATCCTTATTTGCGACTTATTTCTATTTAGTTATTTTCCCTTTGAAACGACATGCCTGCGTACCGTGTCAGCGAAAACGGAGAGAGGAGTGGAAGAAGGGTGCTTACGTGGTGGACCAATCAGCGGTGAGTTGAGGTCACCGTTTTTGAGAGCGATTGCAACGCGCGCAGAGCCATAAAAGACTCGTTTAAAGCGGAATGGTTTTGTTCAGATGACGAATGCAACAGGGGCAAAATTTTCAGAATTCATTTTGGAGCTAAAAAGAGAACGGGGCAAAATTTTTTTTCTACCTCTATTAGTTAGCTAAAGACATTTCCTTCTTCAAAAGCAGCGAAATAAGTAAAATATCAGTCCAGTCCGTAAACGTAATTTTCGTCCTTGTCAAATGATAATCGTCTTTGGTAGATAAAAAAATTAAAATATTCAGATATTGAAACAGACGGAAAAATGAATCAAATCCATTGCATCGGCGGGCTGGAAGGGATTTACTCCGTATATGATCTTGAGTTTAAGTCTGCACTTATTTGGCCACGCAGAATGTAACAAAAAATAACGCTACCATTATCCGGCGCATTTAAAATTAATCTAATTTCACATGCTGCATGAATGGATGTAAATTATTTTAAGATATTGTACTCCCATCAATGATTTTTCTATATTTCTGATTCTAATGAACATTGGTCATTAAATAAACCCTGTTACAAAGTACAGGGATGTATGATATACATTTAATATCAAGACGGTGGAAATTCTCGGTTAAATATTCCTCGGTGAATCAGTTCAAACAAGTGCTCGATGAGTTACGGGACTTGCTTGTATATTTTTTTAAAAACCTATTAATATGACTAAATCTATTTACACTCTCAAAGGAGTGTTTCATAAGCTGAGGGCAATTTTTAGCATCCGTTATTCTTGGGCAAATACATCCCATGCCCAGCAGCCCCGTAAGCTCATTCAGCACAAGTGAGTGAAAAAAAGAAGATCTTCGTTTTTATAATATAATAAGACCCCTGGAGAATAGATGACATCAAATAAGCATGATAATTCTAGTAGTAGAATAGCACAATTTCAAATTTATTTGCAAGCAAAAAGCTGCACTGCTTTCAGAATAATGAGATTAAGACGAACGTTGGAAGCATCATGAAAATGAATCAACAATGAACGTGACAAACAAAGTCACTCTAAATCAATTGAGCATATTTCAAACTCGAAGGCGTGGATCTTCTTGTGTGCACATCTTTTCAACGCAGTCAAGGACACAAAACCGAAATGAACCAGAGAGAGATGAGGCCATGAAAATTTTTGCGATTTAATTGCTTTCTCTACGGCCGAGGGGACTTAAATATTCCAATGTTTGGGCGGAGCAGAAAGAAGCCGAGGGAAGCTGAAGGAAATGAAAGATCGTCGGGAAGGGACAGAGGAAAGGGGAGAAGAAAATAATGACGACGGCCGACTTACGTTGGGGTAGGCGTAATGGGCGAGATGGAAGAGGGAGAGAGAAAAAAATGTGGGAGAGGAAGTGAGAAGGGGAAGGAAGGAAGGAGAAGAGGGATGAATAGAGCTGCAGGGGGAGGGAAGCGAGACGCGAAGAGGAAGAGATAAAAAATGATACGGCCTAACGGGGTCGGAAGGGGTGTGGGTGGCGGGGACTTCGATATCGACGCCAATGCTTCTGAATTATTGTTTCATTTACTAGCGATAGTAAAAAATACTACCAATATCGCTGAATTCTGCCTATTTGCGATTTCTATGATTATTGTAGGAATTTTAAGTGGAATGTTTCCAACTTGGGGTGCCGTAAACATCTGTTCCAAGCCATCACGTACAGACAACGGACGATGATTGATGTGTTTCGATTCTTTTAATTTTGCAGAGGCTCAAAATTTTCAACCTTGGGCACTAGACTAATAGCTCCCATAACAACGCCGGAGCGAAGGTTTCGCTTATGCATATTAATGAATATGTTTATGCATCAAACATCTTCCTTATTTGTTCTTGGACTAAGGAATATCTCCCGTTTTATCTAAATTATGTTATAGTGACTCCTACTGTAATTATGTTGTCTATCCTCGATGCACCCAAGTCTATGGTGGAAACACATTTTAACGTAATCAGACACACTGTTCATTCACATATTGTATACTCTTTTCTCACAGAAGTAAGGTTTTTGGGTAGTCCAAAGGACTTTAATATAGTCGCAAAATATTCCCTTTATTAGAAGTAAATACGCTATCAGTTATCGGATTAGTAATGCTTAAATTCTCGTTGCTTGATTTTATTTTTAATTAAAAACTGAAAGACTTCAGATGACACCTTCAGTCATTGTATTGGATGGGTATCAACTTAAAAAAAACTTCTTTTTACCTAAAGTTTTCGATAACAACCTGGTTAACGAGATTCAAGGATAAAATCGAAAGCCAAAGGGTTAGGACCGAAAACTAAATAACCAAACGGGAGAGAGGATGATGAAAAGGGAGGAAAGAGAGTGGCAGTGGATGGCGGACGGAAGTCTGGTGGAGAGTTAGACGGGAAGCGAAGGGAGAGAGTGTACGTGAAACGAGAGCTGGAGGCGGGGAGGAAAGCGGAGGAGGGTGGTGAGGCGTTGGATGGGAAAAGACGTCCAGACAGGGAAGGAAGGGGGAGATAGGTTGAGACAAGATAGAGCGTCAGAGAGAGGGGGAGGGAGGGGGAGGAGTCGCTGGTGTGGGATGGGGAGTGGGAACGAGTAGGGAGGGATAGGTTGGTGAGAGAAAAACTTCGGTAAGCACTTGGGCCACGCATCTGCGTGGGCGCGAAATTTATTTACGATTCCCTAATTTTGGACGGAGAGGATAATTTTTAGAACAACGGCCTTCGCCCTAGGGGTACGCCCCCTTCCCGCCTTACCCCCCTCCCGCTCCCTACATATATGAGGTCCCTGCTCCTGCAATCCGCGCGCATCCTCCCTTTTAACGCGCTCGTATCGTGGAGAGCGAGAGTGAGCACACGCGCTGTCTTTGACAGGCAATCGCGTTATTTCGATCCTTGTATTCTCGGAAGCGGAGAGTGATAGCGGCGGATAGAGGCGTTCCGTAGGCGCGCAACGTAAATGGGCCAGGTGGACTTCCCCAGAAGAAAAATGGTAGCGGGAAAATGGAAATGAAGTTCTTCAACTACCGAGCCAAAGCTATAGTCGTCATAAGGCAAGCATTTCACACCCGTGAAAGTTGTTGTGGATACTGCCTGCAAAGAGAATGATTCGCTGCGAGTCAGCGCAGCAATCTGGTAATTTTTCCATCAAACTGAGATTACGACTGCCGATAAAACTATTCTTATTCACCGGCGAGCTTGTACGACACATATCCACCGACGAGAAATTCTAATTGTACCAATTACACTAATTCAATATAAATATATAAATTTCAGACCTGTAATGATTATCTGTCCTTGACGCACCTCGAATTTCGCTAGCATCCATGTACTATCTTGATCAAAGTAGGTACGTAGTCTAAAATTTCCGAAAAAATATTTACAGAGAACGAGAGTGATGTCTAAATATTTCCAGGTCCTTGCCCGGCGGTGTCGCCCAACATTACATTCTTGAAGACACATCAAACGCGGCAGAAAATTTAGCTAATTTTTCCGACGCGAACTATTTAAACTTTGTGCAAAGAATCAAAATATAGGCTCCGCGCTACTTAAATTCCAGTTAAAGTTCACGCCGCAATGACACGGTTAAAATTTTCAAACTTAATAACATATCAAAATGCCTAATACTACAGTCGCACAGCAATTTCGAATACGGATAGAGTAATGGGCGGTGAGGGGAGGGGCTCAGAGAGGTCGTGAATCTCTCCAAAGCCTCATCTTGCCGTTCTGAGACACATTCCCTCATCCGCATGAAAACAAAAGTGAAGGGATATAAAAGAGCCGACTCCCATTGATGCATACTCATTCTAAATGTTGACGGTATTTGTCTGCTCATGAACATTTTGGTCTGTCGTCATGAATGGTGAAGACCGACAGGGCAAGGAACGTGAACAATTCCTACATTTTCGATTCCTTCTTCCACTCATCATCCAATCCAAGAATACCGGCGAGTATTGACGCCACACCCTCCCATTATGCCATTTCCCTAAGACGGTAAACACATCGGAACTTTTATAACTGGCAAACGTCATCGTGCGTCTCCCTCTCTCCTTTCCTCAGAATTCCTGGCCATGGGCGGGCGGTTAGATGGAACGACAGACAAACCGAAATAGATAGAGATTTCTTACCAAGATGTCTAAAAACGCTAAGAACCCATGATTGAAGAAAGACATCGAATTTAACGGGTACATTGATTTCCGAGGAAATCCTCAGTAAAAGTCGATATTCGCAGAGTAGGGACTGCAAACCATTATCATTGGAGTACGAAAGCTGAGCTCCGGTTCATGGCTCATAAAATCCCACCATAATTATATCTTCATTGGCCTCGTACATCATCATGATTTCCTCTCCTTTTTATGAACTGAGACTAGGCAAAATTGAGTTCTATGGAGTTAGAGCCGCAAGGGAAATTTGTTTTTCAAAAAATTCAAGGACATTGCGACGAATGTATCTTCCTTGTGTGATTAATGATTCCCGACGAATAAGAGGCGTTGTTGCGTTATTCTATGGAAGGCCCTTTGCTAACAAATGCAACAAAATCAGCCTGGTTTGAATGGGTAAAATAAGACTTTTCATTACTTGATAAAGAAGTCTAATATAAAAAGCCAACAAAATCATTCCGAAATTTGCATACAAAATTGGGAAATATAATAATGATAAGTATATTTGTCATATATGGAACAATAATCAATCAAGAATAAAAATTACGTGATTTCATAAGAAAAGATCTGTAAACAAAATGAAGCTACTATATAATTATTTATATTATTTAAGTTCTGATGCGAACAATGAGATGATGTAAATTTCTATGAACGGAAAATAACAAAAACCGTTATAAATTTGTTCCCAGTAGTACTTCTTTAACTTGTAACCTTATGATCCCTCTTTTTTGACCATATTTAAGAAAAATTTTACTTTTCCCTCATTTTGAAAAAGAATGTCGGCGTCTGGTGGTCTTGCGTCTCATCATAAGGGAAAACATACTCTCGTTCATATCAGGAGAAAATATTTGGTTATAGTAAGTTCACATAGTTCTTCAATTTCGTGAAAAGTACCTAACGAAGTAACGAAAGAGAGCGAAACTTAAATAATTTTAACAAATGAACAATTTGAAAGAGTAAAATATTTCGAGAGAATGTTCAATGTAAGCTTAAATATCGCACATCAGTAAACTGGAAAGATATTTCATTAAATCTTACATCAAATAGTGACTTAAATTCAATCTGCTGGAAATTGTATAGCAAAAAATCTCTCAATTAGTTTTTAATAAATTGAGTCATCTGCTATTTCTCGCATACAGCAAAAATTATATTAAAAATCAAGCACAGGATGAAATTAAATCTAATTAAAATCATTATTCCAGAAGAGTGAAACATAATAAAAGCTAAAAGAGTAAAAAAAATCATTCTAACTGAATTCCGGCGTTTCCAGGATCGTCTTCAAAGTCTTTTTTACTGATTTTTTGTTGAATTTCTCTGCTCGCTATTGATAGCGAAGGATAAATAGAAATAAATGAGAGAACCAAAGAGATATACAATCATGAGGCCTTTTGCATATTTTTCAGAAAGCTTTTAACGTATCGCTTCCAGAATCACTCTCAAAATAGCACGAAACATGGTTCGAATCACTCTTTCATGGCACGTCTTGTCAACATAAAATAGGAAAAATGATCATATTAAGACGAAAAAGTGCGAAAGTGGAGTATTTTGAAAATATCTCGGAAGAGATATACAATACAACAGTAAGCATAAAATTTTCACCAATAGTGACAAACATTCTTAGATATTATTAGCAAATTTAATGGAGTCCCATGGGATGGTTCCAAGTGTCATTAAACGCACATATAAAAACACCACCCTAGTAATTCTGTTTTTTAAAAGAACATTACGGAATTGCGTTATTCTTACCAAACTTGTGCGATTCTAGACGCACATTATTTTATGTGAATTGTCATCGCACCACTTTGGTCTCATTCGTAGAATAAGAAAGAAATTATTGTTAAAGTTGCCACACGAATATGAGCAATATCCATGAAAATTAAGCCCACTGAGCATCTTAATCCATATCAAAAACTAATATCACTTGCATACTCCTTCAATTAATAATGCGAAATTATGTACTCTTCATGCTCTGGAGTGACATATATTACAATGCGCTTATCAAAACTGCAAAACTCTCTAGAAGTTCCCCGGCGTATTTAATTCTATTTATATGTTTAACTCTCAAGTAAAATATGTAAAAATGACTATAAAATTTGTTTCTATCAAACGGAGATACACGTGGATTTTTCTACAAGACTAAAAGCGAAACTTTCAAGTGGTGCCTTACTCATGGGAAATAATTGTTTTTTTAAATTTTACACGAATAATACATATATTTTGTCATTTTTATCAATAATATGACACTCATAAACAATTATGTAATTATTTCATCGTCAAAGCCAGGGGTTTACGGATGCAAATCCAAAATTTACGCATCAGATATGTACCTGACAGCATACGATATGGAAAGGGGCACTAACCCGGTTTCTGATTTTAGACGGTGCTGTGAAGATTTTCTCCAGAGTCAATTTTACGACTTAACTTTGAGTCAAGCATATTAAACCATTTGTCTTGATGTGAATTACGTTCGACATAATATAAAATACTATCTCTATGCTCGTTCTATCATAGCTCAAATAGTTCTGCATTAGTCACGCGATTATGATTTTACGTTGAGACTCTTACGAGTAGAAAAATAGGAATTGCATATAAATAAGGACGAATATCTAGGGAAATATCGTCACAAAATTTTAAAATCATCCAATTATTAACAATTAAAAGTTTCCAATCAATGTCAACTTCTTCAATACATTTTAAACATTCTCTTGTAACGGAAGCTTTCACTCGATTAAAAACAATTTAATAAATGAATCTGTTGATTGGTGGGACTCAATCCAATAAAATGGAATACTGGCTAACAAAATTTCTTATTTATCATCTTGCATCATCATTTTTCTAATATTTAATCAATATTTTTATGATAAATCATGCCTCATTTACTTAGTCATATGTGTGGACAAACAATTGAATTAAAGTTGAACGCATACATAACAAAAATGCGTTGAAAACAGAAAAAAAATATTTACAATTTTATTCCTGCGTTCTTCTCTCTTGTGGCATTACCTAACTACTTAATTTGTAAGGAAGAAATCATTTCCTAATTTATCAGTAACTCGTTTCCAAAACAACCATAATCAAATAAAACAACAATAAATCAAATGGGCCTAAGGGTTAAATTCTGAATCCATTACCTAATATTACGAGCACTCAATTTTGCAGGGACGTTTTAATTTGTAAGGAGACCATATTGAAATGAGGAACACAGTATATTTCCGTGTCATTTTATAAAACTATTTTTGACAAATTGCCAATTGATTTACCTAAGGGTATGCCCAAAAAATACCAATCCATCAACAAGATTTCGAGCACAAAGGAGCTTAAGATATTCAGGAGTGATCAAGTTCGGTCGTATGGAAACATTAGCATATGCTCCTTATATTTCATTGAGTTCCTTCTTCAACTTAAATTATGAGAAACGGTATTCCTGCATTCCTTCCCATTCTTTTTATTTGCAGCCCTCCAGTCTTCCCTATACCATATTGATTTTCGTCTTCGTATTATTAGATGCTATCCTTTGACTTGGCCTAGGTATCCTCTTCTAGATTAAATTCAATCTTTTTCCTCCAAAAACAGGTCATAAAGCCTCACGGCGTGTCCAATCCATGACATCCGTATCCTATTTCCTTCGAGTGAATCGAGGTTTCTTCTTTTCCTCAATTTATTTCCTCCTTTCTCATTTGATCTACCTATTTCACTCTAATCAAACATCTCTAACTACTTGATTTGGTAGCTTTGTGTCTTCTTTGTTTCATTTTCCGAAATTTTCATGATTCTGTTCCGTATATTGTCTTACTCCGTTTCAATATTTTCACAGGGTGCTTCCCTGTCTGCCTTCCTATGACAACAGTATTAACGGTAGTATCTTCAGTATCATGGAATTCTTCGCGAGGACTATTCTGATCTCAATGTCGCCTGCGATTCTTCCGCATCTCGTCGTATTATTTGCGAGACAGATGAAGACATCCACTTATGTCTGTTTTCCTTCTCTCAGAATCCATTCTCCGCTCAGTTTCTCCTCTGATCCGTTTTATGATCTTCGCCTCATTCCATTTTTTTTACGGGTTCCCGCAGGACTTTTCCGGTTCCCGCTGCAGAAGTATGGACGGTATGAATCGAGACACCCCTTCTGTGATCGCCTAGCATTTCAATTCTTCGGCCTGCTTTACTGCTTCTCCCTACATACAGTTGTTCCGTAAAATTGGGGTCTCCCCACTGAAAGGATTTGTTCATTGTAACTTGGTAGAATGTTAATCAGACCGTGACATCAACTATCTGGGTGATTAATCAAGGCCGCATTATTTTGGGGGGCGGAGGTACAGGAATGTGAAAAATGGGAAAATGGGGGTTCTATGTCTATGATTTGGCGTTCCTTTTTTCCCCTTTTTTCACATACCTGTAGGCCCCCACCCCGAAAAAGAGTATGGCCAAGGGTTATCATTGCAATCGTTGCCATTTCTTTATTCTTCATCAATTCAAGGGAACATCTCTCTAGGGTCTGTCTCCGCTAATCTTCAGAATTAAGGTTTATAAAGGAGGTTAGTATTGAACATAATATGAATTAACATGGGTGCTCTAACCTAACTTTGTTTTTATGTTTTAGCACATTCAATTTGTATTGCATTTTCTACTAATGGCGTTATCCTCTCGGATTTGTACATCTTCGTTATTCTGCATAATAGCAGGTATCCAACATTTTTTTCTATCCATGTTCAAAAAAATTTCCAGCATGGAGTTTTTTGTCAAATACTGATGCCCATCGTAGTAATATTACTGTATTTTTTCTCTTACTTATCATATAAATGTGATGTTTCAAAATATTTCACCAAAAAGCTCATAATTAAAATGTATTTTGCATATTTTCGTCATCAAAATGTCTTGCAGTGAGGATAAATGTAATTCGACAACGTAATTCATAATTAGGTTCTTATATGGCTCGCAATTGGGAAATATAAAAATTACCTTTACCCCAAATTATATAGTTCACTCAATTTTATGCACTACATGATGATGTACTACACGCAAAATGTCATCATTTCCCTGAATCTATCCCCCGAAATATCAACCCTCTGCTAAATCTCTAGAGGCACGCATAGCACAATGAAAAACCCAAAATTCAAACCGACTCGAGCATATGCACTGCTTCCTTTTCCCCCTCGACATTCGGAAAAATAAAAAAAAATAATATTTATATTCATCACCTCGAATACACCCTATATCAGAGCATTCTCATCCCTTCCCGCCATGAAATCCCCCATCACACCAAAACACCCCGCAGGGCCAAATTTCCCCCTTTCTTCTGGCATCAACTCCACCGAACCCCTTGCAAAATTCACAACCCCCTCCTTCATTTAGCGATTTGGATTCCTTTGCTCCATACCTGTCACTTCCCGAGCAGAATTTACAATTAATATACCACCCAATACATTTCCGACCATAGAATTCAAAGAATTTAATTTAAAAATTCTCACAAGAGTATCCACGGAAAGGACTAAAAATCAAGAAAGTGAAGAAAATAAAAAAATTTTAAAATCGTATTTTGCGTCAATCAGATATTTCTTAATCACATCTTATAAACTAAAATTAAATATAAATCTTTCAAAATAACCAAGCTTTTGTCGAGTATTCGAAAGTTAAATTCGAGTTTTTTTTTCAAATTGGTTGCTGTATATGAGATTTTGAATTATTTTCTAAAATTAACTTTGACATCAACTAGAGAGGCTTTTTATTAAAACCTTATTCGCATATGGTTATGATTTTATTTGACTGTGCTTATAATTCAATTTTCAATGCATTTTGCGTTCAGCAAGGTAAATAAATTAAGGAGTTTTTCAATTAAGAGGTGAGCTAACGTTTCTACAAAACAAATCCCCCACGTCTTAAGATTATTATTAAATTTTTCAGCCATTAAGAATAACTAGAAAACTAGAATAACTTTAGAAGAGAAATGCCGTTGCGTCAATCGTCAATATTACTCAAATTAGGAAAAAATCACTTTTGAGTTGTTTTTCTGGATTCCAATTCTCTGGGAGCGTTAGAGTAATCTAATGTATTAATCTTAATGAGTAATCCGTCTTAACAGCTATTTCAATTCAAAATTTGTCGGAATTCAGTCAGAAAGTATCCTCATTATCACTAAGAAAATTACTTCAAACAACTTCTACGAATGCCTCTTCGGCTCATACTGCATTTTATTATTCGTGTATTTTCTAGAAACGCACATGCTAGGCAACATTAAAAAAAGTCAAGAATTAGGCACGTGTGTACAGGTTTTGCCGTAAGGATTCACGATGATTCACAAAGTTTAGCACTAAAAGAAACTTTTTGGCGTTGTCATAAAATGTTAAGACCACAAAGCCTGCTCTGAATCGATGGAAACGAGATTCATTCGTAGGTATACGCCGAAAATATGTCGTCCAATTCCCCCAGATGAAAATGAAGCGTGCGAGGGTGGCAACAAATATTTCAGATTGTTATTAGATTTATATCCATTTTCGTCAGGGAGTTATCAGAAAGTATGCGGCGTTTCTCAACCAACTGCGTGGAGAAAGCTGTCATATTTTTCTGTCGATCCATTGAATGCGCCTAAAATATTTGGTAGATATGTATTTTATTATATACTATAGATAGCGTCATTACATATCACTAGCAAAATGAAATGGGAGTTTGAAATGGGAGTTGCACGACTGAAATGTGAAGCATTTGAAGCGAAGTATACATTATCAAATGATCAGCATCACGTATTGCGGATTTGAATATAAAAGAAGAAGAAATTAAATTAAGGTATAAAGAAAAAAATACATTTGGTATTGACTTTCAAACGCATGTCTAATTATAACGAGAATATTTCACCGTAGAAATTTTAAGCGAGTAGAAAAATATTATGTCGTGACACCCCTTTCCAGTTATCTTCAAAACAAGGCATCTCTTTGACTTACTTACGTAGCTCAGCGTAAATGACGGCTCCTATGATGAATTCTAACTCGCTAATGATAATACCAGATAAATTTCATATGATAAATTCGCAATTTTCACAGCATTTTAGTTTGAAAATTACGATATTCCTGTTACCTGATTTCGCCACAAATGAAATTTAATACGAGTTAATAAGAGTCATATTAAAATTCTTTCACGACCAAAAATGTATAATGGAGTTTATTTTTTGCGGAATATTTTCCAAACAATACTTCCGTTTAATTACAGACAACAACAATATTATGAATTCATGTGATATAACTTGAGCATTAATCAGCCACTCTCTGCTATTCGCAACTCGAGCAATCAATAATATTTCCCATTATCCACAAACTAGACTACATCTACAAAATTGTTTCATCACGACAACGTATGATTTTTTCCAAATAATTGCTGATGAGATTTCAAACGACTTCAGGGCTAAAGGTACAATTTCTTGAATCATAAATGCAGGAAGCATGAGTCATATAATCGGTACATTACTACTAGCATTACTACTGCTATTTCCTTGATTTCATGAAACTTACTCCAATTTTTACGTGGCACAGTATGCGAAAATTGTGCTAAGAAAAAAGAAAAAATCAACTGAATACAACCAAAGTCCAGTGGGATTTCAGTGTGAGCCTAATGGCTGTACATATTCAAGGGAAGCATGCGGGAGGTATATATAGGCAGATGAAAGAATAGAAAGCCATCAGGCGAACAAGAATTAGCATGGATTGGATGGATTCAATATTACTCATTGGGAATAAAGATCCTCAGTATTCATTCAGCTGATTGAAAAATGATGAATGAAAGGAAATGGTGTTTCCACAAGATTGGCTTACGTAAGACACCATGGGCAGGTTGAAGGCGGCGGCCATCCTTCCCTCATGTACGCACGTCTCCTGGGGCCCGATGTAGGCGTCCACGCCGTCCCGCCAGAGCCGGGCCGCCGCCCGGATGCTCTCCGCTTCCTCCCCGTACGTCTCGGCCACCCTCAGCTCCAGCCTGTGGCCCATTGACCTAAGGATCCTCCCGGGGTCACCCCCGAACACTCTTCCTGCAAGCACGGTCTCGGAGGTCGCCTCTTCGCCCCTCGTGGTGGAGGGTCCTCCTTCCGACCCCTCCTCCAAGGCTCTCCTCCTTCCCCTCTCCCTTGGACCAGGTCGGATGTCGGGATCGTCCGGGGCCGGGGTGTGATCAGGCGGGGAAGGGCCTTGGGGAGAGGCGGGGGAGGGAGGAGGGGTCGATGGACCACTCTCGCCTCCTCGGGGCGCCGGCGGTGGGGTAGCCCCGGCCGTGAAACCTGCGACGAATTAGAATGAGCGGGATGAAGAGAGCTCATTAAGCGGGTGTGCCAGTCCTTCCCCCCACTTCCCCTTCTCTGGATCCGCCCGTCTTAAGGGCCGACCAGAAAAGACGTCTCCAGTTTTAGGCCATTTATTCAACCTTCCCCTCTTTCTCGACCTTTCCCGATTTGGTACACCCTCCCACCACTTAACAAGACGTCCAAATTAGTGACAACACCTCGCCCTTTAGAAAAAACGCAGTAAAATATGTTACATAACTTTATCATTTTCATCAAAGAAACACTAGATATTTTTTTTTATTTTAAGAAACAAGTGATGAAAGGAATCAGGCCCGGGCACTTTGAATAAATGAAGATATTGTCAGGTAATTTGAAAACTTGTTAGGGTTGCCGCAAATAAGTTCTAGGACTAATAACCTACGCTAATAATTATCAGGATTTCCCTTCAAATCTCAGTTAAGACCGTGAATTGGAAGCTGCTCTTCACAAGGCAGTAATCAATCCGAAGGTTGGGGTGGACGGCAGCTAAAAGTAAGCCCAATGACGCATGGAATTCAAAACATTAGGGCATGGTGGCTGGTTCCTTACAATTTGCAGTATGCGGTTTATTGAACCGAAAAATCTCACAAATTCTCTGAAGCCGAGGATGCCCAAGAACGTCGCAATGAATTAAACACGGGCCCTCTGGTCAGAAGCCCATTGCACAAAATACTGGACTACATTGACTCTACTTCTCGTCATAATAAATTAATATGATAAATATATTATCGTATTAATTGATCGCATTGTTAAATGGGAATTTAAGAGATGAATTCGTCATGAGATTACTCTAGTATCCATCGAAATTCTAAGGTTTCCATCTAAATGGTAAAAGCAATTTCAATTGAGCACCCAAAATGCAGTAACATATTCTTGCATGTTAAAGCTCTTATTTTTACTTGGGTGAACATGGAGAGCATTAAAAGTCAAATGTGGTTGGCGCCCGACCCATCATCATATCTTTCTCTTTCCTTATTCATTAGGGAGGAGAACGTGAGGTCTGCGGCACGCGGAGTTTCTTTGGGTCTTTAAAAGCTTGTCTTTTAAAACGCCCTCAGCCATTGGAGTCCTACGAAAAGCTTCATTTGAAAATATTAAACGAAACAAATTCTGTCGATGATTTGAAAATCGATAAGAGCTAATAGAAATGTACCTGGATTATTATATAATGCATGATGGAAATCACTCGATACAAGAAGTATACCCACAGGAATTATCGGAAAAATTGCTTGAAATAATTCTAATTTCGTATAATATTTGTAGACGAGACAGCGGTGACATGTTATCCAAAACTGAATAAATGAACCAGTAAAACGAAATATTTTTCCCCACTCATAGCCCGTAATCCAAACCAATGAAAATCTCACACACGATGGTCCACTCAAATGTCTCCTCAGCTGCTTGGCCAAATTACGAACTTCCCTTAATGGTTGGTGTCTCCACACCCGGGTCGCACAGTCTCATCCGAGGTTTGCATAGCAATGTGCAGATGGCGAACAGGATGACAATCCCACCATCGTAACTACCTACACGTAACTTCTCTTCTTTTTCCCCCACGGACCAACATTGTACTTTCACTGCGCACTATGGAAAACAGTATGCCAGCACTTGTCGGATATTTACCACACACGACACTTGGGATAACCATGTCCTGTCGAGAAATCTTCAATTATTAATTAAATTGTGTCGATAGACCAAATGAATTATTTATTCATTGTATCTGATCCAAATATGTGGGAGGATGTTGTTACTAGCCTCATTGAACCTCAAGAAAATGTACTTATACATGAATAGCTTCCGATAACCGCATCCACAAATGGGCAACCAAGTTCATCGTTAAAATCGATAAAAAATATAACGTGCACAGGTTAAGTATTTAGGTGAACTTTGGCAACAATGATTTATTTTGAGAATCGAGCATAGATGTTTTTCGCGGAATTCGGCAGAAATTATTAAGATATAATGCTACAGTGAGTGAAGGAATAATTTAAAAGGCAAAAATAGCATTTGAGAGCATACATGCTCATATTAGTCGCACTATGTTCACCAATGGCTCATGAGATTACAACGATCCGCTTGGTGAAGCATTGAAACAGGTTATGATGGGAATTACACTCAAGCAGGGATATCTGGGAAAGGAAGAAGGGTTCGGTACGCAAGAGGCAAGCGGTACAACGATAGCCTCCCCCTTAGCGTCCCTTCGAAAGGACCGCGAACGCGGCACCGGCAGGGAGTCATACAAACGACTTTAATAAATTGAAATAAAAAATTCTAATCATAACCAACTTCCAACTCATTACCTAGTTTTTTTATAAACACAAGAAGGATCACACTTGGAGCAATTACTTCAAACTAATATATTTCAGGGACAGTTCTCCGCCGTAGCCATTTTTGAAATTCTTTTAATTTCCACCGTCCTAATAATACATCAAAACCCTTTCCGCCGCTATTTTGGCGCTTTCGGGGTAATTAAATTAAGAAAAACAAGATATTCTGCAATTTTTGAAAGAGAAGGGACCTTTGAAGAGCTCTTCCATTTTTTTCCCATCCCTCAAAACTCATAAAATATTTCAGCAATATAATATTTCACAAAAATTCGTGCTCCTTACATAGGCTTTATCTAAGTCCCATAACACAAGTGCTAACTCTGCGATGTATATAACCTGTGGAAGTCATAAATTCCCCAAAAGAGATATATGGGGAAGTAAATAGATGCCCTTGATGTTTCAAGCATTAATATATTTCGCTCCTAAATTTAAATATCCGAGGGTCATAACAGTTATAAAAATAAAGTTTACCCATTTACGCTTTGTACGTCACTTTCGAAAAAAATATAGAATCGAATGTGATAAAACTCATCATACATCCAATTTTGGTGAAATGCCTTTTGTGAGATAATTTTTTCCTCCTACATATGACGGTAGTGAACACACTTTATTTATCCCCCGATTTTCTGGAAACGTTAAAAAGGCAATAGTAAGAACGCAATAACCGAGCCAAAATAAATATCAATCGAACATTATTTGAAAATAAGCATGCCGAGTTTGAGCTTTTCATTTAGAATGACAGTGCTAATTGCTTTTTTACTTGTTAAGACCTTAACCCGAAAACCTTAATTTTGTTAACATCCTCGACTGTAGTTTTCATTTCGTTTCCCTGACTTATTTTTGAGTTCTTCCCACACCTCTGGGAGAGCTTGCATGTTAAATAATAATAATCGTACGCATACACACACACACCGGCCTGCACACGGCGTGGTTGGGAGTTCGGTGGGCAGACTTTTACGACACCCCGAGAGGGCTGATTGCGAGCCACCCGGAGGGGTGTAATAAAACAGCGCCCCTGTCATGGCTCTCGACCGGGAGTGCCGATAAGGGAAACGCGCACACGAAACTAGAAATGGGGCGATTCGTTGGCCGGAATCGATTCTAATCATGCCCTGTGAAGCGACTCCTCCGAAATAATCCATTCTTAAAATTCATCGGAAGTAAATCGATTCAAATCATATTGGGGAATTGAAATAAGAGTTAACAGTGCACTGAGATATAATCGGCCTTGTTGTAACGCAATGGATGCTGACAGGAAGGTACGAATCAGATATTTCCTCTCCTGAGTTGGATGGTACAGAAATAATCAGAATATCACCCTATATAATTGCAATCTCACTTAATAAATGCAATTACTATTACCATGCCAAGTCGCAAAATGTAGCGCAAAGTAAGGAGTACTGAGTTACTATTAGCCCATTAAGGTAAATTGGGGTGCAGTCACATTTACGATATGAAATTTAGTAAAAAAATAGGCAATATTTTATTTTCCTGTATTTTGAATGGTTTTTCGGATTGTTTTCAATTATTGGAATCGAGAATATCTGTCGGGAAAATTATTCCTTGATCCGGTTTTACGTAAGTCAATGCCCTCTTATTTATTGTTACCTTGCCCTTGTATGCAATTTCAGGCAAGAAATATCCCGTCAGGTCACAAAATGAAACTATTGAATTTGTATCTTTTTTTTATGTTAAGTCATTCATCTTCGTGCCTCTGGTGACTCCCATTCTAGATTTCTCCTTAATCATGCGACTTTCCGATCACGCATTCCAACTGTGGACGAATTGGGTAACTTTCTTCCAAATTTTGTTCATTAAAAAAATTAGTCTTTGGGACACATACGCGTAATTAAATTATATTCTGGATAGAAGAAATTATTTGATTGATTCATGATTAGGAAGAATCGAACCAGCAAATCATCGACCCAAAAAATCAACAATCGTATTCAATTCAAGTGGACCGAATCGTAACGGCCCACCCACACGCGAAACTTGATGCGGACTCACCTTTCCCGTGGTCGTCGAACACCTCCTTGTCCGCCCGCCGCCCGCTGGCCGGGAGACCGCCGCCTGCGTCGTCTTCGTCCGGGGGGGCGGGAGGGGGCACGGGCTCCCCGTTCACTTCGGCGACAGCGAGCGAGGCGGCCCCCGAGATAGTGAGCCCGGGGCGAGGGTACTCGAGGTCCCCGGGTCGCCTCCGGGAGCCCGTGATGTACCCGAGGGTGAACACCTTGGCCGCGGTTCCCCTGGGCAAGAGGAGGAGAGGGGCGAGGAGGGAGGGGAGGGCTAGGAGGAGGGGCGGGAGCAGGAGGGGGGCGGGGATGTGGGTGGGGGAGCGCATTCCGCCTGTGGGGGAGAGACGAACGGAGATGGAACTTAGCATCTTCATTTGCGGTCCCCTTCAAGAGGGGAGGCGTCTTAGAGATTAAGTCACTTTGAGTCCCGTTCCCCCAACGGCGATTAATGCTTCAATCAAAAATCTCCCAGGAAAGTTATTCGCAGAGGAAAAGAACAGATCGTATTCATGATCGTCTATAATCTTTCCTCAATTCCTGTCCAACACTACTTCCAATCAAATCTGCCAAATATGCTTTGGGCTGGGAAAGGGCTCCAAAATCGAAACTCATACCGAAAATCATTCTTTATAGTATTGTTGATAACGATAGTCTTGCATTCACGGAGTGGTTAGGCACTTATAAATAATTG
Source organism: Hetaerina americana (assembly GCF_022747635.1). Taxonomy (NCBI): domain Eukaryota; kingdom Metazoa; phylum Arthropoda; class Insecta; order Odonata; family Calopterygidae; genus Hetaerina; species Hetaerina americana. The sequence goes on along the minus strand of NW_027286069.1, from coordinate 73,753,736 downwards.
AGATGTTTATTCGTACATGTTCAAAGACTTTATTCGTGGAACAAAATATCAATCGTAATGGTAACGAAAACTAACATTAGTCAACGTTAGAATAAAGTTTGACATTGATGCTTTTAACAACAATTAAGAGAGCTACAGGTCTAGTAGGTCTACAGGCTACCCGTAGACCTACTACGCGAACACGAACTAGAATTATGTGTAAATGCTATTGCTCTGTATTATTGTCGGAAGCTGGCCCGAGGAGAATGATTAAGCTATACTTTTTACTTCATTAGGCCGCGGTCGTCCGAATTGCCAAAAACGATCAACGATGATCGAATGCTTCATAGTGACAACGGCAACCTGGTGAGGTAATGCCGCCCAAGCCACTAAGAACGTCAGCGTGCCGTAAATCTTAAAAGGGATATGGATTTGGACAGCGGCATTTATAGAGCGATCAGAAGTGCTTCAAAAAAACTCTCCTTTCCTTTCGGTTAAAAAAAAAGAACTTTGAATACTGGCTCCCAGCCATTAATCAGTCGTCGCCCTAATGTAATGCGCCGAATTAAATTAATGCCGTCCTTCCTCCTCCTCCTCCTTTAAGGAGCGGAAAACCAGTGAGTGAATGGGAAGGCTGCCGCTACCCGGTCGCGTGAGACAGTGGCCCGAGGAGCCGAGGGAGCGAAGGTGACGTGATGCCAGACGGTCGTCGCAGTCAACCAAACCAGAGCCAGCCCCGTTGACGGATCGCATGAGCCCCCGGACCTCCGTCTCCACCGTCCACCCTTCGATACGTGAATCATTCCTCCGTTGCCGCCATCGCAATCTCCCCACCACGCAGCCAAACTCTCCTCCCTGGCCTCCCTTTCGACCCCCCCCCCTCTGCCTCACCCCAAAGGCCAACCCTCCCTCCACCGTCGTGAGCCACCGTCAACACCTGTCCTTTCAGCTTCATCGTCGGGCGCCGCCGCCCTCCCGCCGGCTCCTCGAGTCCTTCACCATTCGCCCCGCGTCCGCCCCCGACGTTCGTTCGTTCCCGTGCTTCCGTCCTCCGCCCCTCCTCCTTCGCTCGTGCCCCCTTCACCTCAGACCCCGAGCCACCCTCCGTCAATGCAGGTCCCAGCCGCCGCCTCCTCGCCCACCCCGTTAGTTCCGCGAAACCAATCCTATATAGCCTTCCGATCTTCCTCTCAACTTCTACCCACATTCTATCCGTTGGGCTTCCTTCCCTCTCTCATAGCGGCATTGCGAATGTCAGACCGCCACCCTAAGCAGCGGTGTCCTATACTTTCGTCAGCAGCCACCTGCGACGCATTGACTAAACAATTTCAGCTATTACACAAATGAAAAATAAAAATTTATTTTGTTTGGATCGTTGTTAATCGTGCACTAAAAGGAAATTAGTTTTTCGTGTGCCTGAAGGGTATTTAATCATTTTCACTTTACATTTTTAGTCAGAAAATTTAATAGAATATGATTCAATAGTCTACATATAATAAATAAATTACTAAAACTAGAGGCAAATAAAATAAAGCCGATAACGAGGAGAAGTGATGAAAACGGATTGGGGTAAGGGCTAATAGTCTAAAATATATTCAGAGTTTTTGGTTTGTCTCCTATAGTATTTTGACACTGTATTGTTTAATTAATGAGAATACTCCAAGAACAAAATCCCCTTGAGGAAGTGAAGTTCAAGCTTGTTAAAGATGACTCTCAAAGAACGAGTCGTCAAACGGACAGCCATTTTTCCACCACTCTAGATTTTTTTCCTTATTTATCCCCTGTCCAAACCACGAGAGCAGAAGTTCTCGTGTAAATGAACTCAGCTGTCAAGGACGACAGAGGGTAACTTCGGTGAAGATAAATAATTCACCACAATGTCATTAAGAGAGAGCCAGTATTCGTCATCCTTTTTAATCGCCCATAACCTAATGGCCAAACATCATTGGATACTCCCCCTCCTCACCACTTCAGAGGTTGAATTCGAATGGGGAGTGTACAGTTTTCGTGAAAGCCTTGCCATATTATTGTATTTTACTGTTCAAGCAAACACTTCTGCCTTAAAATGTCCAAAGTAATCAAAAACCTCTGCCAAGAAAATGGCTCGGTAATTGGTTGCAGGTGTTCATATGACCTTCAAATATTCCACTCTGCAAATGCCTCCAAGGAAGGCCGATGTGTTAGGGAATGATTTCGAGGTACGAGTCAATATTCTTTATATAGTAGCGGCCGTTTAGTAGGATTGATCAATCTAGATTGGCCAATGGAAGCTGGCAATGATAACAAATCAGTATATAATATTGCATCATAAACTAAAAATTCTTTTAAGTAAGTAAGCTCAACCTATTAAAAAAACATTTTAAATTAATCTCACCAATAGATTTAAATACCTTCGTCGCTGGAAGTCACAAAAGTAATTTTTTTTGGAAAGACTTCTCATCCGTTGGACTTAACATGAATTTCGAATATGATAGATATTTGTATAAAATTACTTCTAGGACGTTGAAATTGAGCTTTTGGGAAATCAATATGTTTTGGGGGTATAACCTGATTTACAATCTAATTAATCTTGAATGTAACAAATATTTTTAAATTTTAATTTCCATGCAATAAAGGTGGAGTATAATATGAAAACTTTTCCCCGAGGTTTTTCCATTTCTACATTTTAGAACCAAATAATGCCACCATTTTTGTTTTTTCAGTACTACACGATGCCACCAATATTTATTCCATACAGCGGATTAAACGATTTTGAAAACTCTCGGACGATACGTTTAGTGCGCCTTACGAAAATAGTATCACTCTAACATTGTTGCTCTGTTTTTATAGAACTATGCGTAGCCAGCAATATTTATTCTACATATAGGATTAAAGGATTTTGAAAATTCTGGGGTAAACTTGAAGAATGCTCTGAAAAAACCGCGTCAATCAATTTCACACCTTCTTTATCCTGATGTTTTTGCACTTCTCTACCGCTTCCCAAAGCTTCCCCTGCGTCCTGATTCAATAAAGTTCATCAACCATTCCAGGACTTGAACACCTATCGTTAGTTCTTTCGCTGATTTCCACATTCCTCCTGGCTTCCCCGCCATTCTTCCCATTTTGCCCAGAAATTTCCCTTGGGTTGACAAGAATTCCCCAGTGTAGCGTTTTCAAAAATATTGCGAGAGTTCCGTCTTCGTGGGACTGCTTATTTGAAATTCTGAACTTATGTGCATAAGGTTAACGATCACGTACAAAGTCTTCAGGAATCACGCGTGAATACCAAACTATCATGTATTGGAACGAGATAAAATATTTCCACGAGTTACCAGCTGCGTCTAATTATAAGTAAGGAATCCTCGCGAAAACATTAATGCTAAACCAACGATTTATTCATTCACATTTAATAAAAGTTAATTTTTTGTTGATTCATAAAGAAGAGTAAAATCAAGGAAAGGCAAAAACAACTACGCGTGGAACTAAATTGCTTAGCTCATCCGATTCATGTGGTCCATATTAATCATTTCAGATACGGAATTTTCACTTCATTATTCATTAATGAACTACAACACCTGAGGCTTCATCACAAATCTTGTAGAAAGCAATTTCGGAAAAAATAATCCTGCCAACCCAGTTAAACCACTCGTCAAACAAATGAACCGAAGACCTCATGTTCGAGTTCCACTTCATGTTTGCGAGGTATTGTCCGTGTGTATTTTTAGTTGTACGGTGCAAAGTGCTCTTACCCTCGAGAGACCTTAAGGAACCCAACTACTTCCTATTATTTTAACCGTGATCATATCGAGAAAAACACGTCCACATCACAGACGGAATTAGAGCACGTTACTTAGTATGCCGCTAGCTAGATTACGTTAGCAGATCCTATCTTTATAACACGCAAGCAAATCCTTTAAACAAATGCAAAAAATACGTTTAAGCAAGACGGTTATTAATTTGGAAAATTTAAACTGATATTAAATACTTTTAAAAATAGGCGGTTATATTTCTTCTTTTGAGAGGAAAAAAATTGACAATGGTAACTTTGTAAAATACGCAGTATAAATTTAGCGAAAACTAATTTTACACAGGAAAAAATATGAACAAGAATTTGAGCGTTGCAATGTTGGGAACATTATTTAGTGGAAATTTATTCAAACTCTCAATATTGTGCAAACGATCATGCGATTATGGAAGGAAATACTTAGCATTCGCGAGTTAATTCCGATTTCCACGGTGGTTCACGTTTGCCAGGAGAAGAGTGTAATTGTAGAAACCAATCCATGATCTTCTAAACATCAGGTGAGACTTTGCTTTTAAAAACGATTAATCAAATTACAGATGACCCACCCGTCAATCGTAAGCTTGCTATCACTATGAAACATAAGGGAAATTGTGGTTTATTTTTAAAGGCAATCGAGTTCCAGTGAACAACTTTGCACCCAGATAATAGAAAAAATCGTGGATTGTGACGTAGCCTAGGTGAATAATATTGTATTCATTTGAGAACAAGTAAACAATGAACCTTGCTAAAAATAATTACATCACACATACACCCATAGCGTTCTTGCCTTGTTGATAAATAAGTTCCACCGACTAGGATTACCTACCTATGATAGGACTGGCGACTGATACTACACGCGGTTCCATTCGCCTATTTACGAGGGTATAGTTTGTTTTATCTCGTAGTATAGTGTGGTTTATCTTCCGAGAAAAAAACTGGAGAAAAAGATGCACCTGTCCACCAGTCGTGTAGGTAATCGTAAATAAATGACACCCGCATGGCGCCTACGGTCGCGAGGATAAGGTAGGCCACGCTTGCTTCGGGATGACGACCGGAGTCAACGGCCGACGCGTGTAAACGGACGCGATAGAGAGGCAGCGGCGGGCGACGCGGCGTGAGAGGGCGGGAGAGGAAGGGAGAGAACTGGGCATACGGGCGATGAGACGGGGCAGGAGGAGGACACAATGGTGAAGATTGCAGCAACCAGGCCAAGGCATGGACGCGGCGGGAAAGTAAATCGTGAAGCCTCAACGGAGGGTGTGGGTTTCAAAAAATTCTACCGGCGAAAATGAAGGGTGTATTTTGTCTCCTGGAAAAACGCCTTCCCGATCGGAGTCTCATTCTACGGTCTATGTGATTAACGATCCACGCTTACAACGCTGGTGATTGCAAAAGCCTCCAGAGAGGGGTGGGGGTGAGAAAAAATATTACCACCGAGTTAATCTGCAAATCGCATCTTACTGGTGATGGTCGTGTGACAGAAATGAAATTCTTGTCTTAAGCGGACCAGCATTTTCCTTTCAAATTGATGATACCACGGGGTACGTCGAAACGTTACAACGTCTTTTCGTACTCCTCCTCCCCAGGTGTTAGTTAAAATGCTAATGAGTGGAGGTGTGACATAAAAAAGTCATTGCACTTGAGGATCAACGGTCTTGACTTGACCGGTCCTCCACTTGTCAAAGACTTATGTCAAAATAACATTTTCATTAAATAGCAGATCTTCTCTAATTGTTTTTATCTCGCAATTCGGAAATAATTACATCGCATGCACTCACAATAACTAAAAATTAGAGTTACACACAAACACACACACACACATATATATATATATATATATATATATATTTATTTATTTATTTATTTATTTATTTATAAGTTATGTGAAAGTCTCACGGACGTGAATTATAATATACATATATGAAGCTAGCAACAAGCGAATAAAGGCAAAAACAGAAACACACAAAAAAAGCTCACTAGTTTTCGAATTTTCGGTGGTACAAGCCATCTTTCTCAAGAAAGAGAAGGAAGTAGAGTTCCTTCCTTCTCTTCCTTGAGAAAGGTGGCTTGTGCCACCGAAAATTCGAAAACGATTGAGTTTATTTTCTTTTTTGTGTATTTCTGTGTTTTTTTCTTTGTTCCCTGGTGACCACACTATATAAATGAATAAATATATATATATATATATATATATATATATATATATATATAAATATATATACCAACAAGTCATTCCACCGATAACCGAGTCCTCGTAATGATTTCGGGGTGAAGCGGGAAGCATCAGTCGGTGGGCTGATACACATGAACGTACGGCCGTGTATAGGCAGCAGGCCCATAATTATTGCATTGCAAATATTTTCATTATATTTTTTCGTAGAAACAGGAAATGAGAATCCTAAAAAACTTAGCCAACGATGTTTTAGCTATTATATTAAAGATAGGGAACTTAAAACATACGAAATGTATTTTTAAGTCACTATTTTTTCCATTGTGAAAGGCTACAAAAATCTAATCCTGGAATTCAATTTAACCCCTTGGAAAAAATAAATATATTTAAACCACTATAAACTAAGGAAATCAATTCATTCAAAATGTGACGCAAAATTATATTTGCAACGAATTTAGAGGAGGCGTTCTCTTGTTGTGCTTGTTATTACATCCCACTCTCAACTCTTTACCGAAGCCAAATCGCGAGGAAAACAAATGGAATTAAATTCTTAGAATTTAGTGATATAAATTATGCTTGTCCCTGGCTGAGAAGTGTTGACACCATTGTGCGTCAACGCGATGAAGCGCGGAATACGTCGATGACACGTTGAATTGGTGTTTGCCCATAAAGCGGAGTCAGGTCAATGGAAAATGTATCTCCAACATTTGAATTTATAAACACCCTAAAACTTCTGCCCACCTCTCCTCCGCAGCGAACATAGTAAAAATAGTTGTCTGATGCCACTTCCTAATTTTAATCCTTCACGCCCACTAAAATATTATGGGCAGCGTACACGATCTATCTTTTAACATGGGAATATAACCACAACAGCTTACGTCAACACTGCCCCAGGAGCTTCCATCGAAAGCATGTGGTGAAAAATAATACTAGCATGGAAACTCAATTACTGGGGAATGTAGCTTTAAAAAATCTGCAAAAGATTCGAATGTGTTTCAGTGTTTACAACTGCAAATGACCATAAATTTGACGATTTTATCGTTAAAAATTGGGTAAAGTCATATTAGCTTTAATATTCCTGAATGTAATGAGAAAAAAATCATGGCAATCAAACATCTAAATCATTTGTAATGCGGGAAGTGAACGAGTACGTCCAAGGAAGTTCACTCGATCAGAGATGTATGCATCCAAAGGGATTTTCCTGTAATGTAACGGCCCAAGGGCCCCAAGGCACTTTCCAGAGCTCCCTCATCGCCGTCTACTCAGACAGGCTCATCAACGGATTGAAGATCTCATAATCGTTAGCTAGAATGCATATTGGGTTATGCACATACATTATTAATCACACTCACAAAAGCCGCCAAGGCTCATATACATAGTATTAGCTATTTGCTACTTTAATTAAATGTCATTAGAGAAAATTGCTGCAACATTTTCGTACACATTGCGTTATCAGAGACGCATAGCTGAAAATTACTTCTGACAAGTATTGTTTTACTCTTTCTGACAATCGCCTTTTATTTGTATAGTCGAAACTTCGTAAATAATCACTTAAAATAGGTAATGCAACTAAAATAAGAAACTTCATGAACTGAATCCGTTATTACCGGGATTGGTCAGTTGTAAGACGTCGGTATGAATGGGAATAATATCTCTTCCCAGGGTAAATTTTTTGGTAAGGAATCATTCTCAAACTACTTTTTAAAATATCTGTGCTAATTATTATGGAAAGTTTGTACGTAGATAGAGTATGATAAGAAGGTAGGATTTTATTTTTATGGCGTCCAATTCTCAAATAATCAAGTAGTACTATCTCTGAAAAATGACTTCAATCCTCAGTAAATAAAAAAACATATTAATTTAAAACGTGTAGAAAGCAAGAGTTAATGAGCCCAGGGGCTTGAATGATTAACCGATAAAAAATATAAAGTAGAATAATAAATCATAAAACAGTAAGGAAAATGATCACTAAATTCTGCACCCAATGATTTCCTAAAATAATATATATCAGAATGAAAGGAATGATGCGGCCTACTGTCAGAAGTAGCCTTATTATACTAATGGAGTTTGGATACCAAATAAAATCCGACAGCTTTCTAAACTGAGCGCCTTTAGTATCGTGAATTACGTTAATTCCTCGAATAAAATACTTATTTGTGCGATAGAAAAGTTTTTTTACCTTATTCTCTGAACCCGGACGAAATCCCGCGCAGCATGTGTTGCTGAAAATATTGAACCTGGGTCTTACGTGTCATTCCAAATTTCCGACTTGCTCAAAGACATTCCGAATAAAATGGACGAGCATTCCATAGCTCGCGGGCTAAGAAAAATGAGACACAACGGCCTTTTCTGGTAAATAAATGGGATGAATACCTCAATATCTATCCTCAAAATTACTCGGATAAGTGCGATGCCCTATTTTCTCCTCCCGCTGTAAAATATAAGAACGATAACTACATGGATAGATAAGATATTCTAGAAATAGTTGCTCAATAGTTTGAACATGAACACATTGGGCCTCAAAAGAGGATTGAACAAACTTAAATACAAACGAAAAAATAAATTAAGGAAACAAGGAAGAGAGAGAGTCGGAAAAAACTGGCTATGAAAATGACTAATGTAAAATGAAGACTGGAGGTGATATCCGTTTCCATTAATCTCAGTTCATGCGTCTAATGGGGGCAACAAAATGCGCAACGTAGCTTATTAATAGATTTAAGAAAACAAATTTTGTAAGAGCTGAAAATTCTGAACTCGAAGCCAAAATTTCCCACTTCTTGCAAAACAAGAAGTAATAAAAGTGTACATAAATCCTATTTTCGTGCGTACTGCCAAATATATATAGCAATTTCTGCCATCACCTAAAGAACCCCGCCGTCACGGACTATGTCGATAATTCCATGTAATATATCTAACATTAAATATCTACAATCGGAGTCAATATATCCATTGTATGCAATACCGTAATGATTTCAAAGTTGAAAATTTGAGCTAAAAGTTAGTAGTGTTACGGAATGTTAATATCGATTAAGTGCAACAAGTATTCTCGGCTCTCTGTTAGTATTTAAATAATTTGTGTTGCCATTAGTACATTAGGAAACTCTTTGATAAATATAACTGGGAAATATAATTAATTAATTCCACTTAATATTTACTCTAATAATGTAACTAAGTCGTAACACATTGGAAATAATACTGTAAAAATGCCCTTGATATGGCTAGTATACCCTTGTGTTTAGTTCAGTTTATGTACTTCTGTGGGATACTCCGATAATTTCGCAGTATTTAATCACCTAAAACGCAGAGAAGTGTCTAAATATAAGTAAAAAACAATATTCACAGTTGGCCACAGTTATGGCCATATCTGATCAATTTTAGTGCCAACCGAAAAAATAAAACAGCATAATTTATAATAAAATAAAAGGCATCATTTTCGAGAGTAGCACACGTACAAGTATTGCTTCATTTCCACATTAGCGGGAGAAAATGGCTTTTTTTAGCCAATTTTCAAGGAGATTTTAAAATCCACCTCATTAGATTGTAGGGCAACATTTGATCTCTTGTAGTATCAACCAAACAAATAATAACAGCAAACCCAGAGGTCGGTTTGGTAGGTGATGGCCCCTGGGAATTCTCCCAATACTAAGCCCAACGGCGTGTGAAATTTCCCTGTGCCGGCTGCAGTTTCCCAGAAAGATCTGGTACCCGATAAATCACCAAGCTCGGGTGAGGGTGAGGATCCTAGAGTGTACCCAGGAATCGTACCGGGGCCCTCCGGTCAGCAATCCAACGTTATACCCCAAGACTACTACGTCCCCCGAATATATGTTTAAATATTACACATTAGATTATACACAATTAAATTACTGATGACATCACTTATCTTAAAAATTAAATAAACGAATAACATTGTCATTACGAATTAATAGAATGTTGAGATTTGTATAACATGGTTGAACGATGCATTAGCTCAAATGATATTCAGAACATTACAGAAATATTCAAGTATGAATTGTATTGAGCAGCCATTAACTTTTTTCCGTATTGCTGCATTAAAAACCCTTTAACTTTGGATCGTTTCATACACATGCGTTTACGAGGTGGTTGCCTTCATTTTTGTGACGGTCTGGTTAGTATTTGAATCCGGATTCAATTTCTGCTGTTACTTCTAGGTGAAATAACCAACTTGTTACTTAATCTATATCCTCACTCTACCTATCCTATCCTGGGTATTACATTAATCTGGAAGATATGGTCAGGCAACACCTACAACCAGAATGAGTAATTTAAACGCCATGTGTCATGGCTTCTTTATCCCAATACCAACATCATTTCTAAATATACTAAATTATATCATAATTTCACTAAACTTTACCATAACTATCCAATTTTAAATAACTTTCTACACTTATTCAGGACAGCAGTTTCGGAATGGAAATGTGGTTGATAGCATGCCTTTCTTTATTCAGAGGTACTTTCGACAAACACTTCTTCACTTTCTCGAAAATAAAAATGGAGGTAAAAATATATTTTGCTACAAGATCCAAGGGACTTAAAATACTGAGGTCAAGTATATTTTTCTTCACTTGCGGAAGAGGATAATCAGGGGATGACGTGTTGCTTTGCTGATCTATGCAGTGCATAGGGTTTTTGTAGGTCTTACACTAACTCTGGTTATCAGGTGACGACGGGTCGATGACTGGCTCCCCTCAAGACGATGGTAAAGTCAGTCATCGAAACGTCAGCAGCTGATCACCTGATCTGACTGAAGACATTGCGCAGTTGATCAATAAATTTTTGAAAAAAAAATTCTTTATCATAGTAAGAGTTGACGGAAATATAAAATTAAATATTAAAGTAAATTTGAGTGCTTTGAAATTCATGTGAAATTATGGAAATCAATAAATTGATACTTGAGCTGGCCCAAAAATGCATGATAACAATTGCAAAAACGAAGTAAATCGTACTATAGATGACTCTGATGAGAATATACAGATTTATTATAAATTTCCTTTTCCGAGAGGTTAGAATTACAATTAATCAAGAATCTAATTGTACAGTCAGCAGAAAATTTTGGCGTGATGAACCTTCTTTTGAACATTTAAAGAAAGTTATTGCTATTTTCAATTATCAGTTCTGTGTAACATATCCAGTACAAACAACACAAGCTACCTGACGAGCAGAAAAGAGGAATATAGGTCGAATAAACCCAAAAGACAATCCTTGCAATTTGCGGTGTACCTCATAGTTCGCCCTTTTATTGACTCCCCTCCCTACGCCAATAAATCAGTTCAATGTGCAGATGCTTATGCTGGTAGGCTACTTAAGTCAACACTCGAAGAGTATTTCACAACAGGTATCCATGTGTATCTGTTTATCCTGAAACTGCCCTTAGCCCTGGCGAATATGGGCCAATCATTTTTTTAATCAACATAGTTAAGCCCCAATTAGGTCAAATTTTCACTCAAGGTTCACGGAGGACGTGGGTCTAAACGAAATATTTACCCGAAAGCAGCATAAAAAGAATTTTTAAAATATCTATGAAACCACAGTAATCAACCCGAAGATTGATCTGATAGATGGAGATAGAGCTCACTAAATACTAAGCCCAACGACGCGCAAAAATCACTCATCGGGGTAATGGTACATATAACTCTGCCACCAGCGGTTACCCAGGAAGATCTGGTAACCGAGAATACAAACAATGTCGGTGCATCCGAAGTTACCCAGTTTGGCAACTGGAATCGAACCCGGTCTCTCCAGTCCCCTAGCACTCTACTCAATGGAATCTACTCCCTCTAAATATCTAATAAGCACCACGTAAAAATAAATAGCATGCATTTTCCCACCAATGTGAAATGCTCACACTTCATGAAATTCTGTTGACGGTCTTAGAATATGTGAATGGGAGAGATTACATTTTACATAAATTGTTGCTATAAATCATTTAAGTCAATTATCTACAAGAATGAGATAATTATTTACAATAAGTGTTACGATTATTCAAGTAGATGTATTAACCCATGCAAAAAATAATATTCGAAACGCTTCAAATGCAAATTAGTGTGGGAGAGAGAGAATCTGCCTGCCACTATATTTAAGAAAATCTTTTTAAATACAAACAAATCAGTAACTCGCACAGAGCATAACTGACACAAATGATTCAGGATATTATCTGGAAAGGAAGTTCAAAGAATTATAAATGCTTATGGGATCCTGTTATAGAAATACTTGGCAGCTATGAAGAGAACGCCATGTTTGTAGTGGGATGAACATTTTTTTTTAGCTTCCTGAACAAATCTGGAGACCCATTAACTTGACGGGATTCGGATAACTTAGGGCCCAGCAGTCATCAGGTTTTTTATCCAGTTTCATGAGGTTCAAGTCATTACTTTCTCTAGCCCTTACACCCTAAAAAAACATCCTCGATTTCCATGATGAGCCTCGAATCCATAATCCAACTTGGTTAATTGGAGAGCGCGCCATCTGCTAAATAACATTGCCTAACTATCATTAATTGTCTGAACCCACATAATGGTTTTACTTCCTTAATACTTATAAATTCATGTACTAGAAAAAATAAGCACCAAAAATTAATCGATGAAATACAAGGAATTTCAAAACCATATTGTGGAACCAGAATTTATTTTTGAAATAAACATTTTGATGAAAGTTTGTTTCAAAAATGTTGAAATTTCGTATTTAGTGTCATAGCAGTATAAATATAATTGCCAATGCTACAAGAGAGATCATTATGGCAATCTAATATACCAGTCCTATCTCAGCAATGAAATCAAAAGTTATTTCACCAAGTTAAAAATCTTTCTAGAGTCAATTTTTGCTAAGATATAGCCACCGTATCAGTAAACATCTCAAGTGATAAAGATCTGAGAATCATGTGTCTGGGGTCAGCGTCCTGTATACGGGTCTAAATCCACTGCACGTTACATCGTAAACATGTCACTCGAGATAGTGGAAGTGACGTAAGTCAAACTAACTCTCAATCAAAGTGGTGCGACTCAGCCTGATCCGGAAGTACCTAAAAACGAAATGTGCATTGGAGGAGATTTTCCAGAATGAATCTTAAAGGAGACCATGGGGAACATGTATAACATAAAAACATCATAATTTTAAAATTAATGCTTACTATAATATATAAATAATTGTAGATTGGCATCACATTCTTAATTAAGCAATAATGTCTTAAAAATTAAAATTCTATACCAAAAGGTCTCATCCTTCGACTTAATTATTCAAGGACTTAATTACAATAAAGGTTTTGCCTCTCAAGGCTAAATGGACCATCTCATCACCGAATTGAATTTGTGCCTATGCAGTAATCAGTCGCACACATTGGGCCAATGCACAATGACTTGGAAAGAAACTGAATAATTAATAAGCTGTCAAGGACACAAAAATGTAATTTCTTATAAAAAAGTCACGAGAAAAAATTCTCTCCATGTAAAATTGAATAAGCTTCCCTCCAGGCTTTCTATGCGATAAGGTTTCATACATTATCATGAAGGATGTATGTTATAACTTTCTTTGCGTGTTTAGAGAAATAGCTATAATAAATTAAAACTTTCAATTAATTCACCGTGGTTAAGACTGGTTGAGAATCCTGTCGTGTTAAAGATATACAGCCGCATCAAAGGTTTCGCGTGATCTACAAAACAACGCTGTTGGCTTCTGGATGTTCATGTACGTATTACGAACTACATGTACGCACGTCTCGTATATCAAATTCCGGCTGCATATTTTATGGTTTTCATCTAGTTACAAACCTGTATTCCGCGTGCATTAAAAATTGTTACAACTAACAGATGCATAGAGAATAATATTTTACTGTCAACACATAAGGTGGTTTTTATCACTCAAGGAGTATTAATACAATCCTTGAATTGAATATTAGGACTCAATAAAAAGAATAAGTCGAGAGAGTATTGTACTGCACTTCTGTAGTATTTATTGGGGATGAATCCTTTCTTGTGATTGTCTTTTTCAATTTTACCATTTTTAACGTAATAACGATGCATATTTTTATTCACAGATAATGTATATCAAGTAATTATTGTTATTTAGTAGTCAACCGTTTATGGTAGGTTTCGGGTGGACACAGACTGAACAACTACACTCCAAATAATTTCCTAACATAATCAATGTACAACACAATTTCATAATCCAATAAACTGTTCTTCAATACCGCATTCATTCTTTACTTGAATTCCGTTAAATATACCTGCTCTTTTTCTACCACAACCTTACTTGCCTAACATCCTACCCTCTATCAAAATTTTCAGCATTTCATCGCTAATCAAAAATACATTCCAAACTGCACTGCATACATCATTACTTTGGATTTCTCTCAATCTCTTTCCTTAGCCCATTTCTAACTCTGTTCATCCCGACTTTCTATCCGCCACACGCACGTGAGCAGTCTAAGACCCGCCCAGGTTGCGGATAAGGCGCTATCCCAGTAATCTACTCCGATCACTTTATCGAACACTGTCTCAAAATCTATGATGAAAGCATACGTCCTGATTTTACTCTATATTTCTTTCTATCAGTGACCTTATTACTGCTATGGCATCACACGTACCTGTTCCCTTCCTGAATCCAAACTGATAATCACCTAAATAATCGTTTGCCCTCCCCCCCTTTCATTTATTGATATTCCAAGGATCTTAGCTGTCTGCGCATTAATATTAATTACTCTAGACTTTCTTAACTATTATGGCTGAATTTGGTTGGGATAGGAACAAACACTAGCCGAATCTGAAGGATTCTCTCCGCCAAAATCCTCCTTCATAAATGCTAAGAACTAGCCTATAAAAACTCTTCCTTACACTTTTTTCTAACACTAGTAGTTCCACCGGGATTTTTTAATCCCCACCGACTTCTTTTATTTCATCTCCCTTAATATCCTTTCCATCTTGCAAGAAAGTGTACCTGGGCCTAAGCTATTCCCATTGACGTCATATTTTCTTTTTGCTTAAAAATTGTTGACCAAATATATGCACCATATGTATAGCTCCACCATATGATCTACTCATATGTAATGAATCTTTCCAGAATCGATTAGTAAATATCCTGCCGCATCTTTGATATTGGAATTAAGATTTGTTTAAAATATGAATAACATAACTTTTCTTCTTGTAAATTACCACTAAGTTTGATAAAGGGGAGTTTGACATTGCTGTGACAAGGTCAGAGTATGCACAATGTGTAATTATAAGAGTAAAATCAAAATACCTGAGAACTACTCCTAAATTGTCCAGTGAAACACACAAACCGTGCTTTTGGAAACTGATCGGAACGGCTGATCTTAATACCGAAACAGTTTTACACGCAACTAACTGTCTGAGGATTTCAATTGGTATTATCTGTGACGTATTCCTATTATATGATCTTCTTCCCGTATATATTTTCGCAGAAGAAAAGTGGGCTTTCAAACTTCAACAACATATTAGCGCGTTTATGCCCTTAAATATTTCATGAATTATCTGCAGAATGCTTTTCCGACTGGGGTATTATAAAATCCGCATCGCATTCAAGCCCTTAATTGAACTGCTGTGAACTCCCTGATTGGCACGCAATTAATCTAAATATGTCCTGTGATGATTTTTACATACGTGGGAGGAAACAATTGATTTCAAAAATTGTTTCCCGAATAACTTTCCTTCGTAAAGTAGAGAAAACGCCTTTTAGTTTGAGTTGCTCATTACTCTTGCGTCCGCACCTAATAATGCCTTGCATCCTTAAGGGTTGGGTGATTGATAATAGTCACAAAATATCGCCAGCGTTGCATGGTAGAACTTTGCTATCGAATGCTAATTTGGGATTCCGACCAGAGACCCCGATAAACCTCCTAGGCCGCCGACACGAACTGGGCGTAGGAGTTGGGGTCGAGGAGAGGGTGAGCAGGTGGGCAGGAGAAAGCGCGGGTGGTGGGCGGGCGAGGTTGAGGAACAAAACGAACGACCGGGAGGGAGCACTTCCTTTTGATGTGTGGTTGAGGTCGGCTGGGGGGTAGTCGAGCAGAATGCAGTCGGGTTTGACTGGACGATGGCTCGCATCAGCGCCTTCAAACGGTAAAGAGTTTGTGTTGGTCTATTTTACATCGATGAGTGTTATAGTTTTTGTTGGCTTCAGGCGTATGATCTTACTTCTCCCAGGATTCAATGAAAACCCGCGACCATTTTTAGGAAGTGTTTTCTCAATATAATTTGGCTCTGAAGTTGGTCGATGCCATTATAATTACTTGAAATATAAACCAACACGCATTAAACAGGATTGCGAGAGCAGTTAAATAGCCATTGATGGGGATTTCAGTTCTTTTACGCAATAATCTAACTCTCATCTGGTTTTCTTTGCTGCTTTTGTCACCCAAATATTTCATGAACCTCTTAATTCCAGGCTAGCCTAGCACAGACGCTTACTGTCATCGCGGATATCCTGTTACATAAATAGCCAAATCCTTCCACTTGCTATATTGAGTCCGTCTTTTGTATTACTTGAAAATCAGCTTCCTCAATTTCACCGTGGATACTGTAGAACCTAACTTTAGCAATCCTCTTTCTTTTTACGAAGTTGTACTTTTTCATCTCCTTGCAGCATAATATCCTTCACAGACCTTTCGTCTTCTCTGAAACTATAGCAATGACGTCCATAAACCTCAGAATGCCATTTCTCCGGCCCGACAAAATTATTTCTCCATTATTGAACTTAAGAATGCGTTTTGGCGGCTAACAATTCCTAGTTTAAAAAAGAACGTGCTTAGTAGCTATACCTTGATTACTGGAGCCGGGAAGCCTAAAAGATACGGGACGCACTGAAGTAGCGGGGGGATGTTTCAAACTAATCTAAAGCGGCATGTTTATGGTATAATTCAGTTTCAAAACTTTCCATTTCAAATTTTCCCTTCGATGCAACATGCTATCAAGAAGTGGTTTGGTGCCAGCCTTCAAAAGACCCTCATACACCATTCGTGAACTAAATAATCATATTTAAACGGTCAATTTTAGTCCACATTGCATGAATTGCTTTCGAATCCATACGGGATCAGTGATATTCGCTAAAAAATTATATTTTCTCACTGAGCGGAAAGGGAACGTTGAGGTTCAAAGGGAGTTTCTGCTTTCATTGATGATTTATTCTTGAGTAAAGTGAAATTCAAACTGGGATAATAGGGATTTCACTGGAACTTTAAAATAAAGTTGAATTTCAATTATATCACGAATATCAATGACTAGGAAACCTCGAATGACATCGTTCTAAAACTCTAGGTTCATCATGTATCGTAATTGTATCGACGGAGTTAAAGTTTACATTTATGTCCGAGAATTTTGGAAGAAACCGTTTGTGAGCGAAAACTTTAATAATGATGTTTTGTATGCAACAGTCGGATGGTCGGCCTTAATCCTTTTCGGAGAAGGCTGGCGAAAGGAGTGGGTGGAGGAGGAGTTAAGAAGCGGGAGGGAGACGGTGGGCAGAATGGATTGGGGTGCGGTTTAAGGCAGAAAGATTCTCTGGAGCTGAACGCACGAATTCCGAGAATCGTCGAGATCCAGTGGTAATTTGACCTACGAAGTATCGGAGAATTTTTTTACAACATCATTTTGACTAAATTCACACATGCAGCATAGATATACGGTCTGAAAATTAGCAAAAAAAATTAATTAGAGAATTCTGTGAACATTTATGCGGCCCATCGCTGAATGATATTAAATATCTCATCATGTGGAATGCGTTTCTGGAAAAAGAATTGCTTGTAAGAAAAGAAACCACGGTAATGAACCCGAAGGTTGGTTTTGAAGGGTAAGGTTACAGCTCACCTAATACGAAGCCATATGCGCGTGTGAAATTCACACATCAGGGTAGGAGGGCCAATTCCTTTCCCTTTGCCGCCTGCGGTTTCCCAAAAAGGTCTGGCACTCAAAAAATCGCCCAGCTTGCTTGAAGCTGAGGCTGCCCAGTCACTCGGAATTGAACACAGACCCTCCGGCTAATTGTCCACTGGACTACCACTCCCCTATACATATTTATGAGGAAACTTCGGACTTCCTTTTCTATTTTTAATGCATAAATATAATAGACAAAGAATAGCTTTAAATATTCCATGCGTCATTGTCTTATTGAAAATATTCTGCAATGAATGTAGTAAAACTAATTACATTGCTATTTAATATGGAAAAACGGATTAAATTTGCTTAAGCAAATGCTGCTAAGTGAATACTTGGAACTCTTAATTAGTTTTTCGTTATAGTTGTTTATCACTTGGCTACTGAAACTACAATTTTTGAAATGCGATATTTACTCTTTTAGGCTTTGAAGTGGATTCTTTCATTTTTATCAATAAAATTGATAGTTTAATTTGAGGGATGAAGTTCACATGATGACGTGCGATACCCATATAAACACACGTTACGCGTCAAAGTACTTCCGCCTTAAGACGACAATTGACATTGAGAAAAATCCTTTAAATTGTAAAATTCAGCCAATGAAATTTATGAGAGTAACAGTTCAATAAAAATTAAAACTATTTCAATTTGTATCCCAAACTAAGAATATTTGGGAGAAATTTTTCTCCGATAAATCCCGAACAGAATCATAATGAATGAACCTAAATATAAATACAATTACAAAGCCATCAAACGAGAGGTGTACCGTTAATTAATAAAATAGAATTACTTATTGAGATTATTATATCAACATGCATACATTGCAGAAGCTGGCTACTATGTTGAGAAAATAAATCAGCATGGTCTATCTTTAGACCAAATTATGAAAACCAATAATTAGACTTAGTGTACATTTAAAATGCCTTGTCTGGTTAAATTAGTTATTCCAGAACTATTATCCCGCCAAAATATGATTTCCACGAGTATTCAAATAAACGATAGTTCATGTACTTTAAATACGAACGAGCCCAAACAATTCATGGGTTAAATTAAAAAACAAACATGTTTATCTATTGAGAAATGACACAGCGTAAATGAAGTTCTCCGCATGAAAATTGAGCAAATATTATAAGTCGAAATTTCTATTTACATTCCTTTTGGGTTTTCCACCTTTCGCATTTTATTATTGAAGCCTGTAACTGGATGAATGTCTGGAATCTTGTGAGCTAGGTTAATTTTAGCAGTCAACTTTAAAGCGCCCCATTTCATCATTCCCTAACATCTCGTAATTGGAAAATTCCTCCATGGCAGGAGGGAGTGAGAGCAGCGGAAGTGAGGGATTATGGAATGATTATTGGCAACTTAAAGACGCAGATATTAGTAACTGGTTATCCTCTCCACAAGCACTGCCCAACCTTTTTTGATTTGGGGGCCTTCAGCAGAATCGGTCTGCCAAATTTAAGACTTCCGCAGGACTTTCTCAGAAAATATTTACCTACTGAAATTTATCAAATGTAAAATAATAACAACATTTAATAACTCATTTTATGCGACAGAGGAACATTTAATATATTTCGCTTTGAATTTTATAATAGCTTCGAGCAATAAAACCTTACCAATAATATGTTTCCGCGACAGCATTCCGCGAGCCAAAAAAGAAAAACAATTTCCGGGATGGGCCAGACTCAAGACCCTTCATAGAATGTGAACTAATGATTCACTTCAAGCTCACTTCACCAGAGTATTCAATGAAAGGTATTCCGAATTTTATAAGGTTCTCATGTTAAATGGAGGAGAGAGCTGAGAAAGGGTTGAACGACCTATCGGCTTAATATAGCATACCTACTCGGGCGTTTTTCGAACTCTGTTTACAAATTTGATACAAGCGTTTTAGTATCAGCTGAAAGGTATTGTATTAGGTACTCTTCAACCATAGTAGAACGCATCCATTTTCAACGATAGGATCCTAGGAAACCGCAAATATTACCGCGAGCTTTCGAGAATTTAGGTCATTACTATAATTAATCCTCAACCAAATTCCTATTTGGTTCAGTAGCAGCTTTGAGAGAAAACCAAAATAAATGTAATAGCGCATGCAATAAAGTAAAACTTCTAATGGTAACTTAAGGTATGTTGAGGAAAATAAAACCTCGTAAGCATAAGTTGTTTTTAAATTGGGTATAAATATTTACAAAAGATATCTTCACAACCAAACCGGGAATTAGAAAAAATAAACCAAGGAGAAAAATGGATTTTCTATTCTTCACGCTATCTATGCACGGTTTTTTAGAATGAAATTCAACAAAGAGTATAGTAACAAAATAATAGCTCTATTTAATTACAAATGCAATAAGAACTTAATATGTTTTCTTCCCCTTGCACAGATTGTAAGTTTAAAAAATCACTCATTTTGTTACCTAGTAATCGGCTATGATCTATAATCAAAAGAAAAGGAATGACATTTCAACGCATAAGTTCTGATCTTTTATAAATACCTTTGATTTTATATGCTCATATTGAAAGTTAAAGCCCATGGACAGCACGCTATGCCAAGGTGAATGCCGGTGTTTAAATTATCCGCAGTAAATAAGTAATTACACGACGTAACATTATTCAGTCATTAGTTTTTTTCCAAAATTAAGGCGAAGGTAGCAGACAAGTAGCAACTGTGCCTTATCTGAAGTGCATCCTACCGACCTATAATCATTCCCTCCCCCAACCCACATTCTCGATTATCTGTAAGTATTCTTTAAATGTAGTCTATAGCTCACTCAGGTGCTTCTACAACATGGCGATTTTGTTCCTCCTCCTATTTCTTCACAAGTTTAACTTCCTTACAACTCAGCACGATAAATACACAACACAGTAAACCAGATAAACCTTGAAAGTGCTTCCGTAGCATAATTCTTTAAGCAGAATAAATCCATTATCATAACACTAACTGCAATCCGTCATATTTTACGCCAGCTAACGTGTCTCATAGCTTAACGAGAATATCGATAAGGTTTTACGGGCTGGCTTCAGAATCTCCCCCAAGGCTTTGGTCCCCTAAACGTAAAACGAATATTGTCCCACTTAAGGAGATGAATTAAACAGGCATTCTCCTTTGCATATCGGCATTTGCGAGGCCATCGAATCATCCCCGATACTCCCACTTTCCAGAGCCGCCTGTCTACTCTATTTTCGCCCTCTTCCGCTTTCCATTCCTTCTCCAATGGTCGTTTGCACATCGACTTCTTCCTTTCCCTCTTCAAACTCCCATCTTGATCTACATAAGGTTAACAAGGCAGATTGAGGAGAAGTCCACGAAGAAGGTCTCTTCAAAGCACCTTGGATGAGACAGAGCACCTCGTAAATCGGCCATTCGATCCTCCTCAACCACGCTGCATTTCACATGGAGCGCTTGCCGTGCGTTTTCCGGATCGGATCACTTTAATGCGGAGCAATATCGAAAATTGCATCTATATTCCTTTCTACCGCGACTCGAAAACCTTGATCGAGGTTATTGATCTGCTCTTCTGCCGAAGACATAGTAGTCATTTCCAAAGAAATCAGAAAAACGGCAAAATGTCGATGGCAAACATGGTTTGTATAAAAAGTATCGGGAAAATAGATTTATTTCAGATATTGTTAAAATGCCTCAAAATTCTTCAAAGTACATCCTTTGAGCGTCGACACACTTTTGCTGGTGGCTTTTACACGACCCGAAGGCTCCCTGTTAGGTGTAATTCCGGAAGGTCCTTAATGTTACGCGTGCAAGCTTCTTTGATGGCACTAAGGGTTCCATGGTGGTGTCCTTTGAGGTAGAATTTCACATTTGGGATTGGGAAATAGTCTGCTGGTGGCAAGTAGGGACTGTAAGTTGGTTTGGGAATCGTTGCGATACCGTTTCACGTCTTCGCAAGCAGACACTCGACTCAGCTCTTTGTCGTCCGCCAAGATCTTCGGGACGAGTTTAGCGCAGATCTTTCGCATCGCCAAATTTTAAGTGATAATGATGTGCAGTGTCATCTAATCAATGCCAATACGATCTGCGTTAATGAGCACACTTAGTCGACAGTCTAAATTCAGAACTTCACGCACGCGTCAGGAAAAAATTATTATCGATGCTTTTTGTAAAAACCTTGTAGAGGAATAATAGAATCGTATGAAAAAACTGTATCAAAACAGTAAGAATCTGTTTAAACAGAAATTGTTTAAACTAGTCAGAATCACTACGTCTTACACTAACTAAGACGTCGTAGGCCAAGGATGAATTCATAATTTCTAGTTTTGAACTTTCTCGTAGGTCAGAAGCAATGTTTCGTATCCTGAGAACTGCTGATCGATTCAAATATAAGTACTTGCATATTTTTTATTTAATAATTCCGTTATAAAATCATTAAAAAAACACAAAAAGAACAAGGAATAATGTAGCAAAAAATTCGGCAGGAAGTTGAACTTCTTTAATAGTCATGTGAACGATGACAAAGGCTTGGCCGTAGGACGCTGATGGGCGTTGCCACACTGTAAAGGCATTACCATCGGATGCTGGGATGTGTGGGCGTAGACAATGAATGGTCACAAAGTGATCTGAGGCACAGAAAAATGGATGATCAAGCGATCGTTGCATGCAGCTAACTAGTATATTATTAGTCCGTCCGCTTGGCGGTGCTGCTCCAGCCCTTTGTTTAATCCGCGAAAGCCTCAACGGCACGGTGCTCAAGCCGATACCTTAATCGGCGATGAATCAGTTCGAGAAAATTCACGAGAGCACGTTACAGCTGTTAGTACTAAATTATATCACGCGTACCTTCTCTTAAGAGGACAAGTAATGAAGAGTATATTACTAATATCGCCAGCTTTCAGAGAGCACTCAATTTAATTACGGGACCGCAGAGCGTAAGCGGAATACAACGATAAAACGCACATCCTAAACAGGTGATCATGAAGTTACTAACGAAGTGATCATTGAAAAAGAGACAGCAATACGGCCTCTGAGGAGAGGCACTTGGTAATCAAGCACGACTCTGCCTACCTGCATTTAAAGTGGAATGGCTCTTTAATTAACTCCAGACCATCACTAAAAGCTTTTGCTTTCCCTTTTTCTATTCATCCGCCGCGAACGTTGTATGCATACCACCGAAAAAAAAGCGAGCCTTTTAATCTGTTTATCTTCTCTCTCGCATCACCATCGTCGTCATCAGCCGCATCGCAGGCGGTCCGTCCGATCCGCTCTTCTCAAAACCTCCCTTCACCGGACGGACACTCCTCCACAACACTACTCACTACGCTCCCACTTCCTCCCACCTTTCCATCCACCCAGTTCATTCGTGCGAGAGGAGAGGAGAGGGAGGGAGAGGTTATTGCGATGGCGAGTCGCCGGGCGCACACCAACCAGCCCGTCTCCGGTCCGTCCACCCCAACAACAGTCCGCCCCCCCGCCCCACCTTCCTTCTCTCTATCCCGACCCGCCCTCTTGCCCTACCCCTTCCCACTCACACGCACCCCTCCCACTCCCCACTTTTGCGATCCCTCCCGGCGCGCGCCTCTGCGACTTATATACCGTTAGTCTTACTCTTCCGAAGAAGAAGCAGAAGAAAGAGAGGAGGGAAGAGTGGATGGGAGGACACCCGAGGCTGGGTGTGTGTGTGCGTGCGAGCGTGAGTGTGTGAGAGTGGCGTCCATCTCTCATTCGGGCGCCCGATGGAGAGGGTGGGTGGGAACATGTGGAGGAGGAGGAGGGGGATAGAGGGAGGCGCGGGACGATCGCCCTCCCTCCACAAAGCAAGGGTGCCCCGTCCGCGTGTTTCCGTGCGGGTGTGTATGTTTGTGTGTGTGCAATCTCACCCGTTCGTTCTCTCGCGTGCCTCCGCACGCTTTTTTTAATAGTCTCACCCCACCCCTAAAGCTCCCCAACCCGTTCCCTTCTTCTTCCTCCCGTCCGCCAATCTTTATCCCCTTCGCATTCATCCCATCATCGCGATCTTATCTATCTTTCTTTTTGGGGTAAATGATCAGGTATAAATATGTATACATATATACAACCATATATGTATATATATTTATGTATGTATGTATATATATATATTTCTATATATATATATATATATATATATATTTCTATATATATATATATATTTCTATATATATATATATATATATATATATTTCTATATATATATATATATTTCTATATATATATATATATATAATCTGCTCGATTCCACCTTCCCCTCCTCTCCTGATTTCGTCTTTTATATATTTTCCTATCCTTTTTCTTATGCCTATATCCATGTTTGAATATATATCAATTTCAGCGGTGAGTGAACATTTTTATAGTGACCCCGGCCAGATTTTTTTTGCGAAAGAGCTATCGGTAGCGTCGAATTTTTGACGATGCTTCCATTACTAAGATGAGAGTTATCCCAATAGATATTTGATTGGAAATTATTTTATTTTTATCTGATCTGATAATTTTTTACTAAACGTTGACGGCCCGAGGAGAACAATACCTACTTGGCACCGGTTTCCGTTATAGTTTTGAATAGCTATTAGTTTTATATGCAATAAAAAAGTTATCCTCATGAAAAATCAATTTGGTGCGGAAGATTTTTTCCCAGTCATGAGCGTGCATTGTCAAAAGGATATTAAAAATCTCATTTTTTGTTAACGTTTCATCTTGGTCGCTCCCCGCCGCCATAATTGGATTTCCCAATCAATGGAAGCACCCTTACATTTTTAGACACATATGGATCAATATTTGGCTCTAAGACAGCATATGAATAATAACTAAGTTTTGTAATTCCAATGCACGAATCGTAATTTATGGGTATTAAAGTGGCTATTGACATTTATCACCAAAGAAAACTACAAACAGAAAAAAACAGCGGACATTTCCAAGGCAGGGCTCGAATCAATGAGGGAATGAATTACCCGCCGGACTATATCGCCCAGTATATCTCTATCCAACAACTCATGAAAGGCTTGCAGGGTAATATTAATAGAGAAGTGGAGAGTCCTCATGATTTAAATATATCAGGGAAATTTTAGCGAATATGTAATGAAAATTACAATGCAAATATTTGTTTATTAAATTAGTCGCTTGAATAGTTGTGTGTAATGTATTATGGCGAACTCAATCTTTTATATCAAGGGCCGTTGGTTCCTTCTCACTGAGTCTCGGTTTTCCATCTAATGCGAAACAAGAACCTTTCCTTTGCTGATGCACTTATAGATTCAATCGAGATAATTATGTTAATCGAGATATGCCCTGTTGTCGCCAAAATTTCTGCGTGGGTATTTTATGAAATAAAAGTTTTTCATTAAATCATTTTTTTTATTTATTTGAAGTGTATTTTAATTATTTAACGATCATTCATTTTGTTATTTAACTTCAACGTTAATATATTATGTAACTTTTTTTCTTCCAAGAGAATATGTTCCAAGTACATAGAACGTGACATGTTGTCTCCATTGTTGTTTTCTCGACACTTGCATCTGAACTATCTTTAAGAAAAAGGAATCCAAGACTTGCAATAAATGAGCGCACGTCTTTAACGATGGAAAATAATTCATTGAAGTCAACAATAAGTCTTTTTCGAAATTATCAAATGACGGCGGAATTTTTTTACACGAATCAAGGTCATGATACTAAATTTGAATACTTGTTCTTAATACCTAAGCTTTTTTACTCCAATGGCCAGCAAAAAAAATAATCAAATGTAAATTGTTCCCATTTATCATGCTATGATTTCACTGTATCTGTGATCACCATCATATAAATCTACGGCATATTGATTGATGAAGTTCGTAGGTGGAGGATGTTGCATCCTTCCGCCGGACAAAAGGAAACATTGCTCCGAAGTTCAGTTACCATCCAGTCGTTTCAAAACAACGTGGATTCATGCATGGCTCAGCGAATACCTAAATACACGGATAGGAAGGACTTCTTGCGCCGCGTGAGCATGGGAGGGAAAACAGTTTCTTTAAGGAGTCCCACAGAAACGTGACTCCGGCGTACATCTTTTTCAGGGCAAGAAAATGCCGCTAAGGACGGCAGAATGGACTGGAGTCCTCGATGACTAAACAAGGAGGCGGGGAAGTCGGGCTCTTAGCAGGCAAAGTGGTTCTGCAACCGGCGAGCGAGGTGGACACCGGCCGTAAAGCGACCTAAGGTTTCATCCTTTCAGTGGCGAATTCTTTCGTTAGGTAGGCAGCCAGGGAATTTTCCAGCCTCCGGAATGGAATGCATGCAATCCTTCGGAAGCTCTCTTTGAAGATTCCGCGTCCCACCGAGCGGGGCGTGCAGGGTCTTCTTTAGAGGAACTTTTCAGATTTTGAATCGATTTCGTTAAATCTAATTAAAATTCTCAGGATGGAACCACCTGAGCTCATGAATGTTTATCTGACGCTAATGTGAGCCATAATCTGCCAACCCAGAGGTCGCGGGTTCAATTCCCGCCCAGGTGGTTTTCCCTCCACCTAGGGCTTGGGTGTATGTAATTGTAATATTGCTATATCTTTGTTTAAAGTCCGATGTAAAGGCCAAAGTAATGTTGTCGGACTAATGCAAAATAAATAAATAATTTTCCGTGAAAGCCCGTAACCTACTATGAGCGGTTAGCAGGAACTTGAATGGTAACAACTGAGACAAATACCGCATATGACCACAGCTGTCGGTCACCTCCCCTAATAAGTACCCATAACTACCGCTGGTAAGACCGAGTATATCGAAACAGCAATTAACTTTCTGTGATTTGGTTTAATGCGTCAGCCAAAATGTCCTAGAGCGAAACTCATTAGCGGTTCCAAATACCATCTCACGCCTATCAACACTGCTGAAGATACGATCGTATTATACACCTACTTGAAAATACAAACAGACCCAATCGGAAGAGGGACTGAGGAAAATACCTTGTGGAGAACTATATGGGAGAGAAAATAAAGATATATTGAGAGCTTTGAGTCAAAATGGTGTTTTTTAGGACATGCTATAAAGGGAGGAACTCACGTGAAAGATCAAGGGGCAAAAATACCCGGACAAATGAAGAGGGATGTAAGAAAAAAGAGGTATCGATCATGGAGATAAATCGCATTTGAGTAGAGTGGAGGACCGTCACCGATCTTAAAAATCAAAGGATAAATGATGACAGAAGCCCGTGAAAGGTTGGGCACTGTGAAATCCTCCCCGGGCGGAAGCCTGGCACCCGCTGAATTGGTACTCAGGAGCCATTTCTTTGATTCCCTCTAAAATACATTATTAAGAATAGCAAAAACAAGACAGAATCCAGACCAAATCCGAATAGTTTGTAAGGACTGAAAGAGCATAATTAGGAGTTGCTTAATACGAACTCGGTCATGTTATGCACCTTAAGCAGGAGGAAATAAATTGGCCGTATGCCAGACACTTGGATGCTGCGGAATCCTACGCAATAACAGGGACGAGTGTCCGCCCCATTTTTCCACCCCTAAATAATTGAATTCATTCCTCATATCCTTATTTGCTCTCCATTCCATTATGACTCCCCTCTATTCATCCGACCGTACATGACAATTACCAATCCACATTCAATCGCAGTCACTGATCCGGAACGGAATTAAGGCCAAAAGCGGTACATTCTCGCCAATCAATCGTCAGCCGAATCGATATGTCCATCAATCTCGTCACTTTATCTTCTCCGAACGCACACTCCCCCCGCATCCTTCTTGAAGCCGATCTCTCCCCTCTTCTCTTCCTTTCTTTGACACCACACTCAGTGTATCTCTTTGACCTCGACACCTCGTGAAAATCTTAGCGGCTGCATAAAAGTCGCTGTACTCTTTGCCAATTGTCTTCACAACACTATTCATCATCGAACACTCTCAAGCCAGTAAGACGAAGAAGTGACGGCTGTTTACTTCGTTCGTTCCGTAGAATTATACCATTGGGAAAGAAAATTCAATAGAACAACATAACAACATCCATTTTCCTTTCGTTCTTCAGCGTCATGCTATTTATTAGGTTTATTCAAGAGACCTCATGGACAAGTACCTATTGGGTCAACGAACCCTTATCTCCGTCAATTGGCGGAGAGATTCATTGTTTCCAAATTTCAAAATATAAATCGTAACCTTTAATTTATGTTCAATTTTTGTACCACGTTGAGCAGGTTCGTCATGTATGACATTTATAATAATTTTAAACTTAGGAGGATCTAAATGGCTAATTTTAATATTTATTCATATTCCTTTACACCTAGATAGGCAAAAATCAGTATTTACGAGTTTATCTCTATTTGGCATGGTATTACAATAAAATATTTGTGTCTACATATATATATATATATATATATATATATATGTACAAACATATATATATATATATATACATATATTTATATATTTGGAAGGCACAAACACAAATAAAATAGTACCACTCAAAAGGACACTCACATTGTAGATTGTTCAAACTTTCGGCCTTCTCTGAGGCCTTCTTCAAGTAAGACTGAAAATTTTCCGCAAAATTTTCAGATATATATATATATATATATATATATATATATCTGAATATATATATATACATCTCTTCAGAATATATATATATATATATATATATATATATATATATATATATATATATATATATATTCATATTCTGAAGACGACAGCCGAGCTGTCGAAACGTCAAATAACATATTTGTGAGTGTCCTTTCTTTGTGTCTCTATATTCTAAAAATCTACATCTGTGTTTTCATATAGTTGTGCGTCACCGAAGAGCATTCCATTTCGAAGATATATATATATATATATATATATATATATATATATATATATATATAAACACAGATGTAGATTTTTAAACCATAGAAACACAAAGAAAGGACACTCACATATATTGTTTTGACGTTTCGATGGCACGGCCGTCGTCATCCTCTGATAAACATTTGTGAGTGTCCTTTCTTTGTGTTTCTATGGTTTAAAAATCTACATCTGTGTTTTTATATATTTGTGCGTCGCCGAAGAGCGTTCCATTTCGAAGATATATATATATATATATATATCTCAATTATATAAAAACACAGATGTAGATTATTATATATATATATATATATATATTTACACACACACACATATATGGTAAAACGTAATGTGATAATTGAAAATTACGCTTGAGATCCTTATAAAATTTTGGGGGATTGCTAAATAAAATTTGGAAAAAAATGTATTCTGGAACCACGTATTGCGAAAAAAGCGATTGCGATTGACTTCATTCTAACTGCATTACAGATAAGTATCATACTTTGATTAGCTTCAGTAAATAGCAGTTATATTTTGGTGCAAATACTTAAAGTAATTGACATTTTGTGGATTTCATGATCCTCCTGGGTTTTTTGCCAATAAAAAACACTCTTGGCAAAGATGGAGTTCCAAAGTAGAAAGCATTTTCGCAACTCTTTCACAAACACCAGTATTACATTTCTCATGAACAAACAAACTTTAAAACAAAAATTTCAGCTTGTTATCCCGAAATGGATGCAATAAAAAATATTGCCTGTGGGCAAGGAAGCTCTGAAAGCGAAATCTCAATCTCCGGCCCCAGCCGAAAGGGGAAAGAGATATTATTTTCCTGCAAGGCCTGAACGTAACATTCAAAGTCTCAATTAAAGCCACCAGTTCCGGATAGGTTTTTCAACGCTTTCACTTCGATGAAACTCTTTTTCATGTCATTTCAAACACGGCCGCAAAGTGTCGGTTTCTATACAATGCTTCCTCACCGAAAAACCACAATTCAACGCTTTCATACAAAAGTGTGTTGTTTCAAGTACCTGTGGTGAACTGTAGCATCATACCGCATTCTTCAGAGGGACCTTATTGAAACTATGAATTCTATAAGAGCTAGTCGTGATACATTTTACAGGAAACCTAAAGTGAAAAAACCTGAGTAAACAAAACCCTAATGTTAAAATTCACAATTTACAGAATATTTTACAAGAGTTCGATTTAGAAATTTTCAACTCAATTTCCCTCTCTGTGGTAAGCCGAGAAACTGGAGGAAAGTGTGGCCCAAGGAATGTGAAGCCTTTGATCTCGAGCTTGAGCTCGGAGAAATTTGTTGAATATTTTCCATTCCATTTGCAATTGAAAAGATGGATGCGGAAAGGGCTAATCGGATATTTAATACTATCATTTATTCTATATAATAATTGGGCTTATTAGCAAATGATATAACATAAAACAAAAAATATTGTAATGAAAATTCGCTTAAAATCTGAGTTTCGGCGAAGAATTTACTTTTGAGGAGCACTTCAAAATCCACTTATGCGGACGTTGTGTCATCCGGATAGGTGCGAATTGCTCCGTGGATGCTTCTTGTTCAAGCTGATTTATGGACTTCACTACAGAAAGTTTGAATGATATGCATGGCTTTCCCTCAACCAACGGACACCCAGCCGGTATAGCGGCGAATAAGTAACTATTATTAAGATTAGTCCACGGATCAAGGTAGGTTTTTAATAGATCAAGGGACTAACCATTATTACGCTTCAAAGAGCCGCCTAACACGACACCGAAAACTCTTGCCCTGAATTACAATACTCACACCCTGCGTTACAATAATCCATTCCTTGACTCCGTATATATGCTCAATACCTCCCTCCATTGCCTCCAACATGCCTCTATTTCTCCTGCCTCTTCTTCGCTTACTTCTATCACAGACAGCAGTGCTAGCTATTTTCAAAATGGGCATGACCAACACCATACAATTCGTATTTTAAAGCCAATTATTATGAGTCCATTTACCCTACCTTCTTTTAATTTCCTTTAACAACCTTCTTCCATGTCCTATCGGGCATGGAATCTTTTAATTTGTTTTTCTTTCCATTAATTTCCTAAAGTTTTTCCATCCTCCTTTACACCCACATTTCAAAATCCTCCAACCTGCGCCTATCCTCTGCTTCAAAGGCCAATTTTCTCAGCCGCACAGTGATACCATGTTAAATTTTTCACTTTTCTTTTGTTTGCGCCTTCACTTAAGGCCCATATCATCAACTCCCTCCTTTTCCTAAAACCTTCATTACCTAATTCAATTCTTTCTTTAATGTCGTTACTACTTCGTCTAAAACACTTCCCAAATAGGTGAACTATTCTACCCACTCCAGTTTATACCCATAAACTTTAGTGTATATCTTTTCCTTCTTATTTCCTCAGACCCTCATTATCTTCACTTCTATTTCATTTATTCTCACCTAATTTATATCGCAATGAAATTTTATGTGTTGAGCAATTAGTGCAATCCTTTTAGTCAGCGCATCAGAGAATTTATTCGATAGGTATGGAATGAGGATATAGTTAATTGACTTTCAAGTCCATTAATTCTTCTGTAACAGTTTTACAGAATAATATAGTTGAAACAGTAAAATTAACGATTGATTTAAATTCAACCGGAGATAATAATCATGTTTTTCTACGAGATATCACTATACACAACTGATATCAATAGTTCGTTGACTTAGTCACTCGGACCTACCTCAAATCCGATTATGGCTTATAGTTTCAATGAATTAGCATATGCTACTACAGTTAAATCTGTAAAATAAAAGACATTTACCATTTATAAACCAAGTTCTTTAAAAATTAACAATTTAAAGGATTTTTCCGACAGGAACTTATTTCTCTCCACACACACACTGCATAACTGTTCTGCAATATTTTCATCGATTGGGTTCCTACCGTGAAATACCTAAATATACACAAATCGAAAAAGATTTCACAAATCCCCGATCGAAAAATAGTATCTCCAGCCATATATCAGCATCACGTTGCGTTTGGAAAAACTTTGGCATCTGACGATACCAATAAGCATTACGAACCCTGTTCGTGCTACAGATGAACCGACGGCGACTTTCATGAGGAAGTCTTAACGGTTATTCGAGCCTCGATGATAGGAGAGTAGGAAAACCCCTTCGTAATTACATTAGTCTATTTTTCTTCCGAGACGTCGAGAGATCACAGCAGGCATTCTACCCCAAACTTCCTGATTAAGGAGGAAATTCTTTATTATGTTGCGTATAAGAAAAGAAATAAGGCTTATCTCATCCCCACTTATAGTTTCAGGTTACATACAAGAAGATGGAGCCACGTACTTCGACGAAAGCAGAAAGAAGGTCACATGAGGTTATTTAACATATAATATATAGCATTGAATTAATTATTCAACAGCACCCACATTTGAGAGAGAAATATATTAGGACATGGAGGTTAGCGGGTACCACAACGCACCATCATGGTTGCCCAAAAGTGCTTGAGATCGATACGTGCAGACGTAAGAGCACGGAAGTGTGATGATACTCATTTACTCTTATGCTGGCTAATAACATGCAAAAGAGAGAATACTTCCACGAAGAGGCATCGGATCGGTGCGGGGCTGGCGTAACGGTTTCCAACGGAAAGTTCTGGTGTTACATTTCAGGCAAAAGGAGAGGACTCTTCTGTGATAGTTAGGTAAATGGTTGCATAGAAAAAAACGGAGTTCAAATCCCGTTCATTTGGTGGAGATGCTGATCATATCAAATAGCGGATCGCTTAAGTAACCACTTTGGAGTAGTGCAAATCCAACAGTAATTTTCCCTCCGACTTCCCTGAATACAATTTCGTACTACTCTTGACAAATTACCAAAGTTTACACTTTATATGCGTCCACATCGATTTTATGCATTTTTTGATTGGACGAAGTTGATCGAAGGATTCACAAAATACTTGCGCCACATTAAAATCATGACCTCGTGAGGTCAGTGAGTCATATATATATAATATATATATATATATATATATATATATATATATATATATATAATAGGACGAATCAATGAGTTTACTGCCAATATGTCTACTTTAAGGGGGTACGGCCTCTAGACCTCTATATATATATATATATATATATATATATATATATATATATATATATATATATATATATATATATATAGCAGCAGGTTACAAGCCATTTATGTTGCGTGAAAATGAGGGAAATTGCTTCGATATTAAGAGTCATCTAATCCATGATTTGGTGAATTCAGACCAACGTATATGTTAGAATGACCACTTTATAACGGAAATTCAGAGCATTAATCAACGATTCTATTTCACATCCCTTGAAAGAATTATCAAAACTACAGTGAACATTTTCAGAACCCAATTTGCAGTTTCTGCTGCAGGTATCTTTCGACTAGTTCAACAATTAATAACTTTGCATTTGGTGCCTTCCCATTTCTCTGGTTAAAAACCATAACTTTCCATTCAGTTGCTATAGAAGAGGAACCTTCAAAATATGAGTCGTCGATTAAAAATCAAGTTCTTCTTGCATAGAAACGACTCATCAAAACAATGAGGAACCTTCATTAAAGAACTAATTTGACAAGTACCTGTTAAGTAATTATTCAGCCAAATATAAAATTTTAGCTTATTAGCAAGTAAATTGCAGAGTAGAGGATTACGGGATGACAGCTATAATAGATATTATGGCTTAGCGAAAAAAGTCTCATTATTCATTATGAAATCAGTGCGAGTTAATATTAACTAGCTATGTATATTTACTGAAATGACGCAGTCTATTCCGTAGCTATAGCAGAACGAATAGCACTATACAATTATTTGAGGAGCGTTGAGTCAATTCTTCATGAGTTACACAAATGTTATTAAGTATTGCTTAATACCATCGTTATATAAATGACTGGAATTTGATCAACGGTAGTTGATAAACATACTTGACCGATGAGTATTTGTATGCAAGCAATTGTACGCGAGAATTTTATATCACGGTTTGCGAATTTCTTCTGCATGATTGGAGATATCTCGACGATCACTTTGTGGTCCCTCAGATAAGCCAAATGAAAACATTTTCGAATTACGCATAGTGAGCATTAAGCTACAGGTATATTCGCGGTCAATGATTTCCCTGTTATTACCTTGACATGGCTATTTTTATTATAGGCAGAATTAGCTTCCCTTGAATTTCTAGCATAGAGAAAAAGCATTATCCAAGAAGTTATTCAAAGATATCTCAGGAATGTGGCCTCTAAATCCACTCACCGTTATTTGGGACCGATGTCAATATCCGATGCCGTTTATTGGATTATAAATATTCATCTACAAATTCCAGGGATACTTAAGCAATAAGTAGATACTAATAATGGCGGATAAATAGCTGTTGTCTCCCAGCTTTTTACACGTAATTGATATGTAAAGCAACATTTGAGCAGAATCCTGAGAAGTAGCCACGTGATATTGTCATTTACCATTCTCAAGAGTAACCACTAAAATAATAACATTATCAGAGTAACACTGCGAGAATAATAATATGTTTTTAATATGAATTGATTAATATTAACCAATGTACTCTTAAATTTTACGCATAAATAAATGCCCTCTCTACTTTAAATTATTTATTTCTAAGCATTGTCAGTTCCTGGATCTCTAAAAAGAACATGATGCATTCTAGTATTCCGGCAACATTAAGTATAATTTGAGTTTCTCATTTAAATCATTCCACCTCAATTGCTTCCATATTTAGAAGGAGTTAGACGACGAAAAATAACCTCCACATTGGGAAGTGCCTATAATGCACGAACAAAAAAACTGAGGACTCTTTTAAAAGCCATTAGCCCTGAGGTTTCCGTTATGATTAATGTATAAATGCACACCATATACAGGCACCACTTTGCTTTGCTGACTCACTTCGGTGGTACTTAAATTAACACTCCAAATGATTTCGTTACTAAAACACTGGATAACTGTTAGTTAAAATCTTTCTGCTCAGTCAAAAGTTTTGCCTCAGAAAATGTTCGATTATTTTCTCTCTTCCAATAATCAGCTTATTGCATTGCCTTTTCTATTCATTTCCCCTTTGAATAATCTACTTATTTCCCGGAAGGTAGGCTCATTATACATTCTTCAACGCTACTTAATATCAAGAAAGCATCCCGTAAAAATTCAAAGTCCAATGCTAGCTCTTAGGGAATGATCATGACCACACAGTTGACTAGAAGAAAAAAGTGAGAAGCAGAGAAAAATAATGAAGCCGACGTCAAAAAATCTGCTACGGGGAATCCTGTGCTTGCGTAATTCCTAATAATTAGTAAAAGACACTAAGCACGAATATTCAATTTACTATGAAACAAGCTACGCCATTCTTTCATGATCAATAACAAATTTCCCTGAATAGCTGGTGTCCTAATTCCCGATCCATAGGGACCAGTGTGGTAACTTACTGGGTAAAATGTTGATTTCCTTTACTTACAACTTTCTATTCTCTTCTGCCTTTCTCGTCCCATTTTCACATCCATTGAAAAATACACGCATCTAATATTATATAACCCAAACCTGATTTCTAGACTTTAGATATGCTACTGCTGGTAATTGTCACTTCCAGTGGAAAACGCTTCTCGAAGACGCCGAGATTCCTTTCATTATCTCATCTTCACTTAAATTCCAAGAAACTGCGGGAGATGCCGCAACAGTAACTTCTAACGGAGTCATCCTTTACTATGCAACAATTTCAGAATGTAAACATTCGCCTTGACCGGGATCCCGGTCACGGCGAATGATTTTTACACTTTGAAATTGTTGCATATTCATCTTAATTTCTTCAAACGAAAAAGATTTTGCTACAGCAGAGCAATATTTTTCTCCTTGACAATTTCCATTTGTAGTTTTTAGCGCAGATTTATTGTATGTTTGACAGCGCTATTATAATATTGATTGAGGAACATTCACGATCGAAGACTGCTAAATTATTTTAAATAATCTTTTTATCGACAGACTTTGAGGGATAACATATTGCTTTAAATAATTATTAGCATTAAATCCTTTAGTTTGCAAAATCTCCCGATGAAATTTTCCTACGCAGTGAATGGAAACAAATACGAGATCTCAAGTTAGCCCTAATTAATATTTGCAATTGCATGGACCCAGATTCACTGATTAGGCCGTGGTTGCAGATGTCGAATACGAATAAAAATGAATTTTAGCGTGGAAGATTACGTAAAACGTTTTGAAAGGCTGAAGTTTTTACAAATTATTTGGATACATCAAAAATATGTTAAATAAATGAGTTTGTCGAAATCAATAAAAAGGCTATGGTCAGAAATTCTAGAGGAATCCGTTTTTTTCGCGTTCTATATCTATATCTACATAATACCCCGCAAGCCGCCGCAAATGTGTGTGGCGGGGGAAATAAGAACACCTTAATGCGGTCCCTAAAATACATAAAAAATACCTTCGCCATCCAATACTCTCCACCAATAGAATTTTCAAACAAAAGTCATTTAAATAAGTCCTCATTATTTGTGAACTATATATTGTGAAGAATTTTAAATTAATAGGTTGACTTTTAAATTCGCATTCATATCGACATCTTTTTAGCTCTATTAATAATTGTCTGTGATTGGTCTCGTCAACAATCAGGAACGTATATTCAATTTATAGGACCTTGTGGCATGCACTAATTGGAAAAAGGTTTTACTTCAGTTGGGGCAAGGAGGTGGATTGGTAGATCAAGAAATGAATATGGACGCGCGGAGCTTTAATTTTAATATTATCTAAAGAAAACTCGCAAAGGGCAGAATCCAGGAAACCCATTTGCTGTGCGATCTTATAAAAGAGTTCGAATAGACGCCGAGCTTGAAGAAAAGATGGCCAATCACAAAGAATGGTTGAAATGACGTCCTCCAGCCTTCATTTAGGCACGCTGTAACATTTTGTGAGCCAAAACCTCCGACGGAAATTCGCGACTTTACTTTTTTTTCGGGAGAAATGCCCGCTTTTCTCCTAACATGTTCCTGGAAATTTTAGGATGCGGGCAAGGAGGAAACTTTTAGAATTTCCTCGGGCGAACAGGGCCAGAGTGGGCAAGAGAGCGCACGAGGACAACGCACTCGACCGCATGAGCACTTGATCCTGGATAACTATGGATGATATTCGTCTGTAATTGTACCTTCCGCTAAACATTTTGCTCTAAACTATTCTATGAGAGAGAGATAAATGAAAACCTTATTCAGGAATGAAATATTTAGGACTCACTGACGCATCTTAAGATAACCTAAAACATGGCAAAAGTGCTCATAGAACAGAGTCGTTCCGTAACGACTTATTTAATCATCTGGCAATCATACTGCACGAAAATTCGACAGTGACTCGAAAGGGATTGGCAATAATAATCTCCAACGCCTGACAGCAACACTCAATGTGCTATATCAGAGCAGGGAAGAACTTCCGCAAAACCAATACACTTTATCTTGTATCAAGACATCCAAGCAAACTTGATAACACGCCATCCTCCTTGGAAACAAGATTATCAGGAAATAAAAAAAGTTCTCGATTTGACGGTTACCCTGACTATGTTATTTTGGACGATATCAACATCTTCACTGCGAAAGCAACTGTTAATCTTTGGTACCTACACTAAATTAAGGAGATAATGTTCCACATTACAAAACTCGAAAAGATTTCGACGTTACGGTTAACTTGAGCACAGGATCCAAAGGACTGTTCCCATCCACTTGTTGAAGGCGTGATACATTATCCACACGAATGAAAACAAAAGGACCTCGAGGCTTTAAAAATGTATTCAAACCTTCAAATATCCATATTTACAGTGTTATCAGTAATTTGTTTTTAGGAAACCAAAACCGCATTCATTACGAGTGAAATGAGATGAGCATCAAATTTTCCCCTCGTTCTAACATTCTGTGAGGCACCTAGACGAAGCCATGCCAATCAACAAAATTCATTTCAGCAAATTACTTTTATTTACTTCGTGCAAGCTCATTGTATATAAGGAAGCAATAATGTTTAATAAATGTGAAACTCCAATAGCCGTAAACAGTTTACCTTTCTAAACAAAGTAAAAATGAAATTAGTTGGCTAGCGCCACAAGTCAAGAAGGGGTAAAACGTAAACCTTTTTAAAAGGTAAACCCTTAAGGTTTACCTTTTACCCCTTCTTGACTTGTGGCGCTAGCCAACTAATTTCATTTTTACTTTGTTTAGAAAGGTAAACTGTTTACGGCTATTGGAGTTTCACATTTATTAAATATTACTAGCCGTAAGAGGTCATTTCTATCAATGAAGCAATAATGGTTGGGGCGGAACTCATGATTATACATCTGAGGTATCATTTGGTCAAAAGCCCAAAACATTAAATGAACAAAATTGTCTTGTTTCTTTTTCTTTGAAACGAAAGGAGGTTCGTGATTTTTTTAGTCCAACGGAGGTGAGGATCATAAAAAATCACATTTCGTAATCGAGCATTGGAGTCGCTGGCGATAGCAGTATCGGATGGAGCCAACCCATGTCGTATCTGGCAGACGGCGGCAGGATTTTCATTATGAACTCCACCTGCGGTTGTTATGAATCGCATTTACTTTAGGCGCATTTCACGCCGACAATATGTGAATCGGAATCTTAAAGATCATGTTAATTATGATATTCCACCGCGTACTTACGATCATTATGAAAAGTCGTTTTTAAATTTTAAGCGGACTACATCTTGACACAACGAGAATCGAAGTCTTAAAAAAACATATCCATCAGTGTCAACTTTGTTCATAAGTTGTGCCGTGGGCTACGATCGCATCATGTTTAAACCGGAAAACCCAATAGATAACAATACAAGTGGGCGGGATACGTACCCGCAGCCTTGGAGCTAGACGGAGAACTCGTTACCCACAGAACAAACCGGGACCGAAAATTAATTGACAGATTCCGTTAAGGAGGAAGGGAAATGTCTCCAAGATGCTCTTTCCGTTGAAAACGCCGGCCTGTATCTCCAAAGCATATTTCCTGGTTAAGTCATGGGAGTTCATTGCCGTTTCCTGATCATCTGTACCGCTGGGCCTCGATTTCTCGGTGGGCTGAATGACAAAAAATATTTCGGGGGATCTCTGCAGGGTGTGTACACAATACCCTGGGTTAAGGACCTGCCACAAATACGCAGCGCCCCCATAGCGCGGCCCCAGAAATAGTCGGGACGCCTTTCATTACGAAATGGAGTGAAGAGAACCGGCACACGAACATCGGCCCCTCTCTGTACCCGCGCTTGACTATGTGCCTCCGCCCCCTCCCCACACCCATTCCCTTTCCCAGGCTTCCGTGGTATTTCAGCTTGAAAATCGATCAGGAGTAGCGACAATTTGAAATTCCTAATCTAGAAAGACGGGGGCATTTAGTTTCGACTCGATAGGTCGTAATTCAACGCGACAGTGATTTTTTTTCGGAGAGGAAAGGGTTTCGTATTCTTGTCCAATATATAAAAATCCAAGATTTAAATTTTTTAATGAATAGATGACACAGGAATGGTAATTGGATTACCGTCTCCACGATACAATGCGTCTTCGCAAGGGACGCAGGGGAACTTCGACATTGGGGATTTTTTTGAGAATAATTATCTTTCCAAAATCAGAACAAATATTTTATTTAAGAAACCGGAAGTAATTCAACAGCGTTTGGGATGATACCATTTAGAGAATCAAAATGAAGAAATGGCCAATTAGCGTACCATCAAAGTTGAAAATTCAACAAAAGCAATCGAGCGGTGCATACAACTTTAGCCAGTCAAATTCAGGTTATTTTTGTAACCTCCATTGAAGGCGGTCTGCTGCTGAAAAGGGCTTTCGAATAGTTTTCCGAGAACAACGATAGGGATTCCTCAAAGCAGTTTCTTCGAAGAAAGCACCACCCCCTCAAAATGAAATATGAACCTAAACCTCCATCTTATGGTTCTATCAGGCAAAAAGAGAGATAGCCAAGGATTTCAGAGCATCATACCTATGTGAAATTGATTGCTTGAAGATAAATATAGTATAGCTGAAATAGTTTACATTGGGAAAAGTACCCCATTAATAGGTAATGAATATATTTACACTCACTTTTCTATGCACACACATTTGCAATCACGTTCACTCGAGAGCTTTCGGGATTGATATCGTCCATATCGTGGATATGAGCAATTATTCAAATTCATTGGATCATTAGTCCATTTCTCATTTATTGAGATTGACGATTAAAAGATCGAAGCAGATTCCTCATGCTGGAGAGCAAAAGCCTGGAGACTTAAGAAGGGACTTTTACGATTTATTTGAGTTGAAATTCGGTTTCGTTGAGTACTATTTCATTTAAATTGCGCCTTCGCGACGACAGTGAATTTCAGTCTAGATTGCCCAGTAATGAAGCAATTATTTATTTTTTAATGAAGATATGTTATAAATGCCATGCACTTGATACATCACCATGAAACAAAATCTCATAAATTGGTCTATAATTTTCACGAATTAATGGGTGTCATTCGTAACAACTAACCATTTATTAAAATTAAGCAAGCAAGAAAGAGTCTCAAATATAGATATTACAAAAATATTACTAATGTAAGTATCCAGTAATTTTCTGCCATAATATTGAGAATGTATAATAATGTCACTCGAGTGAAGGAAACAGAAGTATACCACCAAAGTTGACTTTCAACAGTGAAACTCGCTATTTTCAAAACTTCATTAACTACGGAGCCATCTCTGGAAGGCTATCGTGTGTTATAACGATGCCCATCACCCCGCTGCGCGATTATGCCAACCGCGAACAACTCTCACTCTTCCACGGGAACACACGGGGCTACCGTCGCGTGCCGGAGCGACGGGAACCAACCCCGCAGGTTTATTCCGGTCGTATGCCCAAGAATAAATGATCCAAGACCTACATTAGATGATCACGATTCCTCGGGGCCTCTCACCCGACTCTCCCTTCGCCCATTTTTCAATGAATGTCATCGACTAACAAAGCAGCACCGCTTCCCAAAACCAGCCCCGAGAATTTTCGTCTCCATCCACGGGCTCAAATTCTCTTCGTCGACCGAAGGAAGATGACTGAAGGGAAGGCACATTTTTGGCTCCTGCCCCTACCCTCCCTTGGCCGCCGAAATGCTACTCCGGATGAGGACTTGATTGGCTCAAAGGCATCGTCAATTACGCTTTATATTCCTCGGGCCGTTAGAGCGTTGAATGCAATCTGCTGGAGCGGATTCATCGCGATGTAGTCGACCACCCAAAATCGGGGAGTAATGCGATGCAGACTTCGAGGTCAATTGTCTCAAAGTAGTCTTTTTGGACTATTCCATCACAACCAAGGAAAGATTTATTTGACGGCCATCTGCTACACGAGAAGGCAGTAACTTATTTTTAATTGTAATCTCTGACTGAATAAATTCAAATTAAGAAATGGTGTGATTCAAATAACCTTTAGCCGACAGCAGAGTAATGGTTTTCGATGGACTATAAGCAGCCATTCAACCGGTCTCCACTAATTTTTCAATTAAATAATATACAAATATGTATTTTTATTTCCACAAGAATTAAACTATTGAAGCTGGCAAGTCTTCGGTGGGCTCATGTTTAACTGCAGCAAAATGCACGAATTAAAAACCTATTAGATAATCAACAAATTATATTCATTTTAACTTGATAATCCGAACGCAAAAACTGCAAAATATCCTACGTAAACCACTACAAGATACATGTTGTAATTTTTATTGGGAAGTTCAGTGTTCACGAGCTAATATTTAATTAAAAATGATTTTTTATACTAGCGTGCTTAATGCCGATAACGAGCAAAAAGAGGCCCATCAGGGGTATAAACTGTCCATTTTCGCGACTGCAATACACACTTTCTCACAATCAGTACTTAACTCACCGGTGAGGTCAAGATCCGACGGAGGCTAATTCAGGGATCAATCTTCAGGTCGCACCGTCCAACCAACAAACACAACGGATGCATTTCATCGCACAGCTTTCAAACACTCATTAAATGCTCACTTCCAACTCCTGTTCGATCTTCCAACATTTTCGAAATCTTGATCCCATGTGAAGCGGTAAGACAGAAGAAGAACGCCAGGCCGGCGAGTCGCGTTGCCAGGCAACCGCGATAAACAAAATACAACGGCGGGCGTAGCTCTCTCGCGAACTCCCCTCTGTTTCTTTCAACCCCGACCGCCTCACGAGAGTTTCGCGATTACACTGATTCGTCTGGGGCGACGTCGTGAGGCGGATAACGGCGGAAGTAGGAGAGCGAAGAGGAGAAGGGCGAAATGGCGGGGCCACGGAGAAAAGAGAAGGAAAGAGAGGAAGAAAAAGAAACGCGCGTGTGTTATAGTGGAAAAGCAAAAAAAAGTTGATGCCTTCGTCCCACATGCCGTCCCACTTCTCCTCCTTCAACCCTCCCACTCTCCACTCCCCTATTTCTCTCCCTCCCTCACCTTGGTACCCTCCCTGCCCCCTGCCGCCCTCCTCTGAAAACACTCTTTCGCTCTCATTCACGCTAGCGGGAGGGGATGACGTCACCCGCATGCGCAGTGCGCGCCCTCGGGCGAACGGCAGAACGACTGCTCAGAAATCTCGAGCTGCTTGTGTGGTAAGCCGGGCAAGACTTACTCCGCCAGTCCACGACTTCGGAGGAGAACGGTAGAAGTCGAGCGGCGTGCTCGTGGACTGCGAGATACTCATTCCTTCTCGACCCAAACACGGCTGTTTATGTTTACTGTTGATGGCTTCCGGCTGATGCATAGCGAAGCTGTGAATGGGCAATAAATAGCCAGTGGCGGTTGAAGGATCACCGATGCCTCTCATTGTTAATAAAGCACAGCAGAGCTATTATGAAGCGCATTAGTGCATCGAGAAAATGGTAATAAAACAAGCATTCACAGAGCACCCAAAGAATCCTGAGGCATGGAGTTTTAAAGGGTATTTGGAGATAGTGAGGAGCATAAATTAGTACTCCATCGGTGACGATTTCCAGCCTGATGAAACGAGCAACGACAACGACTTTATATTTATTAAACCCCACAATTTCCACTCAGACGGCAATGGCACTCACTATCAAACTAGGCTAAGACAAAAGTGAATATCGTATTAGAATTGCGAATGCATAGCATGCAGGTGACCATAGTTTCATTGAAATACAATCCTTGATTGATTGATACAGATCAATGAAGTGTTTAAAAAATTACTTATTAAATTGCTTTGTGATCTTTTTCTCTGCGTCTTCATTTCCAAGTCTTAATTTTGGAGAATGAGTTTCTTGGATTTCTGAAAGCAGTGAATCTCATTTTATTATTCTGCTGAACCCGAAGAAGCTCTCAATGTCTGTTAACCCGTGTCCTATATGATGCACAAAATGATTATATCTAGCAAGTTATTAAATGATAATCCTCACTTTAATAATCCACATAAAATTATTCCAATAATCTCTTTAAAAAATACAATAATAAATTTAGTGCTAATCGGTCATTTACTTGGGGCCTCGAGCATAGAGCCTAAAGTTTTTTACATGCGTTCACAGTCTGCCGTTTTTCCTAGACCAGAAAAATTAGTCTCACAGATAAAAAACTGAGCTTCATTTTTATAGATCAATCAAAATAAAATAGATAGTCATTTTATTCGTGCATTAGGTCATCATTAATGACCATTAAATTGCAAAATAAGCGAAGTGACGAGGGAGAATTGAATTAGTCAGTTTTCCTCGTAAGAATGACTTTGAGAAACTGCTTCGAGCTGATTTCAACACGTCGATGAAAAATTTTGAGTGATTTATTTAAGAATCGTGACCGTTTGCACATGAAATGTGAACAAAAAAATTTAAAAAAGGAACATTAACGTGTTATTGTTCTGTTCATTGGATATCCGGGGGCGTCCAAAGGGCGTTCGCGATTTGACTCTTAAAAAAATAATGGTTTCGCAGTTGATTTCTATAGAAATGTTACGATTCTACGATTTAAAGTCATCTCTCGTTTATCCTAGCATATATATATCACGAATTCTCAAAACAAACCTTTCAACACAATTATGTGGAACCTCTGGAGATAAATTCACCTATTACTTCCTCGAGTTGAAAAAAACTAGCCTCACCCTGACCAGGGCAAGATATCGCCTGACCTTCCTTTGAATCATTTGACACGCCCGTTCCCGATGCCTCTCCCGCGTCCAAAATGAAATCAGAGCCCTGAATTCTGTGTTCGCTCTCCAGGATTGTGGCCGTTCATCTTCACCCTGAAGCTTTTTCCCCTCGCCTTTTTTTATTGGGGGAGACCTGGAGTCGAGGCCAGACAAAGACAAATCTTGTTACAATTGCCGCTGAAGCCAAGTCGAGGTTCGAGAAAGTTTGGCAGTGTAAAGTAGAAAAATTGGAGGGTGATGATTTACTGAGTCAAACGATGAAAGAAATTATTCAGACTTACAATATGGGATCTATGAAAAGGTAGAATTTAAAATAAATCTCTGGTGATTACACCACCCATAAATAACAGTTTTGTGATTAAATTCCGGAGAGTGGGCCAGCGTTTTGTCATTTAATGTCAAACCCATCGCCAAAGGAGTATGAATGATAACACCGCAGTAACTTTTCGTGTTTCACTTCAGATGAATGAAAAAAAATTTATGATAAGACGGTTAGCCCTTCGAGGATGGGACATAATTTCACTATGAACTGAGAGTTACTTTCATATAAAATAGATTCATAAAGACAGGAGTTATCTAATTACTAATCACCAATCATCATAAATAGTAAT
Organism: Hetaerina americana; assembly: GCF_022747635.1. Classification (NCBI taxonomy): domain Eukaryota; kingdom Metazoa; phylum Arthropoda; class Insecta; order Odonata; family Calopterygidae; genus Hetaerina; species Hetaerina americana. The sequence goes on along the minus strand of NW_027286069.1, from coordinate 73,709,365 downwards.
AAGTTATGGGAAACAGAAGTTTTTCGGACTCTAGCATCAAAAATCGAGCAATAAACGGCAAATCCACTGGATATATATAACCTATAGGATAACTAGATAATAAATAAAATAGTTTGAATAGCTCCCTTTAACAGAATAAGACTCAATTTGATTAACGAATTTGGTTATTTCTAAGGGGAAAAATTGTGAAACTCCTGAAAACAAATAATCTAGAGTGGAAAAAAACTATAGTTATATGGTTCTTTCGGGAACATAATGGGTAGGTAATCGGTAAGCAATGGGTGGGATATAACAGTGGAATCAATGGTTTTTAATATCTGATGATGATCCGTTAAAAGTAATACCTGTAAAAGCGTGAGCTTGGGCCGATCTCGAAAAACCCGTTTCAAAAACTATAAATGAGTTTTTTTTAAGTTAAGCATAAAATTCAATGCAAAACATTTTTGCCGAATTGAGTTGTTATGGTCAGGTACTAAATTATTTCCTGATGAAGGGCACTTCATTGTTCAACTACGTGGTGGTGTTCATAAAAAAATAAATGCATAATGTAATGGGGAAGAAATGGTAAAATATACACAGAGTAGGGTTAATATTTGTTAGCAGGAGTTAACAATTGTTCCCGGCTCAACTTTGTGGAAATTTATGTTCATTAAAGGAAGAAAACAATGTATATTTCCACTTTTCGAAATATACATTGTGTTCTTCATTTAATTAATATTTGTCTCCTTTTCGACGATGGCTCTTAATGCTGTCCGAAGCATACTATACGTCGACAATAGAGAGTTTGCCGCGTCTGGGAATATTCGTCTGCTCCATCATCATCATGACCAAGGCCGAAGAGCTCCCATCATAGATATCACGCGTAATTTAGGAAGCTCTGTTTCGTCTTTATTAATTTAAGATATTTTCAATGAGTAATTGTTGTTCATCTTCCTCACCGGTATTCAATGAGCGTAATTAAAAAAAACTTAAATGAAAACGCCATTTCTCCTGCTCATATAGTTTCCAATAATATTGATTTTCTTTAATTCGCACGGCCGGAGAATATTTCAAAGTAATTTCCTCGCTGTGAAAGCAATGAAAATTTGGCAAAAGCGGAGAATAATAGCAACATCGGAAAGATAAGGCTATGGGTAAGAAAAAAATACTACCCGACATGAAGTGTTCACAAGTATAAGAAAATGATTCGGATGTGCTTGGATGAAAGTATCAGTTTTCAGCTGCAAAGATCTGCACAAAAAATCTATGCTCCACCAAGTTGTATGTATGTATTTCCTGTACGAGTTTCATGGCTCCCGTTGCGTGAAATCCAAATGCCGCAGGCAGTATAATGCCAACTGATCCAACTAACCTGCATCTCCAACGACTGAATTCAAAACTCATTATGAGAGGTTCAGTTTCATTCAAGTATTGTAAAACGATCCACAGTTTCTAATTATAGTTTCAAGCGACCGAAATCGATGGATTGTCTCTAGTTAATTTGGGTCAAGACTGGAGTGTTTCCTCGCCCCCGCAGGTCTTCTGGGGGGGACTGCGGAAAAAGGAGAACTTGGAGGGAAACGAATACCAGCTTCCTCTTGAGGCTTCGAGTTTCCTTCTGTTTGTCGAGGAATTTGCTCTCTTTATCCTCATCCCACGACCAGCAAGAGGAACGTGGCCTGAATGGCGGGATGCTCGCGAAGTTCCGAGATAAAAGTAGGGAGTCAATAAGTAATTGAATGGTGTAGATCAAAAAGCCGTTCGGTCCACACACATGGGCGAAGAGATCTCTTTCAGATCGATCGTTTTCCACACAATGGATGGAGGAAAAATAGAAGAATGACTCGCCGCAACCTAATTTTACCACGTTCACTTCTCCCCGACCAAAAGAATTATCAGGTATCCATCAATTGCGGAGTGCATTCGACCAGGAAATGTGTTGTACCGGAGATAGGTGTATCAAATCCATTCGATGGACTCCTTCGAAGTATTTGAACATCATCCCCTGATTACTTTGGACATTTGGATAACCTCTTAAGATCCACTAAAACGCTGATATAAATAATTCATTAATACTAGGGCGAATCAGATATTAGGAATGCAGATAAAATATTTAAGGCCGAAAATGGTAATAGGCCTCCCGTTTATGCACTCCCTATCTCTTAAAGGAATACTATTTCCGAATTGGGGGCATTTTATTCTATAAGGTCAACGGGAAACTGTTAGCGCATTTCCAAGACCCCTAAGACTCCATCGATCCTAATCGGACCTAAATTTAGAAATGGGTTTTGGGCAACAAAATTATTCCTACTTTTGGAGGTTTCTACCTCCAAAAAGCGTACGATTTAAAGCCATTAAATTTGCAATAGCAATAAAGGTATTCAAATTTATAAAAAAAGGTACCTCTTTTGGCTGAGTAAATATTGGACTTGATCATGACTACGTTTCTACTTGAAGTTGCTTGCACCAACCAATCCACTCCGCCTAATAGCGCTATTTGACTAAATGAACGACTTTTGAGAAAAAGTCGAATTTTTGGAAACATTTCTTAAAAAACAATTTTCGGAAAAAATGTGTTATAATATAGATAAGAACATTATGCCAGAACATTTTTAATTTAATGTTATTGTAATCAGTTTGAATCTTCTCATGAAGTCACTCAGGAGAATTTCGATAGAAAGGCAAAATTAAAATCATTAAGTTATTTCTGGTGGGTCGTTATTTGCAGAATTAAACCTAAATAGATTTTTGCTATTATGAATAAAAATGTTAAATATTAAATCTGGTGTTTCCCAGATTAATATTTATTATATTACCACATTTTGTTTTTTGGCGTACAGAACACACCGTCAGGTACTGAGAATCTATTTAGAATTTCCAAAACGGTAATTTTGAAATTCCCATTTTTGAAGAAGCAGGAAGGAAAACAACTTCCACAAAATAACAAATGGATCAGCCAATTAAATCAACAATCAATTAATGGTGGCGTACCAAAACACATTGTAGCGTTTCTTATCCCATTATATATAGCATGAATCTATCGTAAATAACATCGAAATCAGAGTTTATCGTTGACTTAATAAAGAAAAACTAACCTTGAGTTACGTATGCGTAACAAATTTCACTTCCTCTCTTCAAACGAGCGAAGGAAAACTTGAATCCCCAAAGGAAGCCAACTTTGGCCACTAATAAATCTTGCTTATACGCCCGTAAAGAAAGTTTGATGGCACAGTTTAGTAAATTCAGTCCGCGGCAACTGAAACGTGACGAATACAAAAATGGGCTTTAGGTTTTTATTTTCGTCTAACCAGTGATTTACTCATCCTACCCAGTTGAAATCGGTGGAGTGAAATCATCGATTAAGATTAAACACCTGCAACTTCTCAACATTCACCATACGTAATTTTTACCACCTATACGGCGATCCCGCAGAAATTAGTGAAACTTAATACTTTCCAAAAAAATATTATGATTCGCCTTGAGAAAAAAGGCAGCAAACCGGGTTCCTCGCTTTCAAAGAGCCGGCAAAAAAAGAGATTCCGTCAGCACTTTTGGGGCACCGGTTGCAAATTGGCCTCACTTAACTAGGCACTCTTGTGAATTTCTTGAAAGCACAAATTTCGCTGAGACATTCGAATGTAACCTCCGCTCTTTGTGATAATAAAATTCATTCGAGAAGTATCTTTTTTTTTCATAAGAGTTATTGGTAAAAACCTGATTCATTTCAAATGTCACAAATAACAGTAATCATTTACCTTTAATGTTCATATTTTAAAGAATATTTTACGTGCCTTATGTGCCGATATAACTAACTTTAAGTACATTTTTACCCGTACCTTGTTTGCGGTTCCAAAAGTTTTTTTTACTTGAGTAAAAAGCAAACAATTTTGGCTCATAAAAATTTATTTTAAAGTCAACATAAATATGGGCACATTTCCATTTCAATGAAGCAATTAGGCGAAGTCGCGAATCCCCTTCGTTAAAAATTTTCACAGTCGTTGCCATCGTTAAAAATATTCACAATATTAATGAATCGTTCTTTCCAATCATGCACAAAACTAGAAATTCGACCCGGAAACTCAAAAACAGGTTTATTTGAAGCTTAAGTGGAGAGCTGATTAAAGTTACCAGTTCAGTTATAACTGACCTAGCAATTTTCACAGAAATACAGCACACAGCGCAGCATCGTGGCTTTAGGAGGTCACTGACCGGAAATCTTTAATAGCTGCGCGAGATAAACTTCATTTAATTCTTGAACATGGTTCTTGGTGTTGTGAGGTTTAAAAGTATGGTAGACGAGAGGAGATGATGAGCGCAGATTTGAGGCTTTTGTAATCCAGTTGCGGAAGAGAATGGAGAAAATAAGTTGGATAGGGTTGATGAAAAACAATGAAGTTTTAGATAGGGCTGGGGAAGAGAAGTGGTCGGTGGGGGATTCCGAAGAAGACAGAAATGCATCACGATTGTATTTGAGAGGTTGCGGATTATGATATAAGGGAAGTATAGAAGTGAGGAATAAAACTTTGATTTTCACATTGACAATTTATAAATTGCGCGAGCGGAATTGCAGTGTTTTACTACCCTTTTCTCACAATGGAAAAATTACACCAAGTGAAGCCAGTAAGCGTCCCAAATCAAGGAAGAATAAGTAGGAAGGGACTTTTTGTGCAAGTGAAACTGAGTGAAAGCTTAGAGGAAGTTTTACAGGAACCAATATATGTCGTAGATATCGCGGGAACTCACAAGGATACGAATACGTTTTTCAAGAGATCGTCCAAGAGCTCAATTTATGGCCAAGAGAGAACTAGGAATGATGACCGTGTCGTTCTAATTAAAACAGCTTATCGAACGATAAAAAATCATTTTCCTCGGAATTTAACTGGCATATCCCAGAAGACCATGAAACCGAATCTACCTACGAGATATATATCCAGGGTGACTAAAGTGGCGTAGTGGTGATAGGGCCGGGAATAATTCAACATGATGATATGCAACCCACGAAGCATGTTGATTCCGATATCAGCAGTATGCTGTACCAAGCTAAAATTTCCCCCGGATCTGCAAGAAACAATTCATAATCTCATGGTATTTTATGAGGGGCGATACCACGAAAGTCCAACGACTTGAAAACTATAGTATAAGTGAAAACTCAACTTTCAAAAATTGTTTCGTCTAAATGATTTTCCCTTGTGAAAACCAACCAATGAAATACGATGATATAATAGATGTAAATAAAAAAATATAATAGCAGTAAATATAAATAAAGCTTATCACAATAATAATACTTCCATTTATTTTATTAAGATTCATCACATTTGTCATCGTCCTGTGTGTATAGCACAGCTTAATAAAGCCTTAGACATATTAAATCATGTCCAGGAAAACATTTCTTATTAGACTGCATTTTGAGACTTCTAATATGTCAATGTTATAAGCATGCACACATTACATGTATACTACCGGTATAATACCTATTTATGCAGAATTAGAGTATTTCTTGTGGTCAGCATGTGAGTTGCATGACAAACCCCTTGGTTAAGGAACTACAAGAGTTTGTTATGAAAGTTAAATAACCAGTTTATTATACATTAAGCCATATATTAATACACACTTTGGAGAGAGGTTGGATGTCTAGGGAAGAACATACAAAAGTGACTTGGGAAGTAAGGAGGAGCGGAGGTGGGTGAATATAAAAAGAAAGGAAGAAGCATAAAAAGGGGGGATGAGACAGGTGTTGATGAATCTTAAAGGAAATCTGCGAGAGAGTGGTTATTGGAATGTAGGATTGAAGACAAAGACATCAGACCTTGAGGGCCCAGAAAAAATGTCATTGTGAAAATTTCTAGTACCTAAATTTTCTTACCTAAAGTTTGTGTATTCTATGAAACGGTACAAGAGATATTGCAGTCACTCTTGACACTCAACTAGGTCAAGATACCTACCCCTCCCCAAAATTTAAAATGAAAGTCAGTGTTCTCAGCGATATAAATGTGGTGAGACTTAGGAAGTTGGTTAGGGGCAACTTCCCCCTTTTCCCAATCACAGTGGCAATGACCATGGGGTCCAAATTATCCCACCTTACCTCCCGAAAGTCCACTCCTTTCTTTATGTTTTTTAGGTCAATAATGTATCCCAAAAAATTGATTTAGTTGATAGAGATAGGCCAAAGGAATGGAGCCATAAGAGACTATGCACTTCACTCATTGTCTCTCTATCACTGAAGATAATTGTAGGAAGCAGAATTGGCAGACTATGTTACTAAACGATAAGAAATTATCTCAATTATTGATGGAAATATCCATTTGAATACATTAATACAAGAGTTGTTATCCATCATTATATTTGATAAGGATCTCTGCCAATATGTGTCCTCATTAGATACCTTTAAATGAAGATTGAAATAACATAAGTTAAAATTCTGTCCTTCCCTAGGTACTTCTTCCTGAATATACCTCCCACATTTATTTATCTACATCATTATTTTATGCACATTCCAATCCTTGCATTTAAATTAATTTCATCAAATAAAATGAATGGTTTAATTTCAGAGGCTTAAAGGGTCATGGCCAGAAGGAAATTGTGAGGGAATGAGACCTGACTTGATATATTTCTATTGAGAAGCTATTTAAAACATTTCTGATTGGAAATTGAAAAAACAACTTAATTTAACTTGAAATTTTAAACTAGAACATCCCTTCTGAAAAATATCCTGTAATACACTACCAATTACTAAACAGATAAACATGATGTATGAATTCAATGGTATCAGGCTTAACTTTGTGAAAATTAATGTTCACTTTTTAGGTAAACTATGTACATTTCCATTGTAAATCTTTTTCATTGCTCACAGTTTCAACACTAGGTGACATCATCAGGTAACTGATGAAAATATACAGTTAACTTATTCCATCACCCTGAGGCATATCTAAAAAGGAAACATCTAGTTAAACTTTTACTTTCAACAGTTGAACGCCAATACTGATCTTGATTTCATGCTTAGTGCTCATTCTATCAGTTAAATTATAGTCGCCAAGAACAGTGCACTTGAAAACATGCACCAAAAGAGATGGGTGGGAGATCGGGATTATACTTAGTAAGGCTTTTATTATTTGTCTCGTTTTAAAGTAGTAATAATTATTAGGGGAACAGACCAACAGCCAAGGTCATTCCTGCTTTTAGGATTGGTGGGTAACTTGGTAGAGATAGCATTCACAGAAAATAGGCAAAGGAAGGGTGGAGAGTAATCCAGCAATAGCATCAGTCAACTCTTAAAAAAGGCACCAAGAGGTTCAAAATTTAAAATCCTGTCCAATGGATAGCATACTCCACATAGAACCCCAAGTAGAAATCAGAATAATACTGAAAAAATCCACACACCCCCCCCCCCGCCTAGATTAAAAAACAGATAATATTTTTTCCATATATTTGTGCCCAGTTTCTGTTTCAACAAGTGTTGTTTTAAATCACTTGTTTTGCCAGAAATTCTAGTTTTTTTTGGGAGATACATATATCAGTTGAAGGATTTTTCTCCATGTTATAACATCACTCTATTTAATTAATGATAAATCCCAAATATAACATCACAAGCAGTTAAGACTATCATCAGATAATTTTTCAGTCAGCGTGTCCATTGCCATTGGACCCACCATGACATGCCCACAGTATGGGCAAATATTCATTTGCGTAATAAATAATAAAATTTTCAACTTGAGCAAACAATGTTATGCCTTAACAAACAGCATAATTTTATGTCTTTACAATTTAAATTAAAACAGCTAAACCTAGCATATCTATATATTTTATTTGAAATACCATCATTAAAGGAATGAGATGTTATGCAAGGTCTTTCACTAAAAAGTATTGCACCATTATGGAATCAACACAATACTTGACTCAGAAAATAAAAAAATAGTTGATATTCCAATTCAATACGAATTGAAATGTGTATTCCAACTACAAATTTTCATGCCACAAAAATCATTACCTACTTCTTACCACAAAAAATTATCAGAGACTTGAGTTTTGACCTAATATTGCAACGCACAATTTTTCATTCCCAGCGGAAAAGTGAAGTGTTTATGGTTAGGAACCAAAATTCAACAAAGAAATAGTGCTAATAGTCGCAGGCAGGATTCCTCATTCAAATCCATTTTGATTTCATTACACAAAAATTCCAATAATAATGCGGTGCCTTCATTTATATTTCCAAATAGCATGTTTGCCAATCTCCATCTTTGTGAACCTCATATCTTCACTCTACTATCTCTTTAACACACCAATAAAAACAAATTCCAGCTGTCATAGCCATTTATTCAATGAAATATTTCAATGAAACATCAATGAATGTCAATTACATTAAGTATCACATCAAATCAATATGACAGTAACATTGAATAGTCTCTTAGAGGACAGAGTCATCATGTAAAGATCCACATATACAACTATTAAACAATATGTAAGGCAATCAATACACAGCCTCCAAGGAGCTCAAAATTATGATCCAACAAAGTTATGGGACACTTTATTTCTTTTCAAAATAGATTGATGAAATCTGAAATATGAAAGAAGTACAGACTAAATTCATTTCTATTTAAGGTAACCTCACTTCCAACGCCAAACTGGAATAATTGTATCCAGAATTGTACACAAGAGGCTAAAACTGATAAATTAAAGACATGAAAAATATTCCTTCAAAATATAATGTTGTGCCACCATATCCTTCATCTTTGATTTCAAGGTAAGAGCAAAGCTCGTGTCACTTCCCCGAGTCAAGAGATGACTGGTGGGGTTTTGGTCGAGGGCCAGGTGTGGGTGATGACGAGCAACTGCGGCTGAGGCCTTTCTGTGGTGGTGCCACACCAAGCAATGAGTTACCGGATGAGATCTGCCCTGCATCAGTTGTTTCCTCCCTTAAGCTTCCATCATCATCATCTAGATCAGATTTATCCCCAGAGGCCAAACGAGCCCGGAGGTTACCAGATCTGGACTCTTGGATCTGTTCAAAGAAGAATTCAGTTGACCCATTGTATCCAACGAAGGACTATTTTTGTTTATAAGCAAAATAAGGTAAATGAGAGCCATTTATATTTTTAGTTTTTTCCATCAATAGTTATTTTTTGTGGTATTAGCCTATACATTCCACCGGTGGTTTTTTTAGTAAGATAAATGTTAAGTGGATACAAACATTTTGGAGAATAAAATATGAGATATCTCATGTAACAGTATTTACAAATAAATTTTATTATGAATAAAAAATATTTAAAAGAAATTAGAAGCATGGTTACTTTCCAGCCGACCTCTTTAAATGTAGGATATTTCAACACTGGTCTTCCGGAGGGGAAGATTTGTTACCGTTAATTTAATACTTATACATTTTTAATCATAATTTGTTGAAATTAACTATACATGTGGAGGTAAACTGATACACTATGTACATACAGGAATAACTAATCAGATGGGATTCTTTAATCTGGACCTTGTGTTTTTTTTGTAATGGGTAAACTTTTGTTATTCAATTAGCAGGAAGTGTTGATGACACCAGGATATTTCCATTTAATGTCCTCATCTTATTTTGCTTCCATGAACTGGTTACAAAGCATATTCTTAACAGTGCCAGAAGTTAAGCCATTGAGAACCATTCATGCAATGACTACAGCTTTAATCGTTTAAATAAAGGTAATAATCACAACAAATATATTGAAATATACAAAAAAGAAAAAGGTAGATTCATCATAATGACATCCTCAAATAGGACCAAATGAGGTTCTATGACATTCAACAAAAAAATATGAAAAAGTCCTAAAATAGGGGAACGGCAGAGAATGAATACTAATTGCATACACTTGTTAAAAACTGTTAATAAATCACTCCACCATCAAATAAAAATTAATTAACCAGGTACATACCTATATTAGGGAAATTATCCAAAACATAGTTAACAAAAAATAACAAATATTCAGCTGATAAATCAGAATATGAAAAAAATAAATGAATACTTATTCATAGAACATCCACATCCCCCAGAATGAAGAGGCATGAGGTTTAATAATTTAAAACCTTTACCTTTAATTAACATAAAAACTTTTGAGAGACTACTCTAGAGTAGCACACAGGATGGCAACCTTCAAAAGACAGCCTACATATTGCAACTTAAAAGTGAATGGTAATGATGAAACAATTCAACAATAAAATACATAACAGCATAATAATGGGCTGAATAAATATAGAATTCTAAAGAGTGGACAGACTTCATAGTATATCCCATACCAGTTAGATCAAAATGATGAAACTGCAATAAATATAGTACTTATCATCTTATAGTAATCATCAGCTAAAAAATAAATTACAAACAATAAAAAAAGACACACATACATGTACATACCCATTAGGTTTTTCCCTTATGGGATTGGCAAAGTGAAAAAAGCCTTACTTTAACTTTTTTCCAGAAAGTTACTTCTTTTTACTGATTTCTTCCAAAATGCTCTATTTCCTTCAGTTTCTGGCAGACTTGTCTCATCTCTATCACATTCATAGATCGTATCACATGTGCTCCTCTGTTCCTGAGACTTGTAATATCATTTGTTTTGAGAGTATCATTGACCACATCCACCCATTTCTTTTCCATCTGCCCCTTCCTCTCACACAATTTACTCTTCTCTTACATTTCTGTAGGACAATTTGACCTTATCCACTCTCTTAACATGACAAATCCAATAAAGCATACATTTTTCATGCATAACTGTCTATTATTTGTGCATAATATCCACATGACCCATCCATTTTTTCATGATAAACTCATTTATTTCCCCATCTTACCAATTTTTACCACAAAGACTCCTCAAATACCCCCATATCAGTCTGCCAAATTTAGCAAATATTTATGGTTACGAAAAAAATATATTTTATGCCTAAAAAGACAAAACTCTTGGTAATGAAACAAAAAAGAATGATTACAGAGGCAATAGACATTTCCTATGCCAGACACATTACAAAAACCTACAAAACTAAACCCAAAGCAAAAATAACACTATATACTAGAATAAACACATATGTATTATATAATTTAAAGAAAGCTGATTTTTAATAAAGCATTAATAGTAAATTCAGTTTTGATAAACAACAGGTAAATACAAACTTAAATTAATTCACAGTTTAATTAATTTAAAATCTTTTAAAAATAATAATGTTGTACGTAACATCTTATCTTAACTGACGTATAAGTAAAGCATATTTTTTATTATCACAAATCATATTATTACTCACAAGGTATTCATCCTGCAAAAAAAGTTATTAGATATATCGTTTGGCTAAAATTTCAAAAAGAGAATCATGTAGACCTAATTTCACAAATCTTGAAATCTTACCTGTAACATGCCTGTACAAATATCATAAATGTGTGTATTTCCAAGAAAAAATGTCTATTAAAAAAAGAAGGGAATATCCATGATTATACCAAAAGACAAAGAAGTAAGGTGCATGTAATTTTACATTCCACTTCTTTGTTTCAAAAAGGAACCCTTTATACTGGCATTAAAATTTATAATCATTTACCAGCACGCGTAAAAGATATCAACTAATATCAGATATTTAAATCTAGGTTAAATATTTTTCAACCATGAATTGTTTTTATGACTTAAATGAATATTTTTTGCCAAGGTATGACAAGTGATAATTTTATTATAACCATTTCTCAAAATGCATTTATACTTTTTTTGATTGCGTGTGAAATATCTCATATGTTACCATCGTAAGATAACAAGATGAAAAAATAATAAATAAATAAGAGTAAAATTGGAAAAGAAGAAAGATAGCGTATTGCATATTTAATTAGTAAAATATTTGGAATCAAGCCAGTGATTTTATCATAATAGCTCTCCAGAACTATAGCAAAATGTTATGGCCCGTAACTCAGGAGACAACTCTCGTCTTCCTCATGAAATCAGATTGTCATAACACATTCATTTCATAAATAATCCTTCTACATAGATACACACAGATTAAATTCATTTACTTCATGTTACCACAAACCAATTGGGTTCAATTATGCATTTAAGCACGTCAGTCATCACAAAACACTACATAATATTTATGGAATCAAATTTTCCATTTAATCAATGGACAGGAAGAGTTAAATGACATTTTAAAAAATCATTCATATTTTAAAAATGTATTGGAACAAAACCACTTCTATCTTAAAACCCAACAACAACCAAATAGGTATGTCAGATAGTTCAAAATCAAGAGCATCAACCTCCCTCCCTCTACCCATCAAAGTGTGAATTCGAGAGAATTTCAGTCTGAAAATGATATTTAGAACTGCAAGGAACTCAAAAACAGGAGAAGGTTACCCGATAAGAAAATGTCAGAAATGGGAGACTTAAGCACTCCCCCTGGGATAAAAAAATTTCATTGAGTTAAATTTTACTGTAGTATCTTTAGGTATAATATTCACAATTTGAGGCATTCCATTCGAAGGATTTCCAAGCCACAACCATCAACTTAAAGTTACCTGACATCCATTATATTTGAGATTCTTTACCCTACTTGATAGTTCAGATTCAAATTCAACTTGTTTGCAAATTATATACTTCACATTATGCTTTCCCTCTGAGTCAAAAAGTTTCAAGATTGCAGATACCTCAATTATCATTCATTGTGATTCTAACATTTCCAGCTTTGATAAGTTATCATCTATTTTTATTTCTTTTTTGGCAGGTTTCACTGTTTAAATTTTATATACGATGGAATCTGGGGCTTAACACTCAGGATATATGAGAAATAGAATATATATTTAAAGCAACTGGAGAATGAAAGACAATCAAGCAAATTTACCTGATCCTCTCTTCCATATCCTTCTTTTATAGTGCAAGTCATCCCTCTTTTCCCAGCAAGAGTCTTCCTGTCATTGGCAGGATGGCCCTCCCTCTCAGTTACTCCTCGTTGAGAACTAGTTGGCTTGGAATTTGTTGCAGTAATGCCACACAATGTGTGAAGTGGGATTCGATAAAACCTAAAAGGTCTTGCTTCAGGAGAGGCTGCTGTACGATTGAAAAATAGGGAGTCATACATGAAACCATCCCTTCAATATTATATACTATCAACAGGCCTTAATGACACTCATTTTGTTGTTATCTTGATAGCATAACTGAACCTCTATTGCATGAAATTAGGGATGAGTAAATTGATATTTGGTAAATTTCATGTTTCTTGTTAAAAGACATAACTAGAAATTTAGCAATAATATTAATTTAATAACTAATGCACAGTGAGTTGGACCTGCTTTATAGTCCAGATATTACCTCTTAGAGCAATTCAATGAATTTGGTGATAAATTAGGTATTATAGGAAAGAAGTATTCATACAAACTGAATTAATTTTAGCTTCCTGGTTAATTTTTCCCAAAAGAACCTTAGTTATAGCACAGGCCACTAGAGTCACCTAAAAACTGAGTGACTGAACTAGCTTTTCAATATGACTTCTATCCATAGTATATATATATATACTATGGGTATACTTATATACATATATGTACACTATGGGTTACCTTTATACATGACCTGTTACCTATACATGAATTAGCCCAATAGCCTCATCAACGTGCACTTCATGAGCATCTACCAAATACAAAACACTTGATTGGTATTCCTTTATAAGGTGTGCTATCAAGTAGGTTATAATCCATGTGCATAATAATATGTTTCAACTTTTGAAAATAATCTCTTTTGCAATACAAAGAGGAAAATAAAATTAAAATGAAATGATGCAACCCAAATTTACCAGATAAAAGGAAACTAATTAAAAATAGGCATTGTAAAATTACAATAATGAAATTTCAAACATGTATTTCAAATGCATTATATGAATATAAAAAACAAAAAATATAGCCATATAGATAAAAATAATCAATTCATGTACTCGCTTCAAATACAGCCCATTAACACCTTTACGCACTAAGTCACACTCACAATGAGGGGAAGGAGGAGGAGATACACTGGAGTCCTGTTCCAAATCCCCTCTGGAAAGAATTGGATTAGCGCTTGGGTGTGGAAACTGCAACCCCCCAGCAGTTGATCCACCAGCAGCAGCAGAACCTCTGCTGTTATCCACCACCAGATGCTCTTGTTTCGTTTGGAAGAATTCTGGTGCAGTGGTTGCAAAGAATATATCATTCTGAAAAATGAATTCAATTGTTCATTACAAACAGAAAATATTGTAGGTGAAATATAAACGCACCCTACACATTTTCCTAATGTGAACCAACCAGGATGGATAATTTTAACAGAGGCAAAAGAATGACCACAAATAAAAGGACTATAAGGGTTGAAACAAGGATTTTCTAACTAAAATGGAAAATTTTGAATTCCCTTAAGAATATTTTAGATATTTATACATGTTTGAGTAGCCCCTACTCACCTCTTGAAGCTTAAATTTGTAAGAAAACTGATTTAGTAGGTTTTATTTTACATATATATTCGAACATGAAAAACCCACCACATGGTGAACAAATATTCATTCACATGGAAATAGATATAAGGAGAAGGGGTAGAAACACACAGAGGATGTACACAGGAGAGGTGGGGAAGGCAGAATCGAGCAGATCAAAGCACAAAAGTGTTTCCCTAACCGATACTTGAACACCGGATCTTTTGACTTGCACAGGTGATGCTCTAAAAATATATATATAAAAAAACACTAAAAATTTCCTCCCAAAGAGGGATAAACTATATTATAAACAATATATTAATTTTATTGTGCATTTTTCTTAACTGCCTAAAACTATTTCCTCATTTCCATCCTCAATTGATATCCTCACCTGAAGATAAATGTTAGTAAATAAAAATTTTTAAGGCATGGCATTCATGTTCATCACTCTGAATAGGCCAAAAAAACCCTCTCTCACCACAAAACAATACTAAAAGTCAACAGTTCTGAGTGATAAAAAGGAGGTCAGACTTTGTTGGTTGAGGGAGCAACTACTCCTCTCTTCCTCATTACCTATACACATAGCAGCATAGTTTCTAATAACTAACCCAGCAAAGGTTTTCTTTGTTGTTAACTACAGAAGGAAAAGATTATCTGCCCATATTCAATAGATGAGATCACGTAAAGATATATTAGCAATTCTTTCACCAAAGGAAATAAAAGACAAAACATTAATAAAGATAAAAGTAATCACAAAACATTCTTCACCATAAACTACAAACATTGTCATTAATACTCAATACAGAGCGCATTACCATTATGAAGAACAGCTTACATTGATAAATATAGAACTAATTTAAGTGAATTATTTAATACCAAACACAATCAAAAACTATTACTACACAAGATGCACATTTTGTAGGCTACTTTTCTTTGGAAAAACGTATCAATACATCAGAATAGAAATATATGACAATGTTTTCCAAAAGACATAAGTTAACTTACAAAATAAATGTGTGGTATCAATCATGTTTCCTCATGTTGTAAAACATATAGCAATGTAGAGGTAAAAAAATTACGTACCTTTGCCGAGATAAGTTTCAACTTTGGCATGGGACTAGTATAAACAAGATTGCCATTAACAATAAGTCGAATCTCCAGGCAGTCTGTTGTCAAAGCCAAAACATACGGAAAGGCCACAACTGTAAAAGAAAATTATGTAATTTAAGTTTTACAAATTGACACAGGATATAATTTAGCTATAAATAAATATATAACATTTTCTCATCACAAAATAAAACAGTTCATCAAAAATACTTGTAGTAATAGTTACTCAAATACGAAAAACCAGTTCAACTAACTACTCATCAGTTAACTAGCACAGCAAACAACTGAAGATTATCTATTTGCGAATTAGCAGATACATTGCATTATTTTAATCTGATGCTGTAGCACTTATTCACTCATATTATACATAAGTCTAATAAAATCAAAACAAACACACCCTGATACATTTAATTGAGAAGGAGGTATTTATTCCAGTTAGAGCTAAGAATAATTAATCTTCACACTTCTTCATACTATTATTAATAGTATTCTCTTGTCTATCTTTCTAATCATCTCATCTACAATTCATGGTTTCTAAATCCTTTTTCTTTATTTCATCGAGTCTTTTGCAGATTACTACATAGCTTTTTTGATTTTTCCCATTTTTCCTCTGTAGCACCCAGCCCCCTTTCTAATTTGATGCTGCACTTCATTTGTACCAAATTATGATCAGTTTCAGCATCTGATCATGGTAAAGTGTGAATTAACTATGCTGTCCCTGAATCTGTACCTAATTATAATAGTCTAATTGATGTCATTTGAGTCCCTGGGAATTTTCTATGCACACCTATGCCTATTATAATGATTAAGCAAAGTTTTGCTATGGTTAAACTCTGTCTCCTACAGAACTCTATTGCTTTCTCCAAACAGCCATTCCTAGTTCCTAAATCATAGTCCATTAATTAACTACTGCATACACCTTTGTCTAACATCACTACCCCATCACTATCATATGTTTCCTTCCAGGAGAGGCCAGGTGCCTTTGCAGCCGCCTAATTGAGGAGCAGAGGCTGCATGGACTATTATCTATCTGGATCCTACACTTCAACCAGGATAAATTATTATTTCTCCCACCAGCACAAATCTAGGGATCATAAGAATGCATAAGCCGCACCCTTTATTTTTGAAAGAAAGCAAAAGAGGTAAGACCTGTGAATCTAATTATAAGCAAAATAACAAAGTATAGGCTTACAAAATATATCAGTACAACATACATATATGATTAATTAACATTGACATCACATGTTATAAAAAAAATAAAAGCTGAAAACATTCTGAGCCTCTTACCAATATCATTTGGCACGGAATTCCAGTGAAAGTCAAATTCACTGTTGACAGGTCCTTCTTGAAGTAGCTTTTGAAAGTGGCACGTATCTAAAAATAAAATAAATTTTGTAATAAAGAAATGAATTCATTGCATTACAAAACAAGCTGCTTAGGTTTTGTACTAATATACTTCATATCAAATGGCATGAATTAATTTATCATTTTGGTAGAACTTGTACAGAAAATAATATTATAATGCATATATAATCAGTACAAAAAATAAAATTATGGCATATGCAGCTGAAATGACGTTAATAAGACTTTAGACTTTAATAAGATAGTTAGATGAAATCTTCGAGATATCTCAATTAAGTATTTTTTCTATGGACATGCAGACAAAATTTAAAAATCATAGTAGTGTGTTTGGAGCTATTGTGTTTCTCTATCACAATCCTTTTGCCACAATTGTCCAAATTCAACTTTTATCTGGGTGGTTTGTGATGTATTGTTTAATAAAAATCCTAATCACCAAAAGTAGTCCTGATTACTTCTACTAACCATGACAAACTTCTTCCATTCTCTTAAATATCATGTCTGTCATATTATGTGTCCAGCCTTATAAAATCAAAATGTTGGAATGAAATCTTTGCTGAAGCTTTAATAGTTCATCATCGTTGGAAATTACACAATGAAATTTCCAATTTTTCTGAATATTAATGTGTCAAGGCCTGAATAAAGAACCAAAATAAAAGAAATAATCAGCTTCAAATTAACTTGCAGTGAAACTTCATAAGAAAAATTTATGGAAAATCTCCGTTATCTCCTAATTTTTACTATTTGTTCAATTTAAACATAATTAAATTATTTGACCATTTTTCTAACAATATTTTTTGCTTTTCCTTCTGAATGGTATGCATTCATAGATGAAGGGCCAAACCAGCACTTTCCACACGAGTACCTCACCAATGTGCTTGTATCCCATTTGCTTATTAGATTCGAAATTTTCTGTGACTGATAACATTGTATGCTGATATTTAGTTTCCCCGCTAACACCACTTCTGTTATTTTTTGAAAAATTCAGAGGTTATGAGTAATATTAGTGAAGCTTCATGTTTAGTTTGTCTATGGGTAAAATAGACAAATACCAAAAGTAACAGTTTCTAAAAGCCTTAAGGCTAGGCCTTAATCAGCATAACATGCACATGCTTGCTATTAAAAATTATTCTCGAGATATGTTTAAACTCAAATGTGCTATGAGCTTGGATGCGAAAATCCACATCTAGCATGATATGCAGCTTCATCTAATTACAAAACAAAATTCATATACAAATTTTTTTTCATCTCTCAAAGCCTGCAAATATTCATTCTTGTCACATGTTGGACAATGGATTTCACCAGATTATGGATTTCCACATTAGAGGTGCGAAACCGTATATAAAATGATATTTGCAAAATATCTGCATGCTGAATTTTTTGTAACTATTCCGCTTTTAAACAAGGGCCATCAGCCATTGTTTAATGCATCAAGCTTGAAAAAAATAAATGACTTACTGTTGTAACATAATAAAACCTCTGGCTCAGAGTGGTCACTAGGAAGCTCTATTGCTGAGAGCAAGTTGGGCTTATGTGATGTCTCCACAGTGAAAACAGTTTGTTTAATAGCTTCTGGATTTCCACTACCAACACTCCCATGAATACTGGTTGTTGGAACAGAGGAAGGAGTGCATTCCCCTAATCCAATCTCCGCCAGCCCCCCTGCACCAGGGGTAATACCAGCACAGCACACAAGATCGAACTGGTGTTTGTAACCAACAACACAAGCCACACCACTTGAGCTTTCCAAACCCACAACTGATGGAGAAACATCAACAAGTGAAAGGAGAAGTGGAGGTTCACATACTTGGACTTCCTAAAGAAATTACAGAATAAAACACTCCCATTAGATTCATATTTCATGAAATAGCATTGATAGTTTTACAGGAGATGGTGATTTGTACAGGAAAACAAAAAAGGTTTTTCAAACATTATGAACAAATATGACTTAGTTATTTAAATAAACCATTTTTAAAGACACATCTTTGTCACAGTTAACCCTTCCATTTATCTTTAATACATAATCACAAAGTATTTTCAAAATTTCTGACTAACAACCAGTTAATTCCATTATTCCATTTCATTACTAAAATTCCTAAAACATTCTCTTAAACTGTTCTAAGACCCAGACAGGAACATGTTAATTAAAATTTAGAACTCACATTACTTAGCTCATTTAATGAAATGATGGCAGTTCTTGCCAAACATGCGAACTAAAATTAGTTTTAAACACCCTCTTAAACTTAAATCTCATTGATATATTTTTCAATAATGTACATTACCCTTAAATACAGGAATCCCTCGACAGTATCAGTGTCACTTGCAGGACACCATGCTGTCCAAGCTGCTGAATGGCGCCATTGCATAATCAGTAGACGTCGACCAACACAAACAACCTATGAAAGGATAATACACAATAAATATTGGATCAGGATGAAACTGGCGAGCCCATCAGGGTGATAGGGGTTGCCAGTTCCTTTGAATAAGGTTTTCCAGGAAGGTCTGGTACCCGAAATATCACAGATAAGGTGAAGCCGAGAGAGTACACAGGCGTGACTCTAAATCGAGCCCTCCCTCGGGTAATGACACCAGCACTTCACGGACTCCATTACTACGCCACCTTATTTGTACATATGTTTTAATTCATCTCCCAATTAGTGTGATTTTTAAACAGTTGCCAAGTATCTTGATAAGGTGAATTAAAACTGTTGGGCTGATGCTTTCCTCATTTGAGTGTCTTGTTTCTTAAGTAAGGCAATTCATTTCTCCGATAGATAATCAGTTGCTACCTTTCACGGGTATTTTCATTGAATGGTCCCTCTGCTTCACGCCATTCCAAAAGCAAATACTCTTCTTTCACAAATAATTTTTTTTCTCCGTAATATGGCGCCTTCTCCTACAATACGCAAGCAGCATCCTTTATAAACAAGCTGCAGTTTTCACTTCACAAAACAAACCGGATTAGCGCGAGAAATACTGCGCTCCAGTCTCTTGAACCTATGGTTCTCGAGCAACAGGGTGCGTGAAAAGTTCTGCTAACTTTTCTCGCACTTTTGCGGTTCGGTCGGCTCCGCAGATTTGACTGGAACCCGGCTCCTTTAAGTATGTTTATGAACAGCTAAAGCAGCTAAAGTAGCATGTGTTTTTCTATCTACTTTTATGTTTGATGCCATGAACACACATGTAAATTCACGTCTCCTGTTGTCACTTAACACAAGTACGCAAAGGCGTTATTCATTTCGAAAAGATCAATTTATTGTGCATAGATTCGGTTGGTGGCGTTCAATATAATCGGTGCTATTATATATGTATTTTTTGGTGGATTTTCATTTTTTTAAAGTTAATTTATATGCTCTTACATTCCGGAATTTTGTATTTTTATCGAAAAAAAATATTATATTAGAGATATGGTCAATGGGCTCTGTTTCCAAATCGTGGACTTGTCCTTGCTAGAAACTACCATAAATTCATTAAGTGAACCGAAGACATAGGCCCTTGGAAAATAATATTCTACTAACTGTCGTTAAGTTCATATGCTAAACTATGGCGTTATGACGTGAGTTCTTTACCTCAGCGTGGTCTTTTTGAGAAGCGAAGCACTTCAGAAGGTATGCAGCATACGAACACATCCCATTTTCTGTTGCAATGTATGTTTGCAGAATTGAGATGCAGCTACATTTGATATAATTTTACTATTTCCGTTGGCTGGAAGTTGTCCCTTTTCCTTTCGAAAGTAAGACTTTCCAGAAAGAAAGACTTGAATATGCTTACTTGTGAAAATTCAATGATGTTTATTTAATTATAGAATTCTGAGGTATTACATGGGATAAAATAGCTTATATTATTTATAAATTTATGCATTTGTTGGAGTAACTTTGGACAACCAGGGGGAGAGAAAAAGAGTAATAAGAAAATGAGGAAATAGGAATGATATAGGGGTACCTAATGTATGAATAGGAGGCGTCAAATGTTGCACAACTCATCCTGAACCTAGAGCTAATAATATCCATTGAATATATCTAAAGGTTTGCCACTATCAATAAAGTATTCAATCCAACTTACATCTCAAATAGGATGCATATTGCATCAATTTAAACCTGTTGAATATATTTTTAAATTTAATGCAAATTCAATTGTCATATGAGTTCATGCAAGTTTTCTAAGCTCGTAAGTTAATAATGGGAGAGAAAACTGATTCAGGGAGACTTAGAGGTATTAAAAACAAATTTATTGGTTTACTGCTGCCTGTAATCAAAATATTTCTATCGATTTCCATTTAGTTAAGAATGCTAGGGTGAATTGATGCATCTAACTACATCTTTTACATCATTTACCAATATTGTCTGCCCTTAATGACTGAAACAGTTTTTCTCAAGAAAAACTACATGGAACGTATTATTATAAAAATAAATTTAGTCTCTTCAATCTGAAAATAATAATAAATGCACATTTAAATAAGATAATGACGCTTGGCAATAGCATTGAGAGAGCGCATAAAATATAATAATGTATGTAAATATAAAGTAGACTTCAACTTATCTAGTCACTGTGTGCCTTGACCCCTGGTGAAATAACAAAATGGCCAGTTAATGAAAAAAATTCAAAATACTCTGTCATTGCTATAAATTTAAAATAATATTTATTAGGTTAGTTATCATTATTATAATAATAGAAGGGAAAATTATTTATTAACTGTTGTTTGAAGATTATCTAAACATGTGTATCTTTACTTTACAAATGATATTCTGATATAATTTGTATGATTTAACCCAATGGAGAAACCAGGGCTGAATCAAGTATCAGCCAGGTAAAATATGACTGAATAAGGGGGAATCTATTGTGCTTAATTTCAATGTTTTGCAATTGTTTGGATAGTTGAAAATGTCACTTAATACATTTGTTTTGTATAAATTTAAACTAAATTAGTAATTTATTACCATTCTCAAATGAGATCCTCCAGGTTTAGAGAGAGCATATAAGTGACAACCTCTTGTCCTTTCCAGGCGATGTTCTTTCAGGTCGTGTTTTGTTTTGGGTTGAATTTCAATGGATTCCCCTTTTGTTGCAGTCCCAGTATTTAGTCCTGTTTCAAAGTCTAACAGTCTGAACACATGCACTTTGCAGTCACGTCCTGTGAAGGAGAGCTTTATTTCAATAATCTGTAATGGTTTGTTTTGATAGGGTAAAGAGAGAATGCAAAGTTGAGTTATATACATGTTTCTTGATTCATTACCCTTTTATGTTCTGCCAGCAATTTCACCATATTTGAATGCTAATGCATACACATTTATTTTCACAATGGATTTTCATGTTTAACATCAACATGAAAGGGAGTTAAAAGTAAAATTTCGTCAAAGAAAGATATCACAGGATTTTATGCAGCATTAAGGCCATTAGGTGCTATTTACTGGATAGGAAAGATAAATTAATTGAATTTTTTAATTAATCCCATCTATAAAATGCATACCTGCATGTGGAATTACAACATCAGTGTCTCAGGTGATAGTCTAACATCCAAAATTTGTGTTAGCCAGTGAGTGCATTAGGACTGGTGCATGACTTAGGATATTCAACATATGAATGCAATAGTCATACTTATTTGAGAGTATTGGTAAATGTTTCAAGTAATTTGCCACATTGGGCTGTTATTAGAATAATTTTTTTTTATTATAAGATTATAAATTATTTAAGAGCGCCCTTATTATATTCTACGAATGTTGATTGCTGCCAATTGGTGTAAGTGAAATTGAGCCTTAGAATGTAGGCAAACCTTCCCAATAAATCAAGTCATTGATGCTTAATGGTCATGTTCCTGATTTTTCCTTCCAAAAGTTACTGAAACATTTTTCAAAAACTTGAATTTTTAGTATATTTACTGAGAATTACTTTAAATTAACTAATGCATTCAGGCAATAAAAGTTTATTCATAATTTTATGCTTGTTTTTCAGAGATTTTTGAAGCATTAAGGATCATTAATACTTGTTTTTGATAGATACTGTGTTTGGAAAATTGTAAGTTTCCAATCAGGTTGTAAAAGGTTTCATCTTTAATATTATGGATTCAAATACATCATAACATGAGTTTGGAAAAATAGTTCTTAGTTTCCAACATTCCAGCATCCAAATATAGATTTGCCATTAGTGCTGTTTTCTGATTCCTTTTGTAAGAATGCATTTTTCTCAAAACAACTTCTATTAATCACAGTCATTATCATGTTTTGCTTGATGAAAGTTTTAGGATTGCATTATCTAATTTATTTAACTTATCAAGAAATAACCCCTCTGCCATCAAGCTGAAGGTCTTATTCATGAGAGTAAAACTATTAAACTGAATGGCAAGTATTATATTCAATAAAAGGTATTCTTCCTCTACTTTACCATCATGTTCACTGAACATACTAGCTAAAAAATTCTGATGTATGAAATTCAACTCTGCTCAAACATGGTGATCCATACTTTTCAACTGCAAAAGGGTTCTCATTATCTTATATTAAGTATTATCACAGAAAAATCCTGTTATGATTTTATATTGTTTGAATATTAACCTGAATTTAACATGGATATTTTGTGGAGGAGGTCCATTGATATATCATCAGTAACACTCTGAAATTATGGATCCTGCATCAAAATGTTTATTCCATCTACGTATGCCCTCCCCAACCAAGGAACCACATCTCTTGCGCCCAAAAACCCTTAGCTAGCATCAATAAATCCTAATCCTCCCCCTTAGTTCACACATTTCTTGATCTATCAGGTAAACTTGAGAATCTGTATTTGGATTAAAAAGTTGACACACTTGGCATCTTTTCCTATTGCTACTTTAAATCATTGTAAGCATGATTATAAATTATTTTCTTGGCAATCAGACTTGCCTTTCTCCTCCATGCAACTTTTAGGTGTCTTAACTGCTTGCTAATGCCACAACTAGGCTCTGTAAATCTTTTATAATAGTGAATCAAATTTTCGAAAGCATCTGGTTGCAATATTTAAATTACCTTTGTCTGCTCTGAATAGAAGAATTCCGTGTGCTTCCACCACATCAAGCTGTTTCACTGACACTGATTTGTCAAAGATAAGTCGTTGAGATAGTCCTTCTGGAATATGTAGATGATACATTAAATGTTAGAATGATAATTTTTTTGTAAACAAAGAAGGGCAGTATGTTTACAATAATGTTTTCTAGGTGTAATGACATGATTTGATTAGGTGCTAGCATCATAATTCATAATTTCTTACCAATGCATCATGAAATTGCATTATTAATTGCTCTCGTGGAATTACCTTCAACCAAATGAACCCCATTTTCAGCTGCCACCAAAAGTCTACTCTCACCCCATGAATCGCCACATATAACTTCATGATGGAAGTCTGGGTAAAAGCACTGTGGTTCCCATGGTTGCTGAAAGGGAAAAGTAAAACATTATAAGAAACTTGCTCAAATTATAGTAATAACATCTCTTGTAAGGGTTCAATACTAAGATGGTGCTTTTATATTGATTTGGATTGATTAGGTCATATCTAACTGATATGTTATATTATCACATGCATTTATAGTAAGGATTAGGAGGCTACTGCCATCAAAATGTTATCCTCCCGATTAAGTCATGCTAAGTTCAGTGTTTCCATATCCAATAGCTTGTATTTCAATTGAAAATTACAAAATACCTTATTGGCTATCCTTTGAAGAATTTTACCTCTTTTTTTATTATGATCCTTACTCTAAATAAATTCAAGTTACCTATCTGTGTTAGTATGCTGTGTAACACGCCTGCCTACTTTCCAAAAAGTGAAGGGATCGGGACCCATGTTAGGTATGGGTGTTGGGTATGTATCATGGAATTCAGATGGTTCAGCCCTGGCATGCACAAATACTAACTAAAAAATATTTTTCTCCTTTCCTTTAAATTGGTTTGAATTGACTCCTATCAATACTTAACAGGTCTTTTGAAGAGGCTTGAAGTTGCGAGAGAAGTTGGAGCATCTCCCTTTACAATGGATTCCAACTTGAGAGCCTGCCCAACGCGTACCAACTCCA
This sequence comes from Hetaerina americana, assembly GCF_022747635.1. Lineage (NCBI taxonomy): Eukaryota > Metazoa > Arthropoda > Insecta > Odonata > Calopterygidae > Hetaerina > Hetaerina americana. The sequence goes on along the minus strand of NW_027286069.1, from coordinate 73,684,464 downwards.
CCTGCCGTCTTGACTCCTCCTTCCTCCGAGCCCCCCTGGTGCTCTCTGATATGACATCACTTAAAGCTCGTCTACCCATTGTGATAGCCTGTGGGCATTATTTAAAGAGACAGTAGTGAATGTAAGTCTATAGTTCTCTTTCTCATGTCTAACTAATTATAACTTCTATACCCATAAATTTATGAGTATTCCATGGGCGTGACAAGCTTGAAAGTATATATAATTTATTTGAAAATTCAGAAGAGAAGGAAATATTTGAGGATTTATAAATCCCCTTAAAATGTGAGAAATATACAAGATTTTTTTACTGCAGCTGGGAAACATTCTCAAGTTCAGCATCACTTCTATGGAACAAATTATCACCGTTAAAATTCATATTGACCCACAAACAAAACACCTCTTTTCAGGATGTCTCTCAGTGATGAGTCAATCTATGAAAAATGTACTGGTCTTAGGAATCTTAAGTATATTTTTCGGAATAGTGCAGTGCTGCATAGTGTCATTAATCTCTACCACACTTATGTAATTGCTTCTACACTCACCCCTTTGACCTCTGACATATGCTCTGCATACATGTCCCTTAACAGCATGTCTAATGTGCGTTCCCTTTTTTGAGCAAATGTTGGAGTGTTGAAAGCAGCCTTTTCTCCATTGATCACTAGTTTTGAAAAAGAAAATGCAAAGGGATGGCTGAGTTGAATTATATGGCAAAAATTGATTTAGTTTTTATTGTATAAGCATTGTATCCCCCCTTTCCATGGCCAAAGTGACTGGGAAAGAAAAGGACTCTTGTGGTTTCATTATGAATTAAAAACTGAAGGTTATACGCTTATCTGGTAGGATAAAACTTCTTGAGAAGTTTATGTTAACAATGCTTATTTCTTTGAAGCCAAGTTGAACAGGGTTTCCATATGGGTTGAATATTCATTCCACTATTAAAAAAGATGGTGGCCATTTAATTATGTACATTAAATACATAGCTTCTAGCATTTTCAATAGCCTTCCTACAAAAAGATACACCATTATGTGCGTATGCATTGATAGTAATTTTACTTACTTTTAACTAATAAGAATTCACGGAACTCATCAGAATTACGGAAGTAGGAGGGAGAAGGCAGGGAGGGTCCAAAGAGGGGAACTGATTCTTCAGAGAACACCATCAGTCGATATCCAGCCTCTCTCCCACACATCCTAAACCTCTCACCACTGTTGTCATTGATATCCGACTTGCTGTCTTCACATCTGTCAGATTGGCCTCGGTCATAGGCCACTAGAGCAAAGATATCTGAGAGGAATCCAGTTAAGGAAAAAATTTGTTTAGGTTTTCAATTCCAGTATTGATTTATGACTGTAACTTCATAAAAATAACCATATGCCAAGTGGCACTTAAACTTTTATTGGAAGAGCTATTATATTTTTTTTCAACAAAGTGGTTTTTGAAATAATATATGTATTTTTGGAAAATATCTCAGGTTTTTGAGATAAATAATTGAAAAATGGATTGTTAATATAACTGCTTCAAATGTCTATCAGCGATATTTGCTTGCTTTTATGAATAAATATCACATTTGGTTGTAAGGTTATAAAGGATACGTGTGAACTGTGATTTGATGTAAGAGGGATTAAAATGGCTCATATTTTCTGCTCCACCATCCATGAAGACGATATTCACAATATCATTTCCAATGTGTCTCTTTCTTTCAACCTGTTGATTAAAAAAAGTATTGTATTAATCCTATCAAAAATTCATGGGTAAGCTCACTACGTTTTCATACAATTAGTGTGTAACATTTTTGAAAACTCACTATCAACCTGGGTTTAGAAAACCTGAGTAATGTTAGGGTAACAATGATAGGAATATTTGTGAAATTTCAATGAACCAGTTCAACTTTTATTTCAATTGTTAAAAATCTTCAAATTATCCACTTTTTACTCAGTTGTTAAAGGAATGAGATGACTAACCTGTTGTCTGTTTTCCTTGGAGTAGGGCAATAATGTTGACACATGAAACATGATTTCATGTCCTTCATAGATAGTGTACACAGAATGAAGACCCGTCATGTCTCCTGAAAATTTGGATTTAAGAATTCTGTTAGTGTAGAGGTAATCTAGTTGAAAGTAAATCATTAGTCTAATTAAGTTTTTGTTTTATTTCTGATTATTTCCAAACTCTTTGTTTTATGTTGCTTTTATTATGAAAATGCGAGTTGTGTTCTTTCTTGTTTTTTATTGGATCTTGGATATATCAAGTAATAGTAATTTTGCTAATATTTTGGTGGTGTGGCTGTTTTATTAGTAAGAATTGAGCATCTTATACAGTATGATTAAAACATTAAGTGAAATTAACAAAGTTGCAATTTTTCTTTCCGTAATGGGTGAGTTCAACTAAGTCAAGCCTGAAATTACCAATTTTATTAAGAATTAAGCATGCACATAATCTTTACTATGTAATTATACAACGCATAATGAAGGAAACTAAATCAAACTTCTGAATGCGTTTTTTGAATAGCTATCAAATTTGATAAAACTGTAAGGCCTATCAAAATATTCCATCCCCTAGGTAATTTACAGTGGCATAGAAACAGGAAAAAACTGTTCTCTATGAAAAATTCTTTATGATACTTCCAGGAGATTACTGGATCTGAAGGAGGAGTAAAAATTGACGTGTAATATGTAGTACCTTTAATGTCCAATCCACCTCGGTATTTATCCCATCCTTTGAGACGTACTTTATCTCCAAGAAGTGCTACAAAACGATCAAAGTCAGCACTGCCCATCTCTGAAAAAGTAATAGTAATACTTCATGAAGCACTTTTGGCTAAATGACATTAAAACATTTCATTCTGTCAGCATTTTGAAAAGCTGCGCTAATTGAAATTTTGAGACAAGAGAGGGGTGATCACAGCCCTCTTGCCTCTCCTCACCTAGGGATACCTCTTGGTTAAAGTATATGACCTTGGAGAACAAGGAAACATTCTCCTATTCTCCTTGTTTAATCAAGGAATGATAACAGTTCATTTGGTTGAAGTGAGAAATTATTTTATTAATATTACTTGTGCATTAAAGAAAAATAAGGCACTCATTTTGAAACAATTAAGCGTTAATGAAAGTACTCACCACTCAAGTAAGTAAATGGTCTTTATCTATTCATAGTAAGCATGATGAGTCTTTTAGAGTAGTCACAATTGCTTGGATCAAATTCCATAAGCAATAAAATTTCATTGCATACTTTAAATAAATGAAAACACTGCAAGAAATTCTGGGACATTATATCTTAATAACCTGCTCATCTCTATTATTAGTCCAAGAGAAACCGATGCCAGGGAGACAATATGAGGGTTCCCTCAGTGTAACTTCGAAGTGATCATTTATAATATTTTATGTGAAAAAAATCTACAAAAATGCATGACTATTAATTTATTCAATAACAAACAATATTGTTTATTTAATATAGTACTAACATCAAAAATGTTATGACAGCAACCTATTTGAATTATATTTTATAAAAATAGGGTTACGTTTATTAAAAATGGTATTCATACCTTCTCTCATTTAGCCATGTTCCTTTTCAATTTGACATGCATAATGTATGCATTGCCCTTTCATGTCGTTGATTAAAATGTAAGTGCTGAATTATACCCTGAGTATAGAATGATATTAGAGATCTTTGAGTATACAATGATTGTGCAGTTCTGAATTCCCGGAGAGGAAAATTAACTTAGATAACTGAATAAACAGAGATTGGCCCCAGGAGATCGTGGTTACAAGAGTACATAGATGATCAGTAATTTCTCCAAGCTCAAAAATTGATTTTTAAGGAATACTATGGTTTAATGCAATGATTCAAATGTTAAAAGAACCTAACCTAAAGGCTATCTTGATAGGCATGATAAACCTCTTTTGTATGCTAACATTTAATTCATGTGTAATTTATATTCCTGTCCATACCAATTAGGCGATCATGCTACTGATCAAAGTCTTATCGTAGCACCTTATTTGCTTACAGTTTACATAAGCTCCAACTTGTTTGAAACTTTATATTCTGTTATTATTAATTGGTAATCTACCATTTAAGGTAGGGTTTGGATGAATACAAACACAATATCCCATATATTTTTTAGTCCTGACGAACAAGACACAACCTGACACCCTACACTATGTTTATCATTTCTAATGCTGCTTCTTACCATTGCTCAGCATCTCATCGTCTGTGTTTTGTCCAGGTCGACATAAGAGTACTCCAAATTTGAAGTTCACTGACCCTTCTTGCTCCTCCAAAAGTAGAAGATCCTGAAAGGCCAGTGAAAAAAGGAATACATACATGATACAATTTTTAGTTCATTACTCATATTTGGATGTTGTAATAGTGGTAAAATATGAGTTTTAGCTACATACTCTGTTGCGTGAGGCCATCTTATGTTGACACATTTCTCACTGATAAACTTTAGGGTTGCTGCCTAGCTCATTAATGAAAGAGCTGAATTTATTTATTACTGATAATAATAATATTGTTTACTGCCTACTTCTTTTTAGGATTTATTTAAAAAAATTGTTGGGGAATTATTTGCCGATATTTATTTATTTTAATACTCTTGAATTGTTGTTTTATTAATATTTCACTAATCTTTTAAAGACCTAAATAAGTTTTAGGGCCGATTTTAGTTGTCAATATTTTTGCGAGATGAAGATATCTTAATGATGCGAAGGCATGCCTTCGCTTTAAATATCGTCATAAATGTTCGTGACTCCGGAGTTTATCCTGTCGTTCGAGGGTGATAACACAAAATAAATTCATTTGCGTGAAGTTTTCGGGTCGATATATCGACTAACTGCTAGTCCAAGTGGTAACCATAGTCACCGCTCAAATGCACCGAAGGAACATCTAAAAGTTATTCGAACTTCCATTTACATCAAGAACGGATGGGAACCGCGGCTCGAAAATATTCATCCCGATGCGTTGCATAAGAGAAAGAGTGCATGATCGAACCGCCCGCATCGTCCCCAGGGAATGCCTCTCCGATTACTTGATAACTAATTCCCAGGTCGGCTGCCCGGCGCGTGTCGCCGAGGCGGCGTAATATGGAGTCATAACTCGCTGGCACGCCTCAGCTAGCACCAGAGGATGAGGAGTGTGGACATAGGCGCGGAGCCGCTTGGATTTACGATCCGACGAGGCCCAGTTGCGCGCCCTTGGCCAGAATTCACCCGACGCGCTCTTGAAAGTGTGCTCAGTCCTTGAGTGGAAGGATAGGTTCGAAATTCCTGGCGATGACGGTGATTGGATCTGAAAGTTGGATGGAAGTGAACACATTTGGAATTTAACGCGGTTCATCTCAATACGCGGAGCAATGAAGATTTCCAATCTTGAAAATTACTCATAAATGCGAACGGAGCGAGAAGAATGACAACCTTCTTATGTTTGACATTGAAAAAATATTTTTAGGTATCGCCCGCAGACTTCAGAGTGCATTTTAAAAATGCATACTACCTTGAACAAAAAGTTCCCGGAATAACCACCGTGTGGCGCTCCCATCGTTCCGATTTGAGTTCTGTTTTTTTGTTAAATTGGTACATCTGTTGTTGATATTCCCTTTAAATCTTAGTGTCATAACTTGACATTTGCAAAAGTTACGTAGCCAAGAGTACATCTATCTCTGTGTGTGTTGGCGATTTTTTACAATTTCAGAAATGGATTTAAATTTGCAACAACGAACTTGTATTAAATTTTGCGTAAAAAACGGATTTAGTGGCGCACGGACGTTGGAAATGTTGGAAAAGTGTTTCGGCAACGATTCTCTAAAAAAAACGGTCGTTTACCAGTGGCACGAGCGGTTCAGAAGTGGTCGTGAGTCAATCGAAGATGATGAACGCAGTGGCAGACCATCGACATCGAAAGTCGGTGAAAAAATTGATAAAGTAAAAGAAATGTTGGTCAATAACCGCAAATTAACCATCAGAGAAATAGCGGAGGACTTGAACATTGCCTATGGATCCGCCCAAGACATTGTGGTTAATGATTTAGGTTTCCGTCGTGTAGCAGCAAAGTTGGTGCCAAAAGACCTCAATTTCATGCAAAAAAGAGACCGTGTTGACGTCGCAAAAGACATGATTTGCGAGGCTGAATCCGATCCCACATTCATCAAAAGGATCATTACTGGAGACGAGACGTGTGTTTATGAGTACGACACGCAATCCAGACATCAGGCAAGTGAATGGCGTTCACCAAATGAGCCGAGACCAAAAAAACCACGTCGTTTTCAGTCAAAAAGAAGGCAATGCTGACGGTTTTCATGGATTACAACGGTGTAGTGCATCATGAATTTTTGCCAGAAGGCCAGACAGTAAACAAAGAGTATTATTTGGGCGTTATGAGACGTTTGCGTGAAGCAATTCGCCGAAAGAGACCAGAAATGTGGGCAGAAAACTCGTGGATTTTGCACCATGATAACGCACCGTCGCACAGTGCTATCATTATTCGTAATTTTTTGACGAAAAATGCAACAAATACCATCCAACAGCCACCGAATTCACCTGATTTGGCTCCCTGTGACTTCTTTCTGTTCAATCGAGTTAAAAAACCATTACGGGGAACGCGTTTTAGCAGCCGAGAGGAAGTAATGGAAAAATCGCAGGAAGCACTGATGGACATACCGAAAACCGACCGTAACTTTTGCAAATGTCAAGTTATGACACTAAGATTTAAAGGGAATATCAACAACAGATGTACCAATTTAACAAAAAAAACAGAACTCAAATCGGAACGATGGGAGCGCCACACGGTGGTTATTCCGGGAACTTTTTGATCAAGGTAGTATATCAACCAATCCTCGAGTGAAGGGTTTCCCAAAACAGTTTTCGAGAGAGTGCATGAGAGGATGAGGTGGCTATTCAACCTTTATATCTCTGATAAACTATCCCACGAAGAAAGCTTACCATTCACAAAATTTTATATGAAATTTATGTAAATTCATTTGAATGTAGTTGCCTTGTCACCTCTAGATTAAGGCCTTGCGATGATAGATATTTGCATATAGGGGCTCAGTTAAGCTTGGGAAACCGTGCTCCCACGGCACGAGCCGTCACACCGACAATGGGTGTCAGGCGCCCCCCATGGGCGTGACATAATTCTGAATGAGACCCACCCACCCGCCTCACACTTCACCCTAAATCATGGGCTGCCACAGAATTGTGACAGTCCCTTCCCCTTCTCTTTGTTTATCTCGCTACGTAATTTATGGATGTTGAGGTCAGTGTAAATAATGCGGACGAGGGAATTGTAAAAAATTGGATATCTGTAAAAAAGAATATGTTATGAAACAAGTTGGATAAAGAAAACCAGGAACTTTACAGGTGGATTTATTGAAACGGAAAGCTTTCTGTTCACGAAGTATTCAGCCCGTAGAAAGGTAGTAGGTTACGTATTAAGAGGAAAAAATTCTTAGGCTTGATGTACGAGGGTCATCCGGAAAGTAGTACCCGTTCGTGCCGCATGAAGTGCTGACGACGCGAGTAGCCGCTGGACGAGGTCAGATAGCTTCAGTGGCTTGTCTGCCTTCTCTGAGCCAAGTTGCGTGACGCTAGCATTGCCTGTGTTGTTTCTGTGATTGTTTACAATGTTTAAAAAAATTGAGAACGCCGCCAGTTGTGAAGTGAGGGCAGTGATTAAATTCCTCAATGCAAGAAACGTTCGCCCATGTGATATTCATCGCCAATTAAAGGAGGTGTATGGAGACAATGTAATGGACGAGTCGTCTGTTCGGCGGTGGTGTCGCAACTTCAACATGGGGAGGGGGAACACACACGACGATGAGCGTTCGGAGAGACCGTCTGTCATTACAGACCAACTGGTGAGCTCAGTTGACGAATTCGTGAGGAACGATCGGCGCGTCACAATTGATGACATCTGTGAGCATTTTCCCAATGTTTCTCGAACAATTGTTCATGAAATTGTTAAACACCATCTGCATTATGCAAAAATTTGTGCAAGATGGGTCCCTCGCGTATCTCAATGAGCTGGCGGCGAAGGACTATGCAGCAGGAATACAGAAACTTGTCACACGTTATGACAAATGCCTTAATTTGCTTGGAGATTATGTTGAGAAGTAGTTTAAAGTATCCTCTTTCAAATAAAATTTTTTATGTTTGTTAATATTTACTTTTGTGTCTTTATTTCACGAACGGGTACTACTTTCCGGATGACCCTCGTAAAAGGGGATTAGTGCTGCCGTTTTATTACTAGACTCTTTCTCGTTTAAACTCCGTGGCACTGAATGTTTTAATTTTAATGTCAGTACAATGAAATTATGCCTTCACCATAAGGAATTCTTTTCATAATATTTAGTTTTCTCGTGTTGAATAATAGCCGCTTGATAATGCAGTGTTTATCAGGATTTGCTTTCATAATGTACAGCTTTTAGAAATCTTTGTAGTATTTGACCTTATACTATGTAAGCGAGTCTTTTCTTGTTTCGATTTATTATCTGACTTAGTCTCGAATTTTATCATTAACGCAAGTTTTGTTAAAATTATTGAGAATATTTTTGGAACTGGTTTTGTGTAATTTCTTTCTGAATATTTAAGTATTACAAGTATTATTTGAATATTAATTGCAAAGAACCTAATTTCACTTTCAAATATAATTGCTTTCCAAAGTGATAGATGTGATTATTACGCTTATATACGTGTAATTCATTTCTTTACCAATTATACACGAATAAATGCATTACATTTGTGCAACATTAGGGAATCAAAGGGTTATCGAATCAGGTCATTGTCTAAGACCTCGCCTTGAGCTTCTTGTTACTAGAAACTAGCCTTTTCACGTTATAATTAATAATTTCATATAATTTTGATCTTGGTTTATTGATAAAATTCTATTAACTTGTTGACTATGCCAATGCTAAAATTTTCTGTAAACATGATTGACACTCAAAATTCAAACGTCTGGGAGACTCTTACTTTCCTTGTAGCTGATAAAGTTCGTAAACTTCCCAGTTAAATATACATACAGAAGAGCTGAAACTCTTTATGAAAGTCCCTCAAGTCTAAATTAATTATTTATTCTCAGAGGTGAATTTTACTCTCTTTTTTCTTTCTCCATACTTTCATCCTCAAAATAAATATCCAAATACATACGAAATATTCGGCTTTAATCTTTTGGAAGTTAGGTATGCAGAAATCTTAATTGACTGCTTAGTGCTCTTCCACAAAATATTTTACATTTTTCGACTCTCGTTTTCTTGCATCGCACCTTCGAAGAAGGACCACGAAGCCAAGTGCCGTGAGTCCGATGATTTTATAATTGTTGATTTTTTTCCAAGTTTGTCTATCTTTGCAGCTCAAAAAAATTATTGTTTGATATAATAAATAAAATATATGAAATTCTAGCAATCGAAATTTGTTGTTTTTCTTACAAGATCCGTCGCTGTCATGACAAGAGTTGACAATAAATATGTTATGTACATGTATATCGCATTAATGGCTGATTCAGTACGCATATAATTAAATGTGTGATGTGAAATCACTTATAGATACCATTATTAGCTAATCTAAACCGAATTAATCAATGCTAGCGTAAAGTACCTCGCGTGACATTTATCCCGAGCTCACAAGCAGGACCTAATTTCAGAATGTCATCTGTCCATTTATCAATAGACGAACGTGCAGTGGAACTATTTAACTCAGGGTTAAGAATTGTGGATTTCAATTCCAGATTTAATGGATATTTGAATACGAGAAGAATAATATAGTAGTAGTACATCCATGACAAAGTGCCCATCTATGGAATCCATATATTATTCTGGAAATTTAATTACGATTACTACTTACTCATCTTCATCGGCAGTTGAAATAGTGCAATGGTAATTGTTACTGTTGAAAAGAATTGGTAAAAATTCACCAGTAGAGAATAAATGGAATTTTCGCGGACGCGATTCTGCCTTGACCCAACTATCAGAAAATTTCTCAGTCGCAAGGGGATCGGGATGGCGCGGTGGCTACTGTACTGCTTGCCACCCAGGGAGTCTGGATTCGAATCCCGGAAGTGGCCGGATTTTTCGGCGGTATCCCGATTGTTACTTGGGATGCTCAGTGTGGAGTACGCCATCCGTTGAATGGGAAGTTAAACTGTTAGCGACCCATTGGCGTATTTCTTTACTCGAAGCTAATACCGACGCCGCATTTTTCTCCGCCATTCATCCATTCCCCGAATATCCAACCATACCAAATCACCCACCTATCACTGATGGCAAGAATGGCCTTATCTGTCGGGTGCCTTCCCTAATAACTACCATTACTCTCTCGGTCGTACACATCCTATCGAAAAAACATTTAACACAACGCGCCCTCGGGACATCTATCTTTCATTTAACAGAAAATATCTTCTCAATAATAATCTAACGTTATTATTTGGCGTCAGCCAATGGAATTGTAAAGGCTTAAAATGGTTTCTATTAATCAAGATTTAATTTTTTTAAGCTGAATAGTCACGTGTATTTGATAATATCGTGTTCTCAAGGAAGGCTGGGGTATATTTTGAGTTGTGTATGCATTAATAGATTATGTATTCATAAATTCTTTAACATATGCATAATCTCTTAAAACATTTTATTAAGAAGTGACTGATTGATTCGTATTATTTAAAAAATATTGTTGCGTTTCGAAGATAAATATGGAGCCAATCACAAAAATGTAATCCGCCATCTCATTGTTGGTGGTTTACCTATCTGTATCTCTTCCGACCGCGGGATTAGGCGCGCGATAGCAAAAATCCGTGCGTCTCTGTTTGTCCGGGCTTAGAGCTGACTTGTTGTTTGTTTTTGTGGAATGAGAGTTGCCGTTAAGTCGCAGACAGCCGCTAGCAAATCGGTGTGATTAATATCATAGCACGTTTGGATGCAAGAGCTTTGCGTAGGCTCCAAGGTTCGCAATAACGGAATAACAGGTGTTATTAAGTCACACCCTTATCGAGTTACAAATGGATTTATTTTCCAGGGGGAGTGGACGGTGTAATTCAGGAGATAAGACGAATTTGTTTAGTCATCTATTATCCGTCTAAAACTCGCCAGATTTTTAAATACCGTGTGAATAAATACACTGGTTAGCAGGCAGAGAGACTGCGCTTGAAGTAGTAATCTTGGACTTTCCTTCCTGAGTCAGCGAGTTCTACGTTAAGTTGAGCATTGTTACCGTTACTCTTTAATAATTATTCAAATACGTGTTCAATTAACTCATTGGTAGCTTTGATTACTATTTTCTCGGAGGATAAAAACCTATAAATGTTCGTCTTATGTTTAAACTAAAGTGGAAAGGATGGAAAATAACTCTACGACGAGAGTAATTTTATAAAAGGTTTTATATCGTTAGGGGGCGATAGGAGTATTAATTTTTAAATTTGACTTGAAATATATTTTCACTTCAAAACATCGATTCAGTTAGATTCAATTTCAGATGCAATTAATTACTACGATGGTTAAAAGTGATTGACTATTCTTTCGCGACCTTACATTTTATTTACAATCGTGACTTGTTTCATGATATTTTCTTTATAATTTCATTGCATCGGGAGAAAAAAGTGCAGTCGAAGGATGTCTTTACATGAAAACCTGCTGAAGGAATATCAAATGAAAACATTTGAGAACAAAATACATTTCAAGGGAATACATGGGTTAATTGGACGTACCTTTTGAATATCCGGAGCAAATATTTCCTTAGGTCCCTTTTCAATCTTCTCCATGTTGGGAAAATTGCTGTCGCGTAGAAAACCCAGAAGCGAAGAAAAAACATTGAGCTTGTTAGTGATTTGATAACATGCAATAATCTTCTTTTGCAGTGTGAGAACAGGGCTATGAGCTACTGCATGCTTTTCGTAAATTTAATGATGAATAAGCTCTATGCGTACCTTACAACGGTTAATTACTTTTTTAAATAGCTTCTATGAAGAACTAAACCACTGAATAATTAGTTTAATTAGAATAGTGTGTAACTCTATGTCATTAAAATTAAATATTTATTCCAAAATAACGTTAGTCCAAGGAATAAAAATTTCGACTAACCTTAATATTTGCTTAACTGTCATGGGTTTGGTTGAAGAGTACGACAGTGATATCTTCTGGGTGCCCTGTAAGAAAAACAAAATTTTGACTTTCCTCCAATAAAAAATCCAAGACCTCTTACAAAACAGAAATAACTGACATTAGTACGTGAACGGAGTGGTGAAGTTGTGATACTAATTGGCAAAATTCAATGCGTGAGAAAATGATGAATCTAATCGGTACTACTGGTTGATGACGGTAAACGTATCAAACGTGGCTCAAGTAGTGAACAGTAGCACTGGTTTAAAAAAAATTGGTGCAGTTGCTGGTTCGCTGCACCGTACGTGGGAGAGCCGTGACAGCATTTTAAAAAATGTGGCGGGCTCGTAAGGCGATGACTGCCTGGAGGATTTTAGAAGGGCGATTTATTTCATCCCACAAATTTACATCCATAATTTTTCACCTCTTTTTCTCCAGTCATGCATTTCGAAGCAATGCAGTCAGCGATGTACTCCACTTTTCCCAAAATTTCATTTTACTGAAAACACCCCTATAAATGGAGGCTGATCGGGAGTCAGTATGGATGGCGTTCTATGGAAAACGTTTCGTTAAGTACGCGGAACACTTCGCAGCCGAGATAAAGCCCTCGGCGTGAGGGGCATGGGTTCCAATACTCGACAAAAGCCGGAGCGGAGTCGCGCCCCGCATGCGAAGCTTCGGGGGATTGGAGAAACACCTGCTGCCCCGCTAATTTACGAGGAGCACTCCATTTGGATGCGTTGCAATTTAGTGTTAGTTACTAACTGCTAGTGTTTGACCGCCTCAGTTTAATGGATGCAGAAGAAAAAGGCATTTAAATTGGAATAGAATGCCAGAATAGGGTTCTCCTATTGAAGTGTGTGTTTGATAGTAAACGGAGGATTATATGTATAATTGTCTTTTTTATAACGTCTGAGAGAGGTCGTTACGGTCTTTTTGTTGCTTTTACTGCACCCAAAGACATGGGAGTGAGGCTTAAATTACCTGTGAGTGGTCATGCTTTCGTTAAGTGAGTGGGAATTCCGCCAAGTGCACAGACAACTCGTGCCTTGCTTTGTCTTGGTAATCACTTAATTTGATTAACAATTTCCGTGAGTAAGATAAATACAAAACGTGCACGTGACTGAGAACTTTTTTTTATGCAGAAACTCAACTACTGCACGGAACGTTTTACATTCCGACTAAAGGGCGTTTGGTAATCTTACAATAGAATTGCTAGATGAGAACAAGTAACCATGTTTTCTTTAAAAAAATCTTCAAAAAATATCATTGCGATTTTAATGATTTTTTTAGCTTGCCCCGGCGAGATTTGCGCTTAGTTAAATGGAGCACCCTTATTCCTGGTGCAGAGGAGTGTGTTTATGTTTCTGGAAGAGACAATCATGAAATACGGTTACTTCCGTACATTGATTGCCGACGAACCTGCTGTACCTTTTGAGTTTTTTTATTGTTGTTGATTTAGCGCTTAAAATGTCGAAGAACTGCAGGCCCTTTCAAAAACCTTATCTCTCACTAGCTCTTGCTTGTGAACGTCGACCCACTCACTCATACGAGTAGCCCCTGTTATCTTGACGAGTGCTTTCTGCGCTACGCAGCAAATTGTTTGACCCTCACGAATGACTCGTATGGCTAGATTGAACTAGAAGTAACGCAGCTAGGGAAACACCCGGCAGAAATTACAAATTGAAATAAAGATAATTGAAGCAATGTGAGGACACATTAAATTTAGCATTTTAAATTTATTTAATCACATATCAGAGCTCAGCGAACTATTCCCAACTGTTACGTTATTTTAGAATTGGTGGATCGATGAGTAATTCCCAGCATATTACATTCTTCGCAAACTTTTCGTTAATTTATAATTTTTATCCTTTTCGTTTTGATGATTAGTCTTTAAGACACTTCGACGGCTGAGGCTGTAATATGTGGCGCTTATTTTACCAAAAAAATGCGTATGTACCTGGCGGGAAATGGACTCGCAAACTTCGGATTTCCTGGGAAGAACGTCGCCCATCTTGCCAGCCGGGGGCCTCGGAAATTCCTAAACATGGCATGCACCTAGAGTCAACACTCCAACCCATGGCAAAAAAATCATATGATAAAATGTATCAGTTTACCAGATTTAACTTGAGATGTTGTAAATCATTCGCCGACTTTATATTGGCTTCTCGGATTCATTTTTTGCACACTCCCGCGTCAGAAATCAGTGTAAACTCAATAATTTTATGATAACTTGAGGCTGCGTTATGAAAATTAATTAAATTCTTTTTAACGATAAAAATGTAGGCACAGTTTTTTACACATTATTCAAACTTATTGTTGGTAAATCGCAGTATCCTTGTATCCAGTGTATATTGTAAAATATTTTAACTTCCTTTAACTTAATATTCAACAAATACGGTCTCGTGACAATTTTTAAGCCCCCATACATGCCATGAGCAGCCCTGCCTACTGGTAGAAGGAGTACAGAGAATAATGATTTCACATTTACGCAGTGATGAAAGCGTTGAAGTTTTTATATTTATCTACAGAACACGTAATCAACGGTAGAATTAGCGATAAAGCGCTTGCATGTAATTGTTTTTGTCGAAAGGTGGACACGATATGCGGGAAATTATCGCGTTCGGAGTCATCCGGGGAGTATTTTTTCGCCCACCGTTTTTACCTCTCAGCCGCTTAGTCAGTAGCGTTCACTTTCCCAGGTATACACCTGAGGTTCTTATCTCCTCACGACAACTCTCATTTGCTCCGTTTGTCGACGGAACCTTATCTATTGTCACCCATGTCGGAACAAACTGGTCTATGATCGATTCGCTCTCTCTTTATCGTGCCATTCACGCGGCCGATCGCCCGCCCATAAAATTTAGTTCGAAACTTGGCCCTGGGAACCGATCACAAATACTTCTTCCCTCATTCTAATTGAATATCCGGAACTCATATTGAAATATTTTTAAATTGAGTAAATGACGATGTAAACTTATACATAATAATTGGTATTAAAAAGGTAAATTTACAACTTTGCCTTCAACGGCAACCATGTCTTCGTATCATTTATAAGAGTTTTTTAAAGATGATTTTTCAGCATATTTTCGGATTCTCTCAAGTTTGTTGGTGTTGTGAAGTTTTCCATGAACGTTATAGAGGCAAAATCTGGTTGACACTTTCATTAATTACTAGCGTCAGATTACGCTCGAAGAGATAAGGGAAACTGTGAAGCAGAGCAGAATCAGAGGGCATTCCTGGTATTAGACAGATAACATAAAGCACTGGAGCTCCTGTATGTATGTACGAGATATTGTTTGAAGGGTTCGTATATTGAAAGCATGCATAAGAACCAGAATATACTTAAAATAGTAGTGAATTTAAATGCAGGACATCCGCATGATAAATATCGAACATTTCCCCATTTTTGAGAAATCTTTGATGATCAGATTTGATTCCGGCATCCGGAGTGAATTAACTTTTTGAAATGGTAGCTATTTTTTATCTCTGTTAGCTCTTAAACCATCTACAAGAGAAGTAAGTCTGACCCAAATTAATTCAGCCAATGGCATCCAATTAACAATTTTCTCTAGCCATTACTGTTAAGACTTGGATTGCAATTTCGTATTTCTCCTTCATATTATAAGTACCTCTTATTAGCACTTAAAATCTTTTAATGATTTTTTATGAATGATATTCCTGAAGTCATCTAGGTATTTGTTAAAAGTTGGTACTTTTCCGAATTTTTTGTCAAATTATTACAGAAAAGTCTGTTTAAAGTATCATAATTTGAAATACTGATCGTACTTGGGCGTAAGAATTGCCTTTTAGGTTTTATATGCATGAATATAGAGCCAGCACCGTTGGCGGCGGGGGTGGCAGCCCTCGCCAGTCAATCCAGAGGTTGCGGGTTCGAGTCCCGTCTGTGTGGGTTTTCCTCCACCTAGGGCATGGATGTTTGTGATTGTCTTCGTTGTAATGTAGAAGGGTTAGGTAGGAAGGAACTATGAAGTCTCAATCTCGCCCCAATAAAAGTAGTTTAACAAATCAATAAAAATACTATATGCCGCTGTAGAACAATTTCGCGAGTATTAATGCTGTACTCAATATCAATACTCATTATTTCTCGATTTTTACGTTAAAAGCTCTAGGAGTTCAATTGCTCTGTAATTATAGAAAAAAAGAAGCGTGAGCTATTGTCTGTGAATATGAAGTTAGGTCAATTCCTATAGCTAATAATAAAGAACTTAGAAGGTTCCAATGACGTTATTTCGATCAGCCGGTGACCATCAAGGGGGAGAGTAAACGGCTTGGCAGCGATAAGACGTACCTAAGCACTGTTCAATGTCAAGTGAGTAATCAAGTTGGCGAGTTAGAGCAATGATAGAGTTATTTCAGATGTTTTAGAGGGAGTATCTTAAAACGAGTCCATAGAATATGTCTCTCGTAAATGCATCGGTAAATAGGCAGTTAGTTTGTAGTCCCTTTACCAATTAAAAGGAGACATTATTAGGTGCCCTTACTTATCAGTAGAAACCGATTCCTCATGACATGATAGATAGTAATTAAACATCGGGTCATATTTAAATTGCGTTATACGTAGAGCGTTCCTGGATTTCATAATATTAATTTTCAACATTTCAGTTATTTTTATTAGTATCACTTGCGAAATTACATGCCGACTATTTCCCCGAAAACTTTATATTCTGTTGATTTTATTTCCAATAAAATTATGTTATCGCAGTAAGTTTTTGTTTTTCCTTCGTTTTGGTCATGAGAAAAACTAACTTCCCGAAGTTGACAGGTCCCTCCTATTCAGTTATTAAGCTGGAGAAAATATAAAATGGATTCAGGCAAAACATGCTGCTTTTGAAAATGCACAGTATTCTTAAAAAAAACCTAAAATATATGCATACAAATGAATTGGTTTCTGTGATAATTTTATCTTTACGTTCATTCTTGATCGAGAAAACTTTTGACGAAACCTGAATACTTCATCCGATAACTATAGAATTATTTATTTGTGATTCCAACGGGAACTGAGATTATATGATTTTTTTGCTATATGAATGCTGAATGATTAAGCCGACTTAATGATTAAAATCATCCAGTGATATTTATGTGTCTTCGTTGAGGCCGTACTCCACATCCATTTTTGCTATTATCAGGAATATGTTGAATAATTAGAAATTAATAACTTTAGACGCAATCCTTAGCGTTTCGACGGGCGAGTTGCAATCGGTTAATGAGAATGCTAGGTTTCTAAATTTAGGAAAAAGAATTTCGGGAGCTCCTTGTTCTTCCTATTTTCATTTCATTTCTCAAATTCATACATGTGTAATGTTGCACTAAATAATTTCAGATCATTAAGTGCCACCTCCTTACAGGCGTAACCGCGTGTATGTTGTCTTCGACGATATATTTTGCACAAATGTGGAACGTTTGTTTTTTTGGAAAGGATATAGCAAAAATAACCCGACTCCGACCCCACGGAATGGGCGAGCGAGTAACTGTCGAGCCACTCAAAAACCATAGAGTTTTCACGTCGATGTCCAATAATTGTTTATCCCGGATGTAAGAAAGGCTATACGGCGTAAACCGTCCCAAGTGTCACGGATTAGTGGGTACTAGGTAGTTAGTTATCTGAAAGTAGACCTTACCGTTTTCTTCCACAAGATGGCCTTGCAGTGTGGAGCGCAGTGCGTTGATGAGACATCTCCGAAGACTACGGAGAGGAAGAAGGGCTCCTTGTCACCCGCCAGGCAGCCGACGTAGTTGTGGTGCACTGCAAAGTCAGACGGACGTTGAATGGGATGGGGGATGAGGAGTAGAGGATGATGGGTGAGCGGAGGTTTATGGGTGAGAAGATACAAAATTACATTACACAGGGTCAGTGGTCACTCTAGACTCGGTCAACCAACTCCCAAGGGAGTTCAACACTTTACCCTGAGTTCTACCTTAATGGGCGGGTTGTAGCAGATTGATGGAATGGACTCTGCCTTCCCCTTCGTCGTCACATGTACATTATTTAAAACCAAGGGACCGAGACCAAACCGTCAAAAAACCTGTCCAAAATTTTTCATGTTGGTGGAACGTAAATAGGAGTTGGAAAACTAAATCATCGAATCAAAAAGAAATTTACCGCTTTTTGCAACCACCTACGTTTAATGAGAGCAATGAAGGTTCAATTAAGCATAAGTTTGACGATAAATGATGATTTAGCACTATTCATAAAATTAAATCAGGCAATGAACAAATTTGCGATGATGGTCCCGAAAGTTATGATGAAATTTATGATATTAATATACTTGTGAACTACGTAAAATATAATAATTTCTCTAATTTATAATTTTGTCGAATGTAGAGAAATTTTATTTAAGTGACAAAACATTAATGCTCCTTTAGTAGTGAACTTCTATCATCAAAAGTCAATAGGCTCGAAATTGATGTTTTTTATATCTGTGATTAAGTTACCATACCCTTCGATTAAGACTATTGATGACTACTGTTTGTAGATTTCACGGACCTTTGATAGTAATTTGATACGGTTTTTTGTGATATGAAATGGTATCGTAAACATCGAAATTACGTTTTATTTATTTAGATTATTTCTAAATTAAAAAAAACTCTCTTAAAATAAAGAATTCGAAACTGTTGGCCAATTCAGATGGAGAGTATTAGGTATTAACTAGGAAAAGCTAAAAGTCAGTATAATTCTCATCGATGAATGGCAATACTTTCGTCATTATGTTTAGAAAGAAAGAAGGTAATCTGTGGTTAAAAGCAGAAAAACCTATTGCTATATTCAATCGAGAATAAATAGACAACTTATAAAGAATCCTGTCTCAAGGCATATTTTTAGGAAGTTTTTCAACAAACAGCCATCGGTGAAATCTTTCCAAAATCATCGAAATTTTGAAACAATATATTAACTAGGTAATTGAAATTTTCTGAAGTGGAGGCAGGAAGTAACCAGTATTTTATTTACTTTCCGAAGTTAAGAGGGAAAAAATTGTTGGGTATCCTCATTTCGTTAAGTGAATGGGTACATATGTTATATACATCAATAAAAACGCCGTTTTTCCCTGCGCAGACCAACAAGCACATTGGAGAGAAATGTGGAGAATACGAATAAAGCACAAAGCAAGTAATGGGCATGTGTTATGACGGGTGAGAATAAAGTCAGCTCTAGAATTTACTCACATTGGATGTTCAAACGTGTAGATGATGCAATATTTATAGGGATCCGCCAGCCATTTGGAAAGTCAAAGGTCAGAGGTTAAAATGACCGCATTGAAAAATTCATCAGTTGAAATATTCTATTTGAAATGCTTGCAAAATGATCGGTGCCCGCATTGTTAAAATCAGGATCATTTTAATTTGGAACAAGATGATTCAATAACAACTCAGCTGCTCATTAAACAATCTTTATAATGTTGAAAACAAAAATTGGCTTCAAATCGTTGGTGTTAGAGATTTGTCTGCCTTCAGTTTTAGTGTACCATAGTCATTCAAGAATTTCTTGGATTTCCAGGGAAGAAATTACATTTACAGTAATGTATTGAGTTTCCCCTTAGTCAATATATGCAAAGATGTTGAAACTTTTTTCTAATCAAATTCTGTTCCATAAATTGTTAACAAGACGATGAATATTGCATGTTTGAGGCAAGACGAGAAATATTACATAGGCTATATAAATTTCGATAAAGTATTTTAACAAATTACCATTTTAAAAAAATCGAAGTATTACTTGCCTTTTAATATTTGCGTTCGAGAACTTAATAAAAAGCACGATATGTTTCCGAGGTAATTCCTCTCCATTACTGATAAGATGTTATCGCATAAAATTTCATAGCCTCAAAGTCCCTGCCCGTGCTCCATACTCCGGGGTTTCGGCATTCATTTCATAGGAGCCAACCGATGTTTTCATAATTTCATCCTGCTATTTTTATCAATAGTTTATCAGTGATATATTAACTTTAAATATAAGTATCTCTTCTGTAATACTCATTAAATCTAATGAATTATTAGTATCTCGAAATCTCAACTCAGCTAATGATTAACTAGGGTGAGATATTTTTAATGTTTCCGATCTTTCTTTGAGCAAATATACTTAATTCGGTATTAATTACTACCTTGATCTTACTGTATTAGGATCACTAAAGGCTGGGTGACTAGGGCATAAGGACGGTCGTGGAGAAGCCATTTGAGTTTAAAGTGGACCATCTGTGCCAAATTGTTGTGCGTAGACAAATAATAGTACAGAATGAGTGTATGTATACGGCGAAATATTTGCAAACCAAGAATCAATAAAAGTAAACGAGAAAGTATTCATGTTGGTACACGACCTAAGACTACACTTTTGCTCAGGACAGTTAACAAAACTCAAAAATATTCACAGCTTTGAATAAACCCAGAAGAGCAGTTTGAATTGCGGAAAAAAACCATTATAAAAGTGTTGTATTATGAATATGCATACTTCAAGCCTGACATAATATGTGTTTGTTAAAGTCGGTAGATCTATTTTCCTTGCGAGACTGCCATAGTGTTTCCCAGTCGTTCTGTGATATAAGAAGCCTTAGTGAACTCCATACCATGTGTATGAGCACCCATCTCTTGCTTATATTATGTTTGAAACATTCTAGTGTGTAATCTTGCCAATCCTACAAACTAATGCTTATAGAACGAAAATGAATATTTTTTATGGGCTGCAATAAAACCAAATGAGCTCATTTTGGACGCAAGTAAGAAGCATATCATTGTTCTTGTTTATATTTAACAATGTCCCATAATACGTTGATAACATACTTATTTTATTTTAAGTTGATATGCTAGTTACGAACCAAAGTGATTTGAAAGGAAAACGGCAAAATTATTTGATTTTTTAGTTATGGAATGCTTAGGAATGGTTGGATAAAGATATTTTCTCTTACCGTGTATCCATGAATTTATCTTGACTCAACACCAAAATAGTTCTAACATAAATTAAGTTTCACTAATCGAAATCGTTGGTACAAATTGGTTGTTTACGTAATGCATATTTTTAATACGAATTTTTGCGTAGTTCACATATGTAAAATAATATTCGTATAAAAAAGTCATAAACTCAGTAATCAACCCGAAGGTCGGTATCGTTGGAAATGGTGGAGTTCACCTGTACTAAGCTCGACGGCGTGTGAAATTCGCACATCAGGCTAGGGGGGCCAGTTCCTTTCTCTGTGCCATGATTTCCCAGGGAGATCTGGTACCAGAAAAATCACAAAAATTAAAGCTTTGGTGAAGCTTAGGGTGTCCAAAGAGGCATCCCTGGGAATCGAACCCAGGCCCTCCAGTCCATGGTCCTAAGCTCTAGTCCTGGACTACTACAGGCACTTCCCAATATTCGCATATTAAATTAATTCTTCTGACCGATTAAAAATAAAAACGTTTATACCTGTTATAATATTGTATTTTTTAATTAGTAAATTTACAAATGCATGAGCATTTTACGTTTTTGAATCAGTTTGCAGGAGACCTAACGGCGGTGGAGAAATTAATTATTTGGTTGCGACTCTCCGGAAAAGACAACTTCTTTCTCACAGCCGCGTATTTAGAACTGTACTGAGCGGTATTCCAGGAAGGAATTAAATTGAACTGTATTGTATTTACTCCTAGAAGGGTGGATTATCCAGTGAAGCATTTAATTGGATAAAATATTTAATGGGGTCGTTTGGTAACCCTTTAATCTCCCCCCTCCCTCAGCCAAGGCCCTAAAATCGAAGGCTGAAAAGGTAGAGATAAGAAAGAGATTTGTTTTTGTGGAATCGAGAAAACTAATGGACGTGGTAGAATATCAGCTTTATCGGAGAGTTTCTTGGAAAAATCGCGTCCCACTCAGCTCCCTAGTGCGACAAAACGTCAAAGAGTTCTTATACATTAGTTTTCTGTGTTGGTGATCATCACTTCAGCTTTCACGTGACAGCTTGGCGATTCAGAAATTAACCCTTTCAGTAAATTATTTATTTTTACGGGCGATCATCGGTAATTGGTAACTTTTGACTGTGAGGAAACTCTAGCATGGGAGCAGCTAAACGTGCGTAGTTAATAAAATTAGTAAACGGCTATTGATATGAAATTGGTGACAGAAAGAGTGAATTCAATTTATCCAAGTTTTCTTTTAAAGATCTTTTCGTTTGATATTACGCCTTCGCAGTAGTGGTACTTTTTCATTTAAGATAAGGAGAAACCAAGACGTAGTGAACTCTATTTGACTTCATAATTTTCAGAAAGTTTCTGCCTGCCGTGAAAAATATGCGTGTCCATTTTTTCATGTTATGATGTAGATAACTTCAAGGCTGAATTTAAGTTATATCTCACCAAAATCTGAAGCAGTTTTATTTGCGTTAATTATTTATTCTCTTTGCTGAACTTTACAAACGGTGATAAATTTCACCTAAAATATTAAATATGTATTTGTTTTTTCTCTTGTCGTCTTCATTCTCTAAATGTCAAGTTACTGATGTGATGTCGAATTTTAATTCCATTATGGCTTAACCGTCTCCGAATTTCCAGGTTTTTCTTTCAAAGTTTTACTTTCGACGTAACATAGTGCAGTGCAGTTGAATCGGACTGAATATCATCCTGAAAATTCCTGAATTTTGGCGCACATGAGCTGATAACTCCATTAAATCAACTGTCTTGGCATCCCCCACAGTTATTTGAATATAATTTTCATTTTGGAAGAGATAGGAAATGCTACTCATTAGATGTTATGAATATTAAGTCAGGCTATGCCATTGAACATTGTGAAATGAAGCTACTGAGGAAGGCGCAAATGAGCTAATTCCAATTAGAAAAAAGCTTCTCTGACCTAAACTCGAACCACGAACCTTCGACTTGCCGGATCGATGCTCCACCAGTTGAGACTCGGAGACTTATTCTTATTGGAATCCGCACGCTTTCACCTTCCCCACTAGCCTTGTGTTTATACTTAATGTGTTTCTATCCCGTTTCCTTATACGTACAAGTATATGTATATCCTTCCCACTTCATGTTCTTCTCTCGTCACTCCGTTCGCTATCTCTCTCGTAATGAACTCACGAATATTACTGTGCATTCATGGAGAACTCGAATTGAAAGTAATTTAACGAATCTGTGGTGATATATTAGTCATCTCAGAATGTTTGGTAAAATGTTTCCCTCCATATTTTATGGGTTAAATGATTTTGAAAGGAAAAAATATATAACCTCTTTTTTCGTGACCACCTTATTGTCTAAATAAATACTTTGTCAGAACAACATTTCTCATTGAATATGAATTTTAGTGTTTCTTATTAGAGTCAATGTTACAATCTGACGGTAATTAATCCCATAGCATGACATAGTAACATATCGTTTTTTTTCTTCGAAAGCTCGCCTAAGAAAAATGCAGGATTGTCACTTCGACTGGCTGACGATAAGCTTTAAGGAGTGACGAATGGGATGAGGGAAATTTCTCGCTGCGGGAGCGTAATTCATTCATCTACTGCCTGCCTCTCCTCAGTCAATGAAGTGGACGCTTATTGAGCCGGTTCCTTTCTCGCCATTGCGTCAACTCATTCATTCGCGCGGAGTCGATTTTGGGAGGAGAGGCTTGGCCGTGCAAATAGCTTCCGAGCCAATCCGATGTAGTCTGTAATGAAGTTTCATTCTCTTTGAGACCTCATCGCAACCGAGATAGGATCGCGTCAATTCCCCATCTCTGAGTCGGAAATCCTCTCCGGAAATTGGAACGCATTAGAAGTGCGGCTTCAACGACTACGTCACTACCGTGTGTCATAAACTGTTTTGTCATAAACGTTTTTCCATCCTTTCGAATAAGTCACCAACGCACCTTTGGCAGCAAGTCTTATTTAATTTATGTCCATGTCTCAACTGAAATGAGTTTTTGAAATTTTTGAGCATCTAGCGTCTAACAAAATGTGACCGGATTAACTTATAACATGCTTTATTGAAATAAATGCAATTATATTTTG
This sequence comes from Hetaerina americana, assembly GCF_022747635.1. NCBI lineage: Eukaryota > Metazoa > Arthropoda > Insecta > Odonata > Calopterygidae > Hetaerina > Hetaerina americana. Next base: position 73,660,418 of record NW_027286069.1, on the reverse strand, counting down.
TCCTATTGCCAATATTTGAGCGAGTCATTAATGCATTAGTCAAGTTGTAACATACGCGATTATGACCTTTTAAAGAAAAATATTGGTGAAAAAAGTTAATTTTATTTTATTTTCAGTTTTTGTATGTGTTGTAAATCATCTTTAAATGTCACAAAAATAATTTATAAAGCGGCAACCTTATTGCTATGAATGCACTGTAACCCATTTTAAATCTTAGAGAAGAATTTAATCTTTTATGTAAGACATAAAGATATTATATCCTCCACGATGTGTACTCTGAATATTAAAGTGATCAGATAAAATCTGAATTGTCCTTTGATGACTTTTTTCCCGAGGAAAAGTGCCAGCAAAGTATTTGTTTGATAATGATGGCCACTCGAAATTCAATCATTTAAAATATATTAATTTAAATATTATTAGCTAATTATCGCCATAACGTATTGGAAGAAATATCTCATTTATGGTAGCGTATCTTCAAGTAATTATATATGTTGCGTATAACATAATGCTTGAAGGCATACCCCTTAAAAATATTCAATTATATATAACAAACTTCTAATGCACTTGAACTCAAGAAGATGAAAAACTGTGGCATGGACAGATGGTCAGCATAATGGTTATGCCGTAAACACTGGACACAATTCAATATCAAAAGGTATTTCACCCTTACCCACAATTCTTGCCGATGGACTGACAGGCATTTCAATGAAGAATAGAAGTATTCGTCCTCGAAGCTTAACTCGGATGAGTGTTGAACTATTGGGTTCAGCAGAGTGTACTCATGCATATTTCAAAGCGAGGGAAAGAATATTCTGCCTTTCGGCTTTCCGACCTTTACCAGTGACCCCAATCAATAGGCGTGTTCTTGCTTCTGCAATACTTACGTTTCCCGAGGAAGTACTTGAAGTACCATCTTGTCTGGTATTCAGGGTTCTCAATGACTGGTGTGCAAGGTGACCCAAACATCTTCAGGCGGTCAGCAATGGAATCGAGTGAGGGAAAGAAAAGGAAATAAGTTCTTGTTGAAAGGGATGGCGCTCTGGGTGAATAGGGAATTGGCACAATAGAGATGCCGAAAATAAACTCGTGAAAAGGAGCTTGATGCTTCGATTTCCTTATCGTGAGCGTTTCGTCGAAAGGAAAAATATAATTGACTCAGGAATGTATGATCATTGGTGAATAAACATATCAATATTTAAATTGATTATTCAGGTCGTTTAGGCGAAATGAAAATTTTGCAAAAATTGGTTTTTCTAAATACTGCTCACGTCCTTTTTCTCGAATTCTTAAAGGGCTAAAACGTTTCAGCCGGACTCAAGTAATTCGCCAAGCAATTGGTTAAGCATTAGTGGTTTTACATCTTTATTATTGTTTGGCACAGAGCGAAAATGACTTTTGATGGAGTCTCACCAAAGCAATTGCCATTCACGACAATCAATGTCCTTCCTGATTTACATGTTCAATTTTCTCTTCGTTTAATAGATGTCTTTTAGCACATATAGATATTAAATTGCTAATTATGCCATTTTACGTACATTTTTATTCGATATCATGAAAAATTAATCATGGTTATACTGTATATATATAAACCAGTTTTTGGCGTCACTTGGTGGAAATTCTTCATATTGAAATTAAATTTAATTTTTCCACATAAAAAAAAATTACGTGGAAAAGCGAAGTGTTTAAATTTAATTTCTGTATATATATGTATAAATAAATATATATATATACACACATATATGTACATATAAGTAAATTGGAGGAGATTCGTATAGAAGAGTACATCTTGCTTTAATGCATAGCACGTATTGCAAAAATCCACTCCCCGATAATTGCTTTAGCCATGCTACCTTACCATTCACGCCTCAGTTTTCACCAACAAAAGAGCACATAACACATCAAGCCACACAAGAACTCGCCTTTCAGACACAGCTCACAAGCCATAAGGATGGACTTCGGCGAGGGGAATGCGTTGCATTCCCCTCGCTTCGAAATACTCGGGCCACCGGAATCCCTTGATATGGGTATTCGCGGTGGTCTTGATGGGAACGAGATTTTGAGCCGAGTCGCGCGAAAATGGGTGCACGGGGTGGCAACAATTGAAGCCGAATTGGCGTCGCAATTCCGTGCGCGGGCGGTGGGAGATAAAAACGTAGGAGGAGGTGGGTTGGTGGGGAGAGAGGGGCGTCGGGGGAGACGCGAGACCAGGAGGGAGTAATTCAACCGCCCTTCTGCGCCCTCCTTCCCTTTCCCCTCGCGACGTCTCGTCCCACCTCGCCTCCGACACTCAGCGGCCCGAACCACCAATACAGACACACACACAAACGGGCACATTCGTTCCCACTCGAACACACATTCTGTCTCTCTCACACACACACGCGCTCTCATCCTCCGCTCACCTCGTCCTTCTCTGCGAGGGTCTCTCCGCTCTCGACCCTGAAGCGGCGGCCGCCCCCTGACCCTTGACCGGCACCCCCGCCGTCCCCATCTTCGATCCGTGGAATCTGTTAGAGAGAGAGAGAGAGTATGAGACAAGGAAGATTTTCCAGCGAGATGTATGTAAGATGAAAAGGAAGTAGAAGGAGAAAATTCTTTCTCCCATTCCTCCGCTCCAGCCTCCCACCGGAGCCCCGTTCTCCCCCGCGCCCTAAATTCACAACGGGACGCTTTGGAGCGTTGTTGGAAGAGAGATAAAAAGTGGGTTCCGGTTGGAGGAGGATAGTCGGATGGGAAAACTTAGGGAGTTATTAAAAGATGATGATGATGACGGCGATGAGGTGCGGCGGACGTGTGTGTGTGAGTGAATGTGGGGGCATCCCTCTTCGGGAGGGAGATGGGGGCGGAGAAGGAAGTGGGGTCGGTGGGGGCTGACGAGGAAGAGGGCATCACTTGCGGGGTCGCGGCTTAATGATTCCTGGGTGACTCGGTGCGAGGGATTTAACAAATGACGCCCAAGGTCCAATTATTCGCGAGGCCGAGTTCCTAGTTGGGGATGGAAGAAACGAAAAGGGCGGGATAGAGAAGGAGAAGGGCGTCAGAGTCAGCGATAGAGAGAGAGAGAGAATAATAGAGGATAGACAAAAAGAAGAAGACGCACAGGTGGGGGGGGAGTGAGGGAAGAGGTTGGTGCGGAGGTCTCCTCCGCGAACGCGTTCGTAATTTCATTAGGGAATGCGCTCCGTTGTGTCGCCCGGGTGCTCTCCACCCGCGTGGGCGTCCTAGTCGCGCCCTCGAAATGAGTTACGCCCCTCCGTCCATAAATGGCGTCATCCTGAATATTTCAGGATATTTTTCAACCTTTCCCCCCCTTCCTCCTAACATTTCGCTTTGCTGAACTATGGAGATTAACCATTCACCATCCTCCCACCCCTCCCCCCTTCGACCCCAGTTTTTCTCATGGGAGTTCGTCTTTCAGGGAGAAAAAATCTCTACGCTTGAAACTCTGAGGAAATTAATCGGATTAATCTGTCGGGCGAAGGGAGAGGGATGAGTCAAGATGTTGCTTAAAGCTTCAGTCTTTTGTCGGTCCTAGAGTGGCATCACCTTGCAACCCTTCTTCCCTTCCTCCCTCATCAGCTGGCGTTTGCGAACGAATTCCTCCTAAAGCGAAGACCAGAATGTATTTATATCTGCATTAATCCCTCAACAAACTCTGTGATTGCGTCCCTGAAATATAGAGTCGTTGAAAAAACTGATATTGCTAAGATCATAGCTCCAAAAGTCTCTATCCGTAGCCTATCAAGCGAAGTATTGAATATAAAACTGAAATATTTTTGTTGGCTAAAAATTTTGCCATTGCATTTTATTACGTAATTGCAAAACCCGTGAAAGCAAAACGTGTAGCATTTGAGGGTCGTATATAATATTGTTAGATCGTAGCAAAGGGTGCGGATCGAACGTATTAAATTTCTACTTATGTATCTGTTTATCCAAAACCCATGCTTGTTTTTAGCATTATCTACAATGCTAATCAATTAGGTGACACCCACATCCGCTCAGTATTCTACACATTGTAGTGCGGAGATAATAAGTTAAATGTTGATTGCTGCAGAAAAGTGGAGAATCGTCACGTCGTGATGCCTATATTTTTTTACCTAGTTATGCCGGACAACGCTTCTGGAAATAGAACTCCGATTTGAAAGCTGTGATATGGAATAAATATTACCGCCTTATCTACAATCTACGGTTGACAAAGCCGCTGTGGGCGAGGGATTACTGCCCGCTTATCAGGATTGAGGACTTCGACGCTCACGCTCCACCCGAGATTTCCTGGTGCAATTCAGGAATCCTCTTTGGTACGCCCCTGTTATTTATAGGTCAAAGGTGATTCGAGGGTAGGAGTGTGGGTTTGAGTATACGCACATGTTTTAATTCAACCAGTTCAATCTCTTTATTGTCTTTCTATCCTATAGTTTTGCACTTACGGAAGTCTAGACGACATACCAAATAATAATTAATCACCCTGCTTCTCTAGAACGTGGTTTTAGCGGCAGTGAATTCGGATTGCCGCTTATCCTATAGCCCAAGGTTTGGGATATGCACTGCTGTGTTTTAATTCGATGATTCGATTCACCTGAAAGTAATGCACCGAGAGATTACTCACGTAATGAATCCTTTTGATGGAATTCAGGGTATGATGTAATGTTTACGCCAATCATTGTTTTTATTATCATTTATCATTAAAATTACATTTATTCTTAGTTTTCCCTTCAATGAAAACTCACTGTGATTTTTCTCGCAATTACTCATCGTAGAGTCGATTGATTCGAACTAATATTTATTTAGTTATTTAGTGCTACATTTAAATCGTTCACTATTGAAAAGACAGTTCGACATCAACAAAATATGATTATTAAGTAAATTATAATATATATTGCAATCCGCTCCCAGTTATGAAAGTTCTTTTTGTGAATATTATTCCGTAACTTCTACCATGAAAATGTGCTTAGCTTAACCTAAAGGAGAGGACTGACCGTAGTAATACCCTTCCAAGCCGCCACGGGACGCATGAGTGAGGACATTGCTGCCCCAGTCGTCATGGGAAATTGATGATTTTTGACATTTAAAAGTATTACAGCCCGTGACATTTCAATTTATTACCGCGCATTTCCCGAGAAAGTAAGATAATAGTGGTTTTAAGAAAGTAAGAAAATAAGAGAATCGCCAATGAATTCGAAACGACTTCGGGACTGCAGCAGGTCGCATTGAAAGATTTAGTTCGCGCGTCTTGCTTGTCGGGTATTGGACTAGAGATGTGAATTAGATGATAATGTGCGAAATACTTTAAAATTCTTATAATCTCTTTTCTATTCTGAATATCTCCATCTTACTAATCCTTTAGTGTAGGGCGCCTCTTATTTCCTCTTACATAACTGCCAAAATTTTGATTTATTTTTTAAATCTTCTTCGCGGCTCTATGTTCTCAAAAATCGAAGTCAACTATTATTAATCACAGTACCATAAATCGATGCAAAATAAATGTGAAATACAAGCAGAAAATGCGCAAAAAAAACGGCAACCCAATGATCCTTGTAGTACACTATTACATAACACTTACATACCTATAGTACGTATATTGTGCCAACATTATAAAGGGGTTGCAATTTTGTTTGCGTATTATCTGCTTGTTTTACTTATTTATTTTGTATTGATTCACTGTGATTAAAATTAATTGGCCATGACTGTGAAGAACATGGAGAGTCCTGAAAAAGTTTTAAAAATAAATCTAAACGTAGGCAGTTATATATAGTGTGTTTTTTATCGACTAAATGCCGTAAGACTCAAAATAAAAGATGTAAAATTTGGCTTCGGTTTGAAACTGTAAAATCTCATTTATAAATTGGTTTTTGAACTACGAAGTTCAGCCGCCTGTAAATTGTCTGGTAGTACCTACGGGTAATATTTCCGTCGTTGCTTTAAGTTATCTCTCACAGAGAAGCAACGACAATCGTGATGAAGGAGGAGAACCCTTCGAGTTAATGAAAGGACTAAAATCTTCGGGAGATTTCCGTTTCCGAGCGGAATGAGAGTTACCCTCCGGCGGAGAAGGGTTCGCAGGAACAGACTCCACAAAAGAGCGTCAAAGGGATTACTTGTAGTCCGTTTGCCGCTGGGCAGATGGACAATTGGAGTAAGATAGGACCTATAGACGAGAGGAATGAAAGGTTTGATTTTTTTTTGGAGGAAATCCCCTCCGTGATGCAAGTAATCTTGATGACTCTCTTGTGAGAGAAGTTGAAGTAATGGGGATAGCGCTGACATTAAAATGTTATGTGGTACGTTATATTTGAGAGCAAATGTTGCCGTATCCAACTGGAGTCATTTTACTTTAGATATAACCTTTTTTGTCAATTGGCTATGATACTAGTGGTGTGAACTCATGGCAGAGTTGGAGTGAGCATATACGAGAGTTTCACGCTGTTTTCAAAGATAAAAATGTCGGTTAATTTTTCCGGCGTAAATAAGACTAAGGATTTCAAGGATGCCTGAAAATGCATACTACCCTCCAAAAATATGGGTTTAGATGGAAGAGGGGACTTAAAATTCTCGAACTCATCCCAAAGAAAAGCAAATCGTCTCTCTCATCTATCGCAAGGGACTGCCGGTTGAAATCTCCTATAAGAGACTAATACAGATACGCAGTTAATGCGTTTCCCATTTTATTTAATTTTCACGTACAGCGCTTCTGTACAGAAAGTATTCCTTGAAGACACTTTAAAAGAGCTGCTTGTGCATGTGTTGATGAAATTATTGATCAAAATCGTTTGTTTGCAGAGCCTAAATGGCCAATTAATGTAGAGAATTTCACCAGTTGGCACTCTGGAAAATAGCATGCCGTTAGGTTAAAATTTTGAGCGAGATGAGATAACTAGTATTTTCTTTGACATCAACATTATTATAAGTCCGAACTAGAACGACAGATGACAACACTCTTATTGAATAAGAACAGTACGTGGGTACTATTGCATGTAGCTATTGTCAACGTATGGTGCACCAAAAGGCTGATATAATTCTGTTTTTGACTCATTCGCGTGATAGGGTAATTGGAGTGTTCATAAAATATCGCGTAGCTATATGGTTTTGTCGACCTCTTCTCAAGTGAGTCTTATTTCGCCTCTCCAACGGGGAAACAGAGAATTAGGAAGACCATAATAAAATTGGAGAAATTGTGAGTTATGGGTTATATTGAGCCCGAGAAAATGATTAATTGTAGTCGGGAAAATTCAGGGAAATTGAAAATCGGATTCCAGTGGCCACCGCGACCACTAGGAATAAATTTGCGCCTATCCAGATGATGAGAATAGTTCAAAATACACAAATTATTTCTTATTGCTTTAAAATCTTCGAAATGGAATTCCAAACGTTTTTTGTGCTAGATAAAATGTTGTTGAAGAGTTGGAGATATTGGTTGACGATGACTAACTTTGTTCCTTTATTAATCCGAGTACTTTTATAATTGGGCAATCTATTCGGAAACGATTAAATGCCGTATGAATACCATTAACCACACCCCATTTCAACTTGATTGCCTTGCTTAGTGGAATACACCGTCCGTCGGATAAGGAGTTAAATTATTGACTACTTGGCGTCTTTTGTGTCTCTTGAAGAGGCCAATACCGACCTATCTCCACCCGTCCCCTAATGCCTGAACTTATAACGGTCTTGACCTCAGGTATAAGTCGCACATCCTAATATCTAATACTTTTTTAGCACAATGACTGTTCAATAAAGAAAAATCATATATGTATTATTCACATAAAAAGTTCCGCAAAATTTAAATGCTATGAAATATGGCTATCGAAATGTGCAATATATATGTGACAACATTATAGACTTGATGCCAGTATTGCGTCAGCAGCCGTCGTTGCAAGTTGAAACATTTTCAGTTCACCTACGGTAACGATGAAAGTAACACACTATGCTGAATTGAAATGTCGCTTTCATCGTTTTTAAATGACTTAGATTTAACTTTCGCCTTCTAAGGGGTATGTTTGAGGCACAAGACAACCTTCGTACGTATGGAGAGTCCGTTTTCTTTCTTAGAGCACTATTAGAAGATGATTTAAAATGCTTTAAGACGGGAGACGATTTCAAAGGGAGGAGGCCCCGCAGTTGAAGCAACTGCTATTACGGAAGTAATTTTTGAAAATTTTTCCGCCAATAGGAGAGATCATTGAATAACGATTAAAACACTATGAGAAATATTTAAAATATATTTGGGTGCGGTGGGTCTCGCAAGACCCACAACTAAATCGTCACTATCTTGCAAAAATCAATGCGAAATGTGTTCATTATGCTCCCTATAGTCAAGACCTAGCCCAAAATATTTCTTAAATAATTTAGGCAAAGGAATGAAGACGTACATCCCATCCAAACTTAAATAGTTGATATTATATGTATTTGCAGGCGTGTAAGTTAAAAGGATTTTTGCATGAATGTATACGCCACTGTGGGTATAGGTTTACATGAATGTGTTGATTTTGCAGGTGGTTTTGTTCCCTTTTACGGGTGGTGACCTTAACGCTCCCCGCCACGCGCCCTCGCGGTGGCTTGCGGGGTATTATGCAGATGTATATGGGGCTTCTTTTCTATTCTCTAGTTCGAGGATACACCGTCGTGAAAAGCGTCTTTCGTTATCAGAAGCAGGCGTAGACAAACTGAAACTGTTTCATATTTCAATGGCTGCTGCTGATCCAAAACTAGAGTGAAATAAATGAAACCTTTACCGCATATACATTACACATCATGCTAACGAGATAGCGTTAAAGAAAATTTTGTAAAGTACATTACGCTAGTGAACGCAAATGAAAATGTTATTACCTTTTCATCTCCGGAATGGGGTTAAAAGAATTATATTTGCGATGTATCCCAACTTTTCCATTTTCCCCAATATACTCACCCCGAATGATACCAAACGGCCTTAGCATAAGCGGTCATAATTAAATCCGCCAAATTCACCCAGCCTCTCTCTTCATTAACAATTCAGTTGTCACGTTAAACGTTATATCTGAAAATTTTCGATCAGGTTTCCCGAGCTTGAAAATGCATCGCCGCCTACACAGAGGCAGGGAATAGCGTGTGTCCTTCAGTTCCATGTGTTGAAAAGTGTGATAGGTGTGTTCAATGAAAATACAAGTGCTGCTTTATATACTGCTGGTATCGGTCAATTGAACTGTAATTTTTCATGCTCTAAATGTATAAATCTTGGTCCTCGAGCATTGAAGTTTAACATAGTATCTCGGGTAGCAAAAGCGAAGAAATTTTAGATAATACTTAGGCCTTATTATCAACTTGTGATACTAAAAATTGTTAAATAAAAAGTTGAATGACTTGGTTTTAATTGTACCCCTATATGGAGTTCGCTTTGACGTACATTTTACAATAGAATCTATTATTTGTCATATGATGTGAACATTTGTGAATAACCTTTGCCATCACATTAGGCGAGCGGTATAATTCGTTGAAAATAGCGCCCGTGAAGATAATGATTTTCAAGATTCACATTCTCTACTTTAGTTTATTATTTTCTTAAGTTACTAATGATCCGGAAGATTAATTTAACAGACCGCTGGTAGATCTAAGAGGCGACTTTTAAATCAATTTCACACCAATAATTAGCCCTCCGACCTTCGAAATTACTAGAGTGACGAAGGCTCCTGTGCCAAGAACCTTTCAAAAGTTTTCTCTTGTATAAAGGTAATCACGAAGCTTCGATTTCGCTACCGTCACAAATTATTCTCAATCACGCCACATACTTTTATATATACGTGTGTATATATATATACGTGTGTATATATATATATATATATATATGTGTATATATGTATATATATATACAATATACTAGACTATATATATATTTATATACAGTCTTACTTGAAGAAGGCCTCGGAGAAGGCCGAAAACTTAAACAATTTACCTTGTGAGTGTCCTTTTAAGTGTTACTATTTTGTGTTCTATTGTGTCGTCCCAAAAAAATTATATATATATATATATATATATATATATATATATATATATATATATATATATATATATATATATATACTTCCCCTTCCATGGACTACAATCTTGACTCGGTGGAAAGGCTTGTGCATTCCGATGACCTCTAAAGCTGTGCTGGCGGGAGCTACTATAATTTCTTCTGGTAGAGTCATCCATGCCAGATAGGTCGAAGGTTCGGAGCCTGACGAAAGGTAGTCCACCCAGCCTCTGTTCGTAAGTGAGGCGGCTGCAAAGGCGTCTGTCCCCAGTGGGGCGGCCATTGAGTCACGTCAAAAATACTATTGAGGGAGGTAAAGGTAAACCACCTCAATTATCATTCCCAAGGTTTATTGATGGACAGTATAGAGAAAATGAATCCTGGCAACTACAGGACTCGGCACTATCGGTCATATGTCGCGATAGGCCGCGAGAGAGGCAAGGTTTCCGAGGTCGTCATCTCACGAAAGTCTTGCAATGAAAAACCGGAACGAGCAGCACAGAAGACACGGAAAACGAGTCAGAATAGGAACTTGGAATGCTAGTATAATGTTGAGGACAGGAAATTTAGAGAATATTAAGCTTGAGATGGAAAGAGGAAATATAGATATTTTAGGTTCATGCGAGGTGAGATAGAAGTACAGCGGGGATTACTGGAGTGATATTTATACATCAGTATACAGTGGCGGGGACGAGAGCCAACGAGGGGTTCCCATAATATTGAATAAAGAGGTAGGAAGAAACGTAGTCAACATAGAACAAGCAACGGATAGAATATTACTAAAAGAGATAAAAGCAGAACCGACGAACTTGGTCATTGTTCAGGTATACGTGCCACCGAGCAACCATAAGGAGGAAGAAGTAAATAGGATATACGGCAGTTAGAGGACATGATTGCGTGTGTTCCTGCAGGGAAACATTTGATCGTGATGGGGTATTGGAATGCGACGGTAGGCAAAGGAGGAGATGGTGATGAGGTTGGGAACTTCGGCTTAGGCACGAGGAATTACCGCGGGGAGAAAGCAATTGATTTTTTAGGAGACCGGGCCTACGCTTGGTTTGGACTCCAACAAAGGCGTAGGTATACATGGAAAATGCCAGGTGACTCAGAAAGGTATCAGTTTGATTATATTCTGGTTAGGCACAGGTTTAGGAGCAGTGGAATCAATTCTCGCAGCTTCCGAGGAGCGGATGCGGACTCTGACTATAATTTAGTTGTTATGAAATGTAACGTCCGTTTCAAAAAGATAAGGCAGGGGCGGCGGGTTAGGAAATGGAATGTAGAGGTATTATATGGATTGGCAAGGAAGGAGTATCAGCAGGTTGTAGAGAAAACCATGAATGACGGTAAAGAGCTGATTACTATCGAGGAAAAATGGGAATATATCAAAAAGTGTTATCGAAAGCCGCAGGAGAAACTATGGGAACCATTAATGCCAGCCATAGATCACGGATGAGAGAAGAAAATGGAAGTATGTAAACACAGCGTTAGGCAGAAGGAAGCACAAAGAGTTACGTAATAAATTGATGCGGGAAACAAATAAAGCAAAAGAAGCATGGTAGAAGACGCAGGGCGGAGATATGTTGGGTATGATGATAGTTGAATAAGAAAAGATCCAAGAGAGATGGAAGGAATATATAGAAGCGCTGTATGGTAAAGAACTTAGGCCAACAAGATAAGACATAGAAAGAGAACATGGCGTAGAGGAAGATAGCTTAGGTCCAGGTAGACTCAACGATGAGATGGAAAGGGCATTAAGAGAGATGAAATCAAATAAGGCCGTGGGAGTAGACAATATTCCTGCGGAATCACTAAAATGTCTAGGAAAATATGGGAGGAAGACTATATGATCTGATTCGTAGTATCTATGAGGAAGAAATCTGGCTGGGAGACTTTGTGAGATCAGTGTTAGTTCCTATTCCGAAAAAGATAAAGGCTACATAATGTGAGGGCCACATAACAATAACTTTGGCTTTCCATGCAGCTAAAGTGTTTCGCAGGATCATTAACAAAAGGATTGAGAGCAAGGAAAATGATAAATCAGGGGATGATCAGTTTGGGTTTAGGAAGGCGAGTGGCACGCGGGATGCCATTGCAATAATGAGATCCATAATTGAGAGGAACATAGAATATAATCAGGACGTATTTGCCCGTTTCGTATATTTTGACAAGGCGTTTGATAGAGTGAACTGGGAAAAACTAATGAGTATGGCATAAAATAGGAATAGATTGTAGGGAAAGGAGGCTAATCCCAACCTGCACATGTCTCAGACTGCTCAGGTGCGAGCGAGGGACGTAGAAGTCCGGATGGGCAGTGTTACAGGTAGGTATAGGTGTAAGGCAGCGTTGCTGTTCAACGTACGTCGTATATGTAGAGGAAATGATTAAAGAGTCGTAGTGACAATTGCCAGACTCCTAAATAAGTTTTCATAAAACATTTTTCAGTATTTCAACATTTTAAGCCACCTCCATGACGCCGCAGAGCTTCACCGGAGAGATTTGTTCGCTAAATTAAAGGATTAGTCCCAGTGCACCACCAAATCCGCATCAATATTTCAAGCCCTTAAACTACCTGGAGAAATATTTTTCCTATTTTTTTAGAATTCAAAGGTGTGGGTATTCATTCAAAAAGGTACCCTCCAGTAAAAGAATAACCGAAAATCAAATGCATTGACATCATTTTCAAGATAACCTAGTTAATATCTTTTAATTATATTTTAAAATATTGTTCTTTACCGTAGGATTAGTACTGTGGAAATATGCTAAAACATAAAAAAGCATTCGAACACATGAATACACGCTAAACGTTGTGGATTAATCACCCGTATAGGTAGAAAGCGGAGCATACAAGTATTATATCGTACATGTAAAACGTTATTTCGAAAACATGAATGATGTTGTAACTGTAATTATTGAAAATATGACTGCATTCAGCCAGCATAAAATTTAATTGCGATAGTATGAATCATGCTGCTATTGTAATTATTAAAAACTTGACTGCATTCAGCCAGCAATAACTGTTGCTATTTATATGCGATCATTAATTCGTAATATTGAAATCGCATTGAGTCGAAAGTCATTTTCAGCGTGAAAGTTCCCTGTTTAAGTAATCCGGGAAGATGGATAAGCTGAAGTCTCAAGCTTTACTTTTGTAATTGCTGGATAATTTACAGGGAACGACACTGGGGCACTAAAGAAAGAATTGCCATGTGTTTCTTTCTCCTTTCGAGACTACCCGAAAGGGAGCTCTAGGATATGTGCTAAAAGGCCTGACTAATGAGAAATATAAACCCTGGCAGTAAAGTCGATTGCCTAAATAAGAGAGAGCAGTTACAGCCTCTCTGCTATTTCGAAGTCTTTATCCCCACCAGAAGCCGGCAGTAATTGAGTGAGTGCTCTTTTTTATTTACTCCTTTTGTAGGTAATATTACGCGATTATTTTTCCCCATCGACGACGCCTGCCGGTCCGTAGGATATCTTCTTTCTTCTCTCGAGAGAAATATCAAATGAAATATATATCGAGTTCAACAATTGCCTAAAAATTATATCCTCAAATTTATATATTTATTTATTTTTCCGCTTTTGAAAATGAGCCCAGAAACTCCGAATCTGTGAGGAGATGAAATGAATTCAAATTGGAACAATACTTATTTAAAAGCAGTGCCACGAAAGATAATCATTTGGAGCAAACTCCTTACCTCCATCTTCCAAGATTTTAACCTATTCTTTTTAGCTCTCCGCGTCCCACGCAACGAGGAAATTTTGCTGGATTTACTCATTGAAATTTTTATGAAACTTTCCTTTGAAGAGAAAAGTTTCAAATCGAAAAATTTGAATTTCTGATGAAGGCCCAAATTTTAAACGCTATTTTCGGTCTTGATTAATGATAACACTTCGGGCTAACTTCTCTTCGTGCCCTCTAGTCCCTTGAAAATTTTTGCGTGGTGTTTGCGGGAGGGAGATGTTGGGAAATTTCATCAGCTGTGCTGTCAAATAACATTCCCGTGGTAGGATTCGTTTTAACCTCCCCCTTCTCTCTGGAGGTGTAATCTGGCCCGCCTTGTATCCCAACGGTGTTGGACATCTGTTCGACGCTTGACATGCCTGGGATTTTGTGTGGTTATTCGAGGGTTCCCATCACAAATCCAATTGTAGCCTCGGAGATTTTAATGGACAAAAATTCCTTTGACGCGGAAGTCATCGGGACCGAAAGGAGAAGAACGTAATGCCGTAATGATGTCTGTTAATTGGAAGCGTTGAATCGAATTTTAATTATTTATAAAATAAAATTATAATTGATTGAGGATACACTTTCATGCTTCGTATAAAAGTTACAAAATGAGTATATTTGCGTTGTCGAGCATAAGAAAGATCAGCATATCTAAAATATTTAAACAGTGATTTTTTTGGTACAATTCGTACTTACAAGTAACGTTAAAGTTGGTGTGGCTCAGGTGAGGAGATGCTATAAAATTAAGGCAGATCTCTTTTTTTCGGCTGGAAATGAAACCGCTCAAAAAATCTAATGCAATTTATTTTCTTTTACGTATGCGAATGTGCAAAAAAGGAGGATAGTTACTGAAGTTCTTGGTAAGCGAGATTCAGCAGTTGGGTCCAAATCTCTGGACTGTAGAAGAGTTTTGAAATTCCTAAAAAATTTAATATGTGGTTTTTCGCATTTTTCTTTCTTTGCTATGAAATTTTTGAAAATTATAACTGCATTCTTTTCCTGATTCTATACCTTTTGTACAATTCAACTTATCATCTTTTCCCTTATTGAATAGTTGCATAGCTAACCCGCTGCGATTCTTGCTTCTACTTTTTTAAAAATCTTGTTGCCTCACTCTCTTACTATTATTGGAATTAGGTTGTTTGTAATTTTTTTGGCTCCCTTAACCTGACGATTGCTTCATTTACTGGGAGAACCTTGGCTTAAAGTTCTGTGATAATTGTCAAGAAATACGGATTGGAATACTCATTCGCCAAGTATCTCGCCATTAAAGAATTATCGGCTCCCTTCTAGCAAGTTTCAACTTAAAGCAAAAATTACTTTTGATTGCGCAAAGTAGTGCGGCCTTCATGTGTGCGCAATGATTACCCTTCAATGTATATTGAAACGGTAATATTTACTTTTTTTGCCCCTCCGGAAAACGCTAAGTCCAAAAAACGTCCGCAGCTGTTTCCAGAAGAATAAATAATATCCTCTCCATTGGTGTACTAGGCGTTCCAAAACGTTTACTAACCGTTAGCCGGTAAAAAATACTGTATCTATTGATTTTTATCGTCTTCAGAGCTCACCTTAACATTTTTTCCTTGTTTATATATTAAAGAAATGCTTTTATAAGGTCCAAAATGTTCCTTTAGGCATTAAACACGATATTCCCGTTAGCAATGATATTTTATTAGTGTTAGGTTCGCTATCGTTATGGGAAATAAACATATCAGTGTCTGCCTCAGGAATTTAACTATTATTAAAGTCCAACAACCTTTATTTTACTGCTTTCAATAATGTTTGAAGATAATTTTACGCATTGGCTTTATAAACGTCCTCCTCCAGCCAAATGAATTTTCGGATGAATGAGAGTTTATCTAGCTAAGGAAAGACGTTTTTCATGCCAACAAAAATAATTCCCTTGAAACTGAACTCAGGCATGTCCGAAACTGTTGTGATCACTCTTCACTACTTCTGGGTTGAAATTACCTTGAATTTGAGATATAGCCGGAGAGGCTGGAAGAAAAGGATCGGAGTTGCACCAAAGTTTCAGCAGAGGTTCAGAGCAATAAAATGCCTTGCAACTGCTGTCGCACGGGCTATCATTATTATTAAATTGACTCATGGATAAAAAGTTCGAAGATGAATTGGTTCTTTCTTAATATTTGATTTGCTCGCTTAGCTGTCACGATTCCAACTATATCCTCTGCTTTCTAATCTTGTTATACTAGTACTTTTATATAGTTCAAAACATCTTTACGAACGAAAGACCATTGAGGAAAGCATTTTTAACCGAACAAACAAAAAGGTCTGAACAAATTTGGGTTGAAAGGTATGCTGCTCGGTAGAAAATTTCCACTGAACACCTGAATTTCCACTGTAAGTGTATAGTCTGTAAAGTTTGTTAACTACAAAGACTCTCTAGACATAACACTGTCTGTCGTTAAAAAGTTAGCCACTATAATTAATTTATTAAGATCATTTATCACACTAGGCAGTACTAATATCTTACTTACTCGTATATCAACTGTAAAAAGGTTTTTTTTTCTATTATGAGTTTAATTAATTTACATCATACCTGCCTAATAAATCCTATATTTTTTCCTAGCTTGTCCCTTTCTCCCCCGTATATGCTTCAGCTAAGAGAGTTGATGGGAGTGATAGTAAAATGCTTAGTATTTAATCAAATGCACAACTACAATTTCAGTATTTTTGATAAAATAGGAGAGAGAAAAACTCAGATTTTCTGTATTTTCCTCCTTAATCCTACAACATACCTGACCATTCACCACTGTAACAATAGACTTAGGTTAAGATATAAGCGAAGAGAGATATTCCTCTGTTTATATGACGATGACACTAAGTTTTTAGTTCTTCCCTCATTAACCGCAAATGCAATCGAAATTTTTATACAATGAGCTTGTAAAAGGAGATCAGTTTTTCAGACCGAAGTAATATGGGCGGCGGCAAAAATAAAGAAATTGTAATCTTAACTTCATATTTTAAGTTATGTAAGAAACCTGTGCCAGCGAAATTCACACTCGTCAATTATAAATTCTAACCTAATACTATTGTAAATTTGTAAATAATAAAAAAATCTATTAAAAGCGCTTCCTTGGGTTGTTTTTGTGACTTTTGCTTGGCCATTTCGAACCTACTATCGTCTCTATCGATATTTCCCTCAGTGGACATTGGTATTGATTCACGTTTCTGAAAGGAACCAAAATGATGCCATATCATCCTTTTTTCTTTCGTTTTAAGCTGATATCCTTAAAAATAAATGAAAATGGATGTAAAACATTTGGAACACGTTTCATTTGGGTAGGCCATAAGCATCAAAAAACGTTTAATTTAGCTGTTTTTATCCATTTTAGAAATAAATAACACGATTTTTCATGTGTTTGTAATGTATTGAATTAATGTTTTGAAAAATATTTACGGTTTTCTGGAATAACTAAAGATGGTGAAAGATGAAAGAACTTTAATTATGTATATATTTTTCAAACTGCATTTTAATTGCAACAATCATTGCTGCTCGGCGTAGCTTGTTTCTCGAAGAAGTCGAGTCAGTTCCATGGTCTTGAAAGCTAGTCATGTTCACATGGATACCCTAAAAGTGTCTGTATCGTTAGGTGAAAATAATATTTAATTTAAGATCCGTAACTGTGGCAATCATCATGAAGAAATTAACGGTGACCCTACACACACACACACACACTCATATATGTACCCACACACACATACATATAGATACATATATACACGCAAAATATAATATAATGAAGCAAAAGAAGCATGGTGGAAGACGCATTCAGCCAGCTTAAATCACTATTGGGAAGTACGAAGGGAAGATCTGAGGTAACAGCTAGAGATAAGTCGGGCAAGATAGTAGTTGACACAGAAAAGATCCAAGAGAAATGGAAGGAATATAGTATAGGAGAACTTTATGATAAAGAACTTAGGCCAACAAGGTTAGACATAGAAAGAGATTATGATGTAGATGAAGATAGCTTAGGTCCAGGTAGACTCAACGATGAGATGGAAAGGGCATTAAGAGAGATGAAATCAAATAAGGCCGTGGGAGTAGACAATATTCCTGCGGAATCACTAAAATGTTTAGGAAAATGTGGGAGGAAGAGTCTATATGGACTGATTCGTAGCATCTACGCCTGTATGAGGAAGGAATCTGGCCGGAAAATTTCGTGAGATTAGTGTTAGTTCCTATTCCGAAAATGAGAAAGGCTACATCATGTGAGGACTACAGAACAATAAGTTTGATTTCCCATACAGCTGAAGTGGTTCTCAGGATCATCAACAACAACTGGAGATATGTGTGAAAGTCGGCGGGGAATTCGTAAAATCAGTTAGGTTTGCTGAATACCAAGGTCTATTTTTTCAGTAAGCCAAGTGGTTGTAAGCATTGCTGAGAGAATTGGAAATTCAGCGCAATATACTGTATGGGTGGAGAATCAATATTAATAAAACAAATGTTTTGCGATATTCCAGGAAGACAAATGCTAAACAAGACATTAAAATAGGAGGGAAAAAACTAGGTAGAACATTTTACGTATCTCGGAAGTGTTTTGCACCAGCACGGTCAAAGTAGCTGGGACGGAAGGAGAATTGCGCAAGGTAAAGAGGCTTTCACGATGGGGTTGATGACAGGGACGCTGAGTAAGGATGTTAAGAAAAGACGCGTTAAAACTTTGATATGGGGTGTAGTTATGTACGGCGCGGAAACATGCTCAATTGAAGCAGGAGGATAGACTTAGATTTAAGACTTTTGAAATGTGGGGGTGGAGAAGGATGGAGAGGGTGAAATGGACCAAAAAGGAAACAAATGAGGAAGTACTAGGTACGCTGGGTGAGGAGAGGGGTTTGTTAGGAGAAATCCTAAGGAGGTAGAAGAAATGAATGAAGGGCGTATTGATCTGCATTGGGATGTTGAAGACTGTAATAGAGGGGAGAATGTTAGGCAAACGAGGAAAGGACAGGAATAGGATGGGGATGGTATGAATGGAGGAAGGAAGTACAAAGAGATGAAGAGGTTGTTGAGTTGAATGTTGGGTTGTCTTATGTTAGGAGTCACAATATATTTATTTTGTAGTTGTGTCCATCTAAAACGTATCTTATCCGGTAGATTAGTTTATAATGTATAAATATATATACTACCTTGATCAAAAAGTTCCCGGAATAACCACCGTGTGGCGCTCCCATCGTTCCGATTTGAGTTCTGCTTTTTTGTTAAATTGGTACATCTGTTGTTGATATTCCCTTTAAATCTTAATGTCATAACTTGACATTTGCAAAAGTTACGTAGCCAAGAGTACATCTATCTCTGTGTGTGTTGGCGATTTTTTACAATTTCAGAAATGGATTTAAATTTGCAACAACGAACTTGTATTAAATTTTGCGTAAAAAACGGATTTAGTGGCGCACGGACGTTGGAAATGTTGGAAAAGTGTTTCGGCAACGATTCTCTAAAAAAAACGGTCGTTTACCAGTGGCACGAGCGGTTCAGAAGTGGTCGTGAGTCAATCGAAGATGATGAACGCAGTGGCAGACCATCGACATCGAAAGTCGGTGAAAAAATTGATAAAGTAAAAGAAATGTTGGTCAATAACCGCAAATTAACCATCAGAGAAATAGCGGAGGACTTGAACATTGCCTATGGATCCGCCCAAGACATTGTGGTTAATGATTTGGGTTTCCGTCGTGTAGCAGCAAAGTTGGTGCCAAAAGACCTCAATTTCATGCAAAAAAGAGACCGTGTTGACGTCGCAAAAGACATGATTTGCGAGGCTGAATCCGATCCCACATTCATCAAAAGGATCATTACTGGAGACGAGACGTGGGTTTATGAGTACGACACGCAATCCAGACATCAGGCAAGTGAATGGCGTTCACCAAATGAGCCGAGACCAAAAAAACCACGTCGTTTTCAGTCAAAAAAGAAGGCAATGCTGACGGTTTTCATGGATTACAACGGTGTAGTGCATCATGAATTTTTGCCAGAAGGCCAGACAGTAAACAAAGAGTATTATTTGGGCGTTATGAGACGTTTGCGTGAAGCAATTCGCCGAAAGAGACCAGAAATGTGGGCAGAAAACTCGTGGATTTTGCACCATGATAACGCACCGTCGCACAGTGCTATCATTATTCGTAATTTTTTGACGAAAACTGCAACAAATACCATCCAACAGCCACCGAATTCACCTGATTTGGCTCCCTGTGACTTCTTTCTGTTCAATCGAGTTAAAAAACCATTACGGGGAACGCGTTTTAGCAGCCGAGAGGAAGTAATGGAAAAATCGCAGGAAGCACTGATGGACATACCGAAAACCGAATATAAAAAATGTTTCGAGGATTGGATCAAGCGCTGGCATAAGTGTGTTGCAGTCGATGGGGATTACTTTGAAGGGGACAATATAGATTTAGATGAATAAACTTGTATTTTTAATTTTCTGAATTAATTCCGGGAAATTTTTGATCAAGGTAGTATATATATATATATATATATATATATATATATATATATATATATACTTGATGTATTTAGTACTACGGGGAAACTGCCCAAGATTTTTTCAATATCAGCGCGTGGGAAATTCGTTCCCTTCAGTTTCATTCACCTCAGCCCTCTAGTTAACGTCATTTCCTCTCCCCCTTTTGCTCACTTCGTTATGCCCATACACACTCTCTCCGGGGACACTTCAAGTTCCCTCTCCCACTCCCTCCCACTCGGTCCTCGCTTCTTCTGCCTTTCTTCTTCCATCTTCGGTCTTAATTGCGTTAATCACGGCTCCGGGAAGGGTGGTGTCGTCCATTGGCAAAACCAGCGCGCCCTTCACTAGCGACGTTGCGGGTTCAGGGCGTAGTGGTCCAGGTGAGGGGGGGTCACTGCTTCCTTCGAAAGCCTTTTTTGATTTCTCCCCTGAGTCTGAGATCCTATTCTTCCCATCTGCTTTCTTTCCCCGCGACACCTCCCTCCCTCCTCGTGGACGTAAACTCATGAATGTGATCAATCAATCACTTCCTTCTTCAATACCTCCGAGGATTCTTCGCTCAAATATCATGACGTCCGCCGCACGAAATTTTTTTTCCATCCCCCTCCTCCCTCCTCATTCCTGGTCGAAGTTACATAAATCATTCTTTGCCATATCGACCCCATAAATGCTTGTTGCAACGCTCACGTTCCACGGTTGCAGCATGTTTTCCGTCTCACTCCCTTCGACTATTGTGCGCTAGTTTATAATTATCTGTCTTCCGTGTTTTAAACTAAGGCTAGAACGGCTTCTTAATTCTTGCGCCAGTTCGTCCTTGACCTCCGTAAAGATGATCATATTTCTTATTCCCTTACAGTCTTGCGTGGCTTAAAACTTATTCAGGTTTGGAATGTTTATTAGACTCCTCCTCTTATTCCTTTTTTTCCACTGATATGCGATCTATCTCCGCGCTTAAATAACACTGTATCTCGACTACCCTTGCAGTGGAATGATTCACGTACGTGCATAAATCTTTCCTAATTCCTATGACCTTTGGATTCCATATCCCGTTCATGAGAGACACCTCTTAGCCTCACCCCAAATAGCTTAATTATATTTATTACAAGCAAATGCTTTCCTAATTTGTATTTGTTATTATTGTTTCGTGCTGTTATAATTCCTCGTTTATGCTTGAATTGTCTGAATTGCAGAGTCTTCGTGTATTTTTTGGCTAGTGGGAGAACTCAGAGCATAATACTCGTACACAGCATTCTAATTCTTCCAACCCGTGAATTCTCCGCCGCTGCTTTCAGGATTCCGCGTATATCCCAGGGTCCATTCGGGCTTGCAAATTTCCTCACTTGCTCCAGAAGTATTATATTCCTTTCATGTCTCTTGAACGATGCCACCCACGCGCCATTTCACAATAAGGGCGTCCGAATTTCCTTTCCAGGCGTTGAACGTACGAACTCTTTTGAGAAAGTAGCTTTATTGAAATTACAAACGGAACTCTGTGCGTCTCTTAGCAACGAGTATGTCGTTTCCGGCGTTTTTTTCCCGCCTTGTATTTTACTGACACCCATTTTCTTCGTCCTTCACCAAGCATTTCATGCATTCTCTGCCTATCGAGACTATTTCATCTAATCCCTCAGTAGGTTGCTGTTTCTCTATTATATTTCATGCGCTATCGCAGAGATATATCGCGTCGTTCCATACGCCTACGGCATTGGCGGTGTACATGAAACTCTTGTGGATGCCGGGAAATATGCCCGAGCAGTATACAAGGACTAATGTGTGTGCCTCGCAGTGATATGACTTACCTAGTTCTTAGCAGGCACGTTAAGCTGACTTGCACTCTACATACGATATAAGGTCGGATACCGAGTCATGTGATAACCGGCCTCCCCCACAATTCCCACCCGTGGTTCAAGTTTGATATTTTAGCCTTCACTTCGTGAGCAACCTTGTTCGATGAATCTTTACAATGCCCACAATAAATTACAAAAATGAAGCCAATTGAGCGAAGATCTTTTTCCATCTGTATTTTGATAGTAATTTTTAGGGGAGGCAACAGATAGTCAAGGCTATTTGTGCCACAATGGCGAAATGTTGGGTTGGTGGTAGGTGAGGAGGTCTTAGAAAATTGTAAAGAAGAGCAGTAAGCCAATTTGAATATCATTCTTCTCTTAAAAAAAATACCATAAGGTCACATACTTAAATGTCCGATCCGACTTATGGATCGTACTGAACTAACGGTAATTTCACTTGCCAGTTCCCTTTCGATGTCCCTGAACCACGGATCGGATTCAATATGTAACATTATATTTGGTTACCTGGTCCTCGAATCCGAAAATCGGTCCTCATTGTGGTTAAGCGATACCCGATTCAACGCAAGGATCCGATCACATTTAATAAACGAATCATCAGTCGTTGGCCATACTATTGGATGTTATTGGTGAAAAGGTGACCAGGAGAACGAGCCATTTTGATATAAAATTCACCGTCGTGTCGGGGTCCTCTTCGGACTGTAAGCCAGGTTGGCAGTCGCCCCAGGGCGGACACTCAAGGCACGGATTATGTGGGATTTGGACCGCCAAAATGTTACCACCACAGGCCTACCAGAAGTCAGAAGCAGGCCGTGATCACAATACCATTTTCTTACCTGCTATCAGATTCATACATCATTATCCTGGTCATGAATATTTTACCCTATGTTTTTCTCAATCGCATCGTATGTTATACTCGTAGTATGCTCCTTGAGATGGTTCTATTCTCGGAAATACATTTTCATTTCGTCCATGGAAGAGTGGATGTGACTCATAAACACCCAAGAAAATTGCTAGTAAATAAATATTGCTTTATCTTAATAATTATTCTTTGTTTTTTTACCAAAGTTATAAAGCATGAAATAATCATCAATGCATCCATTTCGAGTCACCTTCGGAGGAATCAGGGTGTCACACTCCCGTTCGGATGCGCCCATCATCGTAAAGAGCGGCTGTTCGTATCTGGACGGGCGCCTCCCCGAGAGTCCCTCTCCCCACGGCCCTCGCTCGGTTATCTCCAAAGTTCAAAGTTCCCTCCAAACCGCGCATGACGTCGATTAGAATTTTTGATCTGCCTGCCCTCCCATCTTCGCGGCCCTCCTTCCCCCACACATCCTCCCACACATCCTCCCACTCGTGACGTAACGAAGGATTTGGTACGCCTCTACTCCCTCCGCCGTTTGTTCGGAAGCGTTTTTAAGCGAGATATGACTCCCTCCCTGTTGCCCTTCGATTAAGAGGAGGAGGGAATCGAAGTGGGGGAACGGGAGAGAGTGGAAGACTGGGGATGGGAAGTGGCGAAATATGTCGGATAAGAGTGCAGAGTGTGATCTACGGGAGTAACGGGAGGGAACACGGCGTCGGCGACGTGGGGAGAGGGGGCTCCCGTAGTGGTGGCAGCAGCAGCACGGGTTGGAGAGTTTCCTTGGGTAGAAGAGAGGTTATAAAAGTGTGGATTGAAAGAGCGGGTCATTAATGAAGGGTTGCGGGAGTGTAACGAGAAAGAGGGAGAGAGAGAGAGAGAGGAGGAGGAGGGGGAAGAGGAACTGGAGTCGGGAGGAATCGACGAGGGCTTCTGGTAAACAGAGAGGGAAGGAGACCGTTAAAGACAAGATGGCTATTTTTCCTGGCGTTGCGCTCACGCCACGCCCCCCCCCCCACCTCCCCGCCTCGCTCCGTTTTCCCTCCGTCAGGTCCCTCCCCCTCAAGGAAGCAATAAAATAGTCAACAAGACCCACGCTTTAATATCGCCTTCACGTCATATCTTCAAATTTGCGTTCCCCACTTTTTGTTACAGAAACAAAGCAAAGATTATGCGGATAATGAATCTTTTGAACGAAATAATGAAATTGTGCAGTGGAACAATGCGGAGTGGTACAGGTCTTCCCCATATTAATAACCTAATGCACAGTGGATGACTGAGTCGAGCTGTGATTTCCATGGTTGAAACGACTAAATGAAGAATATATTTCCGACATATTTTGGTACTGGTTCGAAGCTTATTTTGTTAATTAACAGACCGCCTGCCTTGGACGCAATTTGTATGATGATTTTTTAATGAAGGTAGATCAACAGACACATTTTTTGTATGTATAGTTACGCAGAGATTAACAACATTATAATCCCTATAACTTCTTGGTGTTGCAGGAATTACTGCAAACTTAAATGTATTCCTCATAAGTGGTATCGAGAACTAAATATTTTCAATGGATCACCATCTTCTGGAGATTACAGGGACCTTCTAAAATATTGATTAGGATAGGTCCGAAATAGGAAAATGCTTACGCAAAATTCCGTGGAATTTTTTGTAAGAATAGTGTTGTATAAACCCAGTATCATATGAAGGTAATTTTTTCTATGAAACCAGCTCCAAAGATGTTTATAATCTCGGTCTAAATTTTGCGTCACCGGTGTCACATTTTAAGCATCAAATTTTAACGCGTTATTGTAGCATTAGGCAAAGAGGGCATTAAATGGATTCAGATATAATGGCTTAGAAGTTTTTGGGGGAAAGGAATACTGTACTTACTTTATAACAGAGACTATTCAAAAACCCCTGTACCAATTATAATTTAGAACTTAGATAAAAGCAAGGAAAAAGAAAAAAAATATATCCGTGTTTAAATAAATAAGAAAAATTCTATTTCAAATTCCTATGAATCATTTTATCTTAACTAAAACATTAGCCTCTCCGAATATACGGGAAAAACATCAAAATGGGTCTGATTTTGTGATATGGTGATTTTTTTGACAGCCGTGACGGGTATCCAATTACACTGCAATATCTAAATGAATGATTTTACGTCAATTAAATCGAATATTTATTCCCTGAGAGCCTGAAACATTGTATATTATTTTAATAGCTTATGACCCTTGACAATTCTAATCAGGGTCATTTTTCTTGACGTAAGCATTGTATGTAGGATAAGTGATTCTTAGAGGAATCAGATGTGTCTGAAAAACCACGCGCGGCGTAGGATATTAATAGTCAAATTCTCTGGATGTACAATTTCACGCGCAGTAGAGTCTTTGGTATAGTGGCCTCGGCGATCAAGCTACAATCATTTAATGGATGGCAATATTGTTTCTCTGGGTAACTGATGAAATTATCATGGTATAACTCTCATCGGTAAAATAAATACATAATTTATCATTTTTAATTTAATTCCCGTTGCAGAATTTTTGATAAAATTTAATAAAAATTTAGAAATTAAATAATTAATTTTTTACAGTTGGAGGAAAATATTTTTTTATTTCCTGTTTGTTATTGGATCTATGATGACTAAAAGTGGGAGTTAAGAGGAAAATTATACTCTTTGAGAATCAAGGGGCTTCACACAATGTTCTTCCAACGTACCCGTTTCTCGTGGCAAATGTTACAAATCTTGCGGATTTTCACTGTAACTTTTCCAAATCCATAATGAACGTTTTCTCTCGCAAATCCCAGATGCTTGCCGCGTATCCTAAATGTGACCTAACTACAGCGAGGTAACACCCTCTCTCTTACTTTTTCATTTCATTTTTCCTACAACCCGTCTAATGAAACCTAATTTATTTAAGGCTAGCCCACATATTCTTCTAATGTGTCTACCCCATGAAAGGTTCGACGTCAGCATAACACCCATATATTTGACCGGTTTTAAAATGCTTGAAGTAATCCCATCTGTTCTGTAATGTGCGTCTTGTTTATCTTAAATTTTATTCCAGGACTTCATTGCTGTACATTTTCTGACATTTAATCCTAACCCTTCATTCTTTACACCACTCCGGCATCTGGTATAAATAGTTAGAGTGGCAAGCTATCTGCGGGTGTCCTTATTTTTCTATAAGTTGCTGTGTAGAGTGTAAATAATCTGACTAACGCGGAAGCGTAGGTTGTTAATGTGTAAGAAGAAGAGAAGGGACTGTATAACACTTCCCTGCGGCACTCCTCAAGTTACATCTACCTCTAATGAACTCGTCGACGACTACTTTTTGTTTACGGTTAGATATGAAATCGCTAATCTATAGTTAGTCATTTCCTCGTTAATACCATTATATCTTGTTATGCATATCATTTTTTCGTGAGGAACCATGTGGAAGGCTTTCTTGGAATATAAAAACACAGCTTCCACTTGGGTATTCCCTTCCTTGATTTCAGGATATCTTAAATAGAAAGACCCAGAGTCTATTCCTACTGTCAATACAGGCCATTTTATTACCAACAGTGATATTTTCTAAGATTATGCAGGATATAGATGTTAAATAAATCGGTCTGCAATTACTGGGGTTCTCGCTAGCGTCGTCTTTGTAGAGAGGGGTTTGTGACTTAACTACCAGCCGACAGCTGATCCTTCTTATATAGAATTTTAAAAGCGGTTTTTAGATAAGATACAATGTCTTCTCCGATTATTTTGGAAATCTACCGAATCCGGAAATTATTATGAACTTAAATGAGAGCATGGGTTTTATGGAAAAAATAAAAGGGTGGGTAAACAGTCATTAAATGGGAAGAAACTTATAAAAATGGACGAAGAAATGGTTTTTTCCCCTCAGACATGTCTCATTCGAATACATCAATCCTTCAGTCTTCGGTTGGCAGCAAAAAGTCGCTGAAACTTTATATGAGAAACTCGTACGGAACCTCTTTTTTTGTGCGTCGAAAGAAATTGCATCTACACGAACCTCAACACCAGGTCATTCAACTTGTAAGCATAACGTTCTCTCATGACTAATATACAACATTCCTTGGCCAGAGAAACGTGAAAGGCACAGGTGTGCGCTGAGAATGGTTGTGTCCCGGACGTCCCAGTATGGTCCAGGGAATGACACGTTTGGATGTGTTTGGACTCGCTTCAGATGTTATCACAGTCGCCAATCTTAGTAATAAGTTGCTGCCTCTTATTTTAAGCATTGGAAATAATACTCTATTTATTCAATGTCAGTGACCTCACTATAATGTGGAGGGAACTGTATTACTGTGGTTCAAATAGTTAATAATAGAATATTAAAGTCAAAATTAAATTAATATCATTCGTTTGCTTTTGAGTATTCTACTATTTGTCAAACATTGATCGAATTATATTCCCAGTATGCAATGGCATTAAAAGTCTTTGGAAATGATGATTTCTCACGGAATAACACCTACAGGGTTCGTCCGGAAAATAAGTGTACTGAGCTCAGGAAAAAAAATTTATTACACTTTTACATATCTTAAGCTAATATTCCTCAAAATAGGACCCTTGTGAGTCGATACACTTGTTCTAGCGGCGTTCCCATTCCTGGAACGCTCCCGCGAAGGCATCATCGGGAACCTCTCGAAGACTCGTCGTCGACCTCTTCTCTGCCCTCCACGAACATCTTGTGCCACCGAAAGATCATGTTTCTGGACATGGCTGACTCCCCGTAAGCCTGGTTAATCATACCGACAGTTTCGGTAGACGATTTCCCAAGCTTTACCGCAAATTTGATGGAATAACGCTGCTCCAAAAACTTCGGCATCGCGTTCCGTGACGTGGGTCGAGCGTGGAGGTTCGCGTTAACAGAGCTCCTTACTACACCACAGCTCAGAGCCGACTGCCTTTTTCAGCGTCGCTTGCCAACATACCCCCCTCCAATCGCAGCCCGTCAGAGCGGTGCTGGGCGCGCCTGGAGCGCGCCGCCCACGAATCAGTACACTTATTTTCCAGATGAACCCTGTAGTCTTGGTGCAACATGATATACCGTAAGGTGCCTTACATGATTAAGATTTGGCTTTTTAAAAATGGCTTTGGTTAGTCACTTCCGTAAAAGATGCCCGAGACTTCTCAGATGGCGCGAACGACGTCGATACCGGGAAGAGAAACCCTTTCCGAGGTGAAGTAACGTCCTACATTATCGTGAGTTGCAGGGAAGTGAAGTTACTGTGGCGTCAATTTGGCAGAGTGAGAGAAATTAATGCTCTCGGGAGGGAGCGTGGAGGAGGAGCCTTTGAGCGAGGGGCCATGAAAGATAAAAGCGCACTGGGGATGGTGTGCATCCTCTCCTCGAGGGAACGGGATACGGAAAGGAGGGAGTTGGAGTATTGAGACGGAGGGGGTGAGTGAATTGGTGTCCGAAAGTGATGCCGTTCACCCATGATTGGATCAATAACAAATACATTAATTGCTCATGACGTTTCTTAGTTTTCCGTTCTTCATAATCTGATTTAAATATTTTGCCGATCATTGATTGAATATAATGTTGGAAATGTTCTGGGAGGCATTCGGAAAAAAATGAAATGATACGCGGTGACTCCAGCGATTCCAATGGGAACATACCGACAGAAGATAAACATGGAGGAGATTGCTAGAAGGAATTCTTGCAGGGATTGTGCTATCAAGGACCGCAATCTGTTACAGAGGGTTTTACTGAAGACGAGAGGGAGGCATCTATCAAAGACTACTGCAAAGGACGAATATTGCCGCAGGGCTTAGAGATAAGTTTAACATTTACAAAACCTAAGACAATGGGAATCGAGATACGTGAATAGTATCGCAGAATCCTAATTAAATGTCGTCTATGCTCAAAATATTGAAAGGAATAATCATCAGAGGAATAGAAAAAAAGATCCAAACAACTAGAAAAAAAATAAATTCGCATTCAGAAACAACAAACGAGTGATTTTATTCTGAGTATTAGAAATTGGAAGAAAACTTTTAGGGTTTAGGATCCCTTGAGTAAGGCAAACGTTGATTGGATGAGGCCTTTGGCCATGCGAATTGGAACAAGATTTTTAAATTGATGAAAACAATTTAAAGGACTTGAATTATTTATCAACGCTACAAGAAACAAGTCGATGCACTGAAAATGACGGACAAGAAAAAATACGAATGTCTTCGAAAAACTCCTTTATTTATGGTATGAATAGCAGCTTTGGATGTAAACTTTCTGCAGCACTGCTCAACGCATACTTGAGAGACGCAAGAAAAAAATGCGAAGTCAAGGCTATCGAAAGAATTAAGTTGAATCGAGAGGTAATTCGTATAACCGTTCCGTTTCGGAGATGACATCGCAGATATGGGAGAGTATCTAGAAGAGTTACTGGCATCCTTGAACGCAATTGATGGAGTGCTTCGAGGATATAAATTGAAAATCAATAAAAGGAAAACTAAATCATTTTCTTCGGAAGAGAGAAGCTGAAGACTGACGCTCCGGTACTCCAGATATGATTGAATCAATGCACTGGATAAAATACACTTTAGCGTTTAATTTAAAAGTAGGTCCTCTATCCCAATTATAAACGGTGTTATTTTTCAATGGAACAAATAAAACCATAACCGTTGTATATGTATTGCTATTTTTTGTTAAGTGTAATCGTAATCGCATTGTTCGTTGTTATTTTTCAAAATTTTAATGAGATATTTTATAAACCAAGGGAAAACCTGATCTCTGGCTACATATTATTGGAAAAAGAAGAGTCTACATTTTCCGGGGGAAAGTATAGCTAATTTACTTATTACTTATGCTCTTTAAGTGCTTCGTGATGCTTATTTAAAGGTAAATATGCGCCGTAATGGGAGAACAGTCAACACCCAATAGATTATAAATGAATTTGCAGTGGTTACGTCTTTTTCAGAGGAAAATAATGGTTACAATTATTGTTTAAAAATATTAAGGCTAGGTAATTTATAATTTTAATACATTTTGTTACAGAAGCTGAGGTTTACGTTTTGTTTAAACGCTGTGGAATTCCTCCGTCGTAGTATTTTTCCGTGTCGAACATTAGTAATACGAACTGCTACATAGCTAACTCTGTTGTAAAGGGACTCAAAACATTGAAATTAGATACTTTTAGTCGAATATTTGTGAAAATATATTTGCTAACACTTGCCTTTCGAATCCGTGATATTAACTTCTTGTTTGTATGCATGTAATTTTCCTATCGTTTCCATTCTTGTCATCCACTGGTGTCTTTAAATATGTTATTGCAATTCAACACAGTGACGATTAAGCTAATGCGTGCGCACGAAAATGGAGTATAGCTCTTACTCGCCGAATTTCGCCCAGCTTCGATTTTATCATACCTGCATTTGGTTCGCGCTGGCTGTTTTACCTTGATATGTCGCCGCTTCGCTTGACACTTCCAATTTAAACCCACCGCCAGCGTCTCAGGGTATTACAAAACAAATATTTTGGCGTATGGCAAATGATTCACTGCAGATTCTACTCTGTTTAAAGCTGCGGTTTGCTGTCTAAGGAGGCGTGCACACTGGCTCATCCCTCAACGCGGATTGAACCTCACCAAAGCCCCCGAGCACCCACGACGGGGAGCGGGAATGGTCTCGGGGCCACGGCTGCGATCACAAATCCTACCGTAATGCGGCTAAAATAAAGAGAGTTGTTAAGATTCCACGACTTCGTCGTCGGGTGAACCCCCCGCGGGCCGATCTCTCATCAACCAAGGCCTACGGGAGGGGTGTAGAGTGGAGGAAAGAGAGAGAGAGAGAGGTAGGAGATAAGATAGGAGGATGAAGGAAAGAAATGAGTGGGAGGGGGAAGGGGAAGAGAGATGGGATGAGAGGGAATTGGGGCGAAGAGGCTGGAAGGGGGAGGGGAGGAGGAATGGGGTGGGAGGGAGGATAAGTGGGTGACTCGATGGAGCGCCAGAAGGAAGGGGAGCGACGCCGAGGGGGGTCGTCGATGAGAAGAGGACGAGAGAGGCATGGCTCGGAGGGGGGGTGGGAGTAGTGTGGCGGAGGGTGAAGGCGCTCTCCTCGGGTGGCGGAAGATATTCCTACGGATAACAGAAAAGAAACGTGCAGAGTAGAGCGGGAGGAGTAAAGGGATCGGGGATCCTGTAGGATGTGTGGGTGGGAGTGACGGGCCGTGCGGGGAGAGGGCAGGATGGCGGTTAGGTAAGGGAATTCGTAATTGAAGGGTGGGGGAGGAGCGCTGAGGGCGGGTTTCGGGCAGGATTTTTGAGGTTCGTGAGGAGGGGCCAAGGGAATGGAGGGCGGGAAGGGAGGGGAGGGTCGAAGACTCGAGTGGGGAGGAGTTGGTAATTGAGGAAGATGGGTGGGCGGAGATATGGGAGGATTGGGGGGGGGCGTGGAGGGAGGTTGAAGACAAGAGTGTAGGGGCAAGAAGGGGAGAATGGGCGCGGGATGAGGGGTCCTGGGGGAAGGAGCACGGTGAGTGGGGGGGGCGGAAATTTGTTTAGGGTCTGGGTAAACAAGTTGGTAATTCAAGACGAGCGCTTCTCCCAGCCTTTTTTGGAACATGGCACGCTTCTACTTCGGACTCTTTCAAGTTTATGCCCAATCTTGTTACTACTTACCCGAATTGCCATATCCGCGGATATGAAGAGAATGGCCGCAATTTCTCCTCCGTGGAGAGAGTTGAACTAGGGGAACTCCTTCGTAGACCATCCCGAGGATTGCTTTAAGTGGGACAGAGTCGCAAAATTAATTGTTCTCGAGAAAGTAGTTTAAAAATACTACTGTGTCTGTGGCGTCAATTCCAATGGATCCCCTCAAAGGCTGCATATTGTGCGGTGCATGTCGAATAGAAAAACTTCGTTTTCATTGTGTTGAAATTCATTTAGGTTATCTGCTCAAGATGAATAAGTTGTTCAAACTTTGATATTTGATATTCCATATCACATTGTGGGACTTTCAACCGATGCCAAACATTTTCAATATTTCATTTCGTTTATTTCATGAAATTTTTTCTGGTGCTTCAACCTATTTTACTTTTCTCTTGCACATTGGAAAAGAAAATCATCACACTTTTTTCCTGCCGAAACGCAATTTATTTTTTGACATAGCTTCTGGCTGTACTATATTCTTCTTTGTAGATAAATTGTACGAGTTGGCACTTTCTCACCAAAGCCGAAACTAAGTAGACCCATTGCATTTCTTAAACTTTTTCGCGGATCTCATTAGGTACTATGCGCTTTATAAATATGTAGCACGTGTATTCAATCATTGTAAAAATGGGTTTAACTTGCAATTTCTTAAGCTCTATGGAATATTTTTAATGTTAAATCGACGAAACGAGCAGTGAAGGATAATTTGGTATTTCTTTCAAAATATCTTTGATAAATCCGAAGTTCTTTTCTGGGGATGCTTCTCAATTTCATAAATTTAGGAAAAGTTTCATCAAATCTTGCAAAGGTTGTAGAGAACCAATATTTGATTTATATAGTAGACACGAGGAACTCCCACGGTTCTCGGAAAAGAGCTCATAATTTACTGGAAGGGATTTTTTTTGTAGAACTTTTGAGTTATCCTAATTTCTGTTCCTTCATCATTAAAATCTCTAAAAACTTCCGAGTTATCGGCCAGTAACCCAATACGTTTTTCCGTAACTCGATCACTGTGCATGGAACAACCGTGATTAAATTAGTCTTCCAGTATTCGTTACCAATTCAAGTCTCAGTTTTATCCCGAATATTTTGTCAAAATCCATTTTCTTACATTGCCCCAGAAGGTTAAGCGTAAGAAGGATTTTTTGTGGGTGAACTTATTCCAGGAGAAAAATGTAAGCAATTTTCAAGTATTTCCAACTTGAGAGATCACTTTTTGAGGAATATGTGGAAAAATATAGGGTTTAGGAATCCACCTATTTAATATCTTGAACAACTGCATAAAATAAGGGGATATTAGAATTTTTATCTGTACGTGGGTATCAGATCTCTAAAATTCGACAAAAAGGATAAACAAAGGTAGAAGCATAGTTAAACTGTAGTATCATGCCTACACGCTCTTCATTTAATCCCTAACTTCGAGAATTTACGACAGACGGATAAATCAACTAGTTTATGTTCCAAAACCATGACGCCATTCCATAAATAAAACATATTCTGCAATTTTACTCATCATGAAAACTTTTTGGTAGTGTCCGAGAACTTTCTGGGTCTGGCATAGTGCCATTCGTCTTTATTCCCGTGACAAAATTCATCACTTGCGAATTGTCACTGAACGCACCTTACTCCTTCAGATTCCAGACTTT
This sequence comes from Hetaerina americana, assembly GCF_022747635.1. Lineage (NCBI taxonomy): Eukaryota > Metazoa > Arthropoda > Insecta > Odonata > Calopterygidae > Hetaerina > Hetaerina americana. The sequence continues at coordinate 73,627,241 of NW_027286069.1, read as the reverse complement.
TAGTTTTGATAAATAGGAACTTTGAAAATAAAATATGGCTAAGAGAGAGACTCAGCGACAGTAATATGCTCCCCAAACGTCGAATGGGAGTTTATTTTTACCTTACGAAGCCTTGCAGGTGCTTAAAAATAGAACTTTTGCTTTATTTTTAGTTGAAAAGACGAGACTTTTATGCACCCACCCCTCCATACTGCCAGCGATTTGTACCCGAAGTATACGGCTCCCTTTGGGAGTCACTTGTGGTTAAGAGAGGATATCCTGAAAGTGAATGAAACTAAAGAGCCACCTGATAAGAAGGCTAACCTCGTCTGAAGCCATAACCATGGAGGATACTGCAATGGGAGAGGACTCATGAAAGGACATGAGCTGCGTGTCGTTTTAGTAGTATTCCTATTGGCATTGCGTGACCGTTTCCACTCTTGTAGCCTTTGGTCGATCTTCTAATCTACTCCATCTAAAACTGCGAGCCTGGGAACGCGCATGAATAAGGGTCAAGGAAACACGACTCCGAGCTCGCCCCTCTCTCCCTTCCCCACCGCCTTCCCCTAAGGGGGTCACACCATCGAGGGGGTGAGACGGAGGCGCAAATCGGAGTTTTCCCCATAAATTCTTCCCTAAGGGTTCTTCCTGATAGAATTCACTTCCATCGGGACTATTATTATGCTGCAATTCCGGGAACTCTTTGACGCAAAGACAACCCTATTTGGTCATTAATGCAAAATACTCATTTTTTTCTGCCTACCCCTTGTAGTTTTTCACGCATAGTACGATTTATTTTTGACGTACTTTTATCGATTCGAATCAGCGAATCCCTCAATTAAAATCGTACATGAGACACCTGGAAAAATTTAGACTGGAGACACTCAAGACACAAATATAAAACATTATGAAATTAAGGGAAATATATTATGGTGAATTTGGTATAAGGAATCGTTTTTTCCAGCGCAAAATTAAACAACTCGGCATCAGACAGCAGTGAGTACGGTCACCCATGCTTATTATATATGATAGAATGTTTGATCGTCTTCTAAATGTCGGAATGATAGCCTAAACTTTTCCTCATGGTGTTGCCCGGTTTCGAAATAGGGTGACTCCCATCAGGTTGCACAGGGGAAGGAAACCTTCCTGACGTATGAATTTTACGCGCTGCTGGGTTTAATATCTGGTGAACTCTATCCTCTAATATCAAACCAATCATTGGGTTGATCACTGTTTTTTTGTGGCTGGTAGCGTAAAATCCCCTGCCGTGTCTTCCTGTGGCGACTTGCCGGATAAAATGTGGCTGTACATGTAGATCATATCCGGCGTGCGCCGGATCAGGTCCGGGTATCCACCTGCTAGGTAGATAGATACCTGAACTTCGTATACCCTTTTATCCTGATGATGATGATTCAAAATGCCCTCTAGAGGGCATCCGTGAATTCTGTTCATTTGGCAAGATATTTCCACCAAGAATATAACTCGATATTTCATGTTAAATTGCTGTCTTCGGGAAATGATATCGTTTTTCCTTTTAGAGTTACTTCGTTATTATGTTTACATGGTTGCATGCAAAATAGTCTTTCTAACAGAAAAGACAATATGTATACACAAAAGGAGACAATTCAATCAACAGTGTATTCATTGCAGCGTTAGTGACACCATCTATGCCCAAAATTTGCGATGTTCAGTATGGTAAATCTTTTTGGAAAACTGAAAGTAACACGGGGAGACTGCCTTCCATATCAATATGCGTAAAATTCACTCGCCGTAAGACTAAGCATGAGGTAAGCTCTAATCTCCGCTATCAAACCAAATTTAGGTGTGATTACAGTGGCTGTTAAAAAAATAATTTATTAATAGGAGAAAACGGAGAATCTGTTTAGTGTCATTACATTAATTCCACATACCTATTGCTTATATATCTATTAAGATATTTTAGTACCCTGCAACCCACCGCGAGGGTGTGTGGCAGGGGGTGAATACACATCAGACTAATTTTGACCCTAATATGACCCTTCCGCGCTCGGACAATACTATTTTGATCCCTTATCGTAAGTGGAAAGTATAACTCTTAACTCTATCTGTTCTACATTTAATTTCTCAAATTCAATCCACATGATCTCACCTACCGTATTAAGATGGGGGTAATAATACATTTTCAACATCACTGCTAAAGAGACGCCATTCCAATTTATGCAAGAGCTTCAATCTGTAATTTAACCTTCTCTCCACGAGTGATTACCAGCCTTGCTGCTCTAATATTTTGGATACGCTACTAAGTTTATCATAAGAAAGTTTTACGAATCTAGCTCCTCTGCACGCGATCCAATTCGGCAATCAATCCATTCATGAGGATCCTATATACTAGGAACATATTCTAAATGAGGCCTAACCAGCGAAAGATAACATTTCTCTTTGACCTTTTAATCACATTCACCCAGTAATATTCTAATAAATACTAATTTTTTGTTAGCTTGTCCACATACGAGGGTGGTCTGAAACGTTTCCGGCCTAACAAAGATACAAGACATTTTTCCTTAAATTTTCTGAGGTATCCACCCTCGTATTCCCCATGCGTGTTTCACCCAGGAGAGGTTGTGAGTGAGGGTAACGCCTAAGTATTTAATCGAGTCTACACATCCATTTCGGTGTTCCCGATGTAGCATGCGTTCGGGAGGGAATCGCTCTTTTTTCCAAAAATTCTTCAAAACGCACTTTTTTAAGTTAAATTCTAATTACAAAGTGTCGCGCTAACATTTTATAGTATTTAGGTCATCTGCCAAAGATAATTTATCCTCAGTATTACGGATATCTCTGTAAACCATCGCATTGTCGGAAAATAAAGGTATCTTACCACTGACTACGGAGTTAATGTCGTTAACGTAGAGTAGGGATAAAAGAGGTCCGATAACACTTCCCTGGGGAACACCGAAGAAACTTTTTCAGCATTTGAGCTAACTCTATCTATGACTACTCTTTGTGCCCGACCATTCAAATGGATTTTAATCCAACCCGCAATATATTTATCTACGTCATACGCTTCTAGCTTTGTGAGTAGTTTATTATGAGGTACTCAGTCGAAGGCTTTCTTAAAATTCAGAAAAACCGCGTCCACTGGTACATTGCTTTCTCCCGAAATAAGAATGTCATGAACAAAAAACGCTAGTTGTGTCTTGTAGGATCTACCTTTTCGGAAACCGTGCTGATTTTTCATTAATAACTCTTGGTTATCGAGGTGCCTCACAATCGAACTAGGAACAATATGTTTCATTATCTTGCACGAAATGGATTTGAGGTCTGTAATTGCTCGGTCACTGCTTGTCTTCATTTTTAAATATTAGTGTTACTTTAGCCGTTTTTTAATCCCTGTGATCATTGTGATCTGCTAGCGTCTTTCTAAATGTGATTTCCAGATACAGTGCAATTTCCGAAATTCTTTTTTGACATTCGCCCTGGATATCTTGTAATCATTAGTGATCTCATCCTTTTTGTCGCTACAGATAGCATCCCAAAATATTTTTCATCTATTCGTGGCATAGCCTTTGATGTCGCAATGCTTTTCTAGCATCCGCGTTGTATCATCTAGGATCCGTGTTATCTTTTATTAATTTACTCGGAATGAACTTGTGGACTGTTGAGCGCATGTTCTTAAGGAAGTGATTCCATGTATCCTCAGTATTACGGTGATTACTATCTTCCTTAAAATTTGTAAATTGACTCTGTAGCACACACTTAAGGCCATTATAGTCTTTAAACAAGTAAATTTTTGTTTTTAGGCTTATTTCTGACCCCATGTAGCGAAAACTTAGCATTTACTGTCTTGTGGTCAGTAATTCCTTTTATAGTTTATAAAATTAAAACTTTTTTGGGAATATTCGTGGCTAACAAATCAAGAATATTATCGCCCCTAGTTTGTGAAGTGATAAGTTGACGAAAGGTGTTCAGCGTAAAAGAATTCAATAGCGAATGGCAGATATTTTTGTCATATCTACATATATCATTTAGTTTTGTGGCAATGATACAAGGGTACTCTAAAAAATTAGCATCTTTGTATTTTCTCCTTTTTAAGTAGGCTTTTGCGTGTTTTCGAAGGCGTTCTGTGCGCTACCCACAAAGTAATCACTGTAAATGAACCTCATAACTTTTGTAAATACGAGGGCTGTCCAGAAAACAGCTTACATTCGCGTGTAGCGAGCGAAGTAGTGCGGGAGCCAAATACTTGCTGCATTGATACACACACAAGGGCAGTACGCCTCGAGCTGCGGTGCTTGGAAGGCCGCGCCGCTTGTCGTTTGTGTACAGTAGCGAGCCGAAATGAACAATACAATTGTATATCCCGCCAAATGTAAAATCCGTTAATGATAAGGTTTTTAGTGGCAATAAACTTCGAAGCTGCTGACATTCAGCATGAGATTTGTGTTGTGTACCGACTAAGTGATGAGTGACAGTGTTGTGCATCAGTGGTGTTGTTAGCGCCTCGAGCTGCGGTGCTTGGAAGGCCGCGCCGCTTGTCGTTTGTGTACAGTAGCGAGCCGAAATGAACAATACAATTGTATATCCCGCCAAATGTAAAATCCGTTAATGATAAGGTTTTTAGTGGCAATAAACTTCGAAGCTGCTGACATTCAGCATGAGATTTGTGTTGTGTACCGACTAAGTGATGAGTGACAGTGTTGTGCATCAGTGGTGTTGTTAGTTTAAGAGTGAACGGAAAAATGTCCATGATATTCCAGAATTTGCCATCCGTCAGTTCATCTGTCATGAGGCTAGGCCGATCACTGCGGTCCTCGTCGTGAAAATTGGTGCGGCCATTTTCAAACTAAATGCACCACTACCTCACTCCGCCTACTTCATTATTCCTTCTCCGTAAACTTCACAAAGTAGCCTATGTATTTCAATTGGCTTTTGGTTTATTGCCAATAAAAACCTAATCATAGATCACTTCACAACTCGCGGGATTTTCTATTGCAGCGATCATTTAAAAAATTCACAATGAGCAAAGTAGAAGAATCACAGTAGGAGTGTAGGGACGTTTAGACACCAAGATTGTGGCTCTAGCCTTGCCCTCCGCCACGCTAGGCCGAAACGTAAGTTAATTTCTTAACAGCCCTCGAACGACTCATAGCTTCCTCATTTATGATATAGTACGAAAAATTAGAGGATTCAAATATGAGGAATGATGTTTGAATGAAATTGTAGTAAATAGTAATATTACCTTGTTCTTTATTATTTTCGGGCAAATTGTTCTTTGCTAAGTAACAATTGCATAATCATGCACTGACTTAAGTACAAAATGAGGCTTGATTCATTTTGCCTTTTATGGAATGTTACACCGTACAAGTCTGGTGAAGATGATACTCTATATTCTAAACCAGTCACAAATGAAGACTCTTCTATCTTCTTATTGTAACTCGGGGTGATTAGATCGGTTACCCATCCCGCAATACACCAGAGAACAAACGTATGAGTGTTGTCAGGGTAACTGGCGAATTAGAAAAAAATACGTGATAACCTTGATTTCAAATTTAGAAGAAGGCATGCAGTTCACCTAAAAGTATGAGACTAAAGCCTCTTACTATTACTATCGCAATTTTGAAAACACTATTTTACATCTACATTTACATGGTACACTTCAAGTCACCTCTAGGGCGTGCGGCAGGGGTAGATTCAACACCAGGTGTGCAAAATTAAAAATGAACTTTTTCTTGATTGTTAATAACAATAAAATGTAAACAGTCATAATTAGGTACATGCATTTCGGTATATAAGCCTGAAATACATCTCTTCACATGTGAGACGAGCTGCGTAATAAGGAAGACAATAAAACTAATGAAATAATTATGACTTAATAAGCTACTTGAAGTAATAAAAACAGATTATGAGGTTTTCGAGCAGGGAAAAGGCTAAGTGAAACGTTGAAACATGTGTGAAAAAAATATAGCATGAGGAAAACGTATGTTTTATTGGATTTTTTTGAACCAGAATGGTCACATTAGTAGGAAAATAAAAAGATTTGTGTTTGGCAAAGGAGCCTTGACAAGAAGGAGGGCGTTGATTACAGGGAAGTTGTGTTAGGAGGTTTAGAAAATACTGGTGAAGAACTTTGGTCTGAAACGTGGTTTTGCACTGCTCGCAAACTTGCTCGTTAAAGCGAGGTGATAGGCGTAGATTGGAGGGTTTTGAGATGTGGGTGCGGAGAAGGATGGAAAAGGTGAATTGGACAGAAAGGAAAACAAACGAAGTACTGGGAATTGTAGGGGAGGACTGAGGGTTGTTGGGAAAAATCCAAAGAAGGCAGGAAAGATGGATACATAGCAAATGATTTTTGATGGACGATGGAATGCTGAAGACGGTATTATAGTGAAGGATGTGAGGCGAGGTAAGCGTTGCAAAAGGACAGGCGTTGGAAGTGAAAGGAGATAGAAAGCATGCGGAGTTTAAGATCAGTTTATTGTAGTGTGTGGTGTTAGGTTTTGTCTAGCTAGACAATGCTAATAAATGTAGGTGTAGTCTGTGTCCATCCAAAAACCTAGCATACTAGGTTAAGTAGATTACTAAATAACAATAACTAGACTAATTAAAATGAAAAAAGGAAAAATTGTTCTTTTCCCCTGGTGTGGTCTCTTACAGTAATTGTGATTCCTCATCTTTCGTGGGAAAAATGATATCTTAGCTCTGTCGGTTTTACGCTTGACCTCTCTAATCTTTTGGCATGATATACCGTAGTGCAATGGGGGTAATAAATACATTTACAATTTCATTGTCATTGCTAAATGAAATTCTTCCATTGAGTACATGAATGCAGTACTATTTTTGGCTTTTAACTGTCTAGGGATTCCAATGGAACCTCGAATAACCTTCTGCAATGCTTTCCACACCGGATTGGGACTTTTTAGGTACATTCTGTTTTGAACAGGTAAAATAATGTATTAATAGGAACAATTCTACATAAGAAGTGCATGCTTGGTCCCTCACTTAACTTCCGCGCTGTGTAAATCCATTGCATTCACTGACCAGGAGCCGAGCAATAATTTGCATGGGGGAAGTGTTGTAGCCTTGAAGTGGACCTATTAATAGTAAGAGAATACAAACGGGCCCCGAAACGCTCAAGCGCTCGGCATGCCGGGTACTTTCACTATCAGAGACGAATTAATCCAAGTGAACTAAATCGGGAATTAATTCATTGAATACCATTTGCCATTATTGGATATGACGCATGCGAATTCAGCTCAAGTTATATTTGCTATCTAGCTATGGTCCTAATCAATATGTGGCGGAACATCATGAAAGTAGTATAGATATCGCTGTAGGCAGATGAAAGACAAGGTTTTCAATTTTCATGAGATTATAATAGCTTTGATAGTTGATAGATTATAAAGGCTTTGAGCATGTTTATCATAACAAAGTTTTACAAATCTAGCTCCTCTACGCTGTACGCGATCCGATTCGACAATCAATCCTACTTCGTGAGGATCCCATACATATACTAGTAGCATATTCTAAAAGAGGCCAGCGAAAGATAATATTTCTCCTTGATTTTTTCATTAAATATACCCAGTAGTATTCTAATAAATCCTAATTTCTTTGGTAGCTTGTCTAAATATTCCCCGTACGCGTTTCACCCAGAACAGTTCGTGAGTGAGGGTAACGCCTAAGTATTTAATCGAGTCTCCACATTCCATTTCGGTGTTACGTGTCTCTCCTACCGTTATACGATAGGGGTATACATTTTCCACATCAGTTCAATAATACATTTTCAACATCACTGCTGAAGAGACTTCCTTCCAATTTATTCAAGAACTTAAATCTGTAATTCAACCTTCGCTCCGTGAGTGATTCCCAGCCTAACTGCTCTAATATTTTGTATTCGCTACTAAGTTTATCGTAACAACGTTTTACAAATCTATCTCAACGCTGCACGCGATTCAATTCGGCTACCAATTCACTTTCGTGAGGATCCCATATACTTGCAGCTTATTCTAAATGAGACCTAACCAACGACAAATAACATTTCTCTTTTGATCTTTTCAACACATTTACCTAGTAATCTCGTAATAAATATTGGCTTAATATTTTCCAGCAAACCTACTATTTATTTATATAAGATTTCAATTTTCGGCATCGGTCGGCCGGCACAATTTGGCAAGCTATCGGAGATATTTGGTGAGACATTGATGAAGACGCTTTGAAAGACGCAGGCAATGAAACTCATATATAATTATGATAAGATTTAGCAAATGAAAGAATACAAGATATGCTAACACTACATTGAAATTATCTATTGCTTAAGCGAGAGCTTTAGTTGAATAAAATGCATATAACAGTCATGGTTAACTGAGTGAACGTGAGATTCACGATTACTCAAATTTCTGTTTCCTCTTTTTCATTCCCCTCAGGGAGAATATCCAGGCCTTCTCTTGATATTATATTAATAAATGTATTTATAAACCAACTATACATTATCATATAGTCTATATGTACTTGGATAACCTACGAAATACTACCATGTAATCCACTATTCTATGTATGATATATTCTATATAAATATCCTGTATCTTAATAGATATCCAGTTAATGGTGCTCCTAATATCCAGTTATTCTCTGCGAAAGATATTCACAATATACATATGGACTAAATGAGAACTGTTTCGCTAATCTTAATTAATTAGTATCCACTTAAAAGTTTTCTGGTTCTCCATTTATTTCAAATTATCACACTCCTGCTAACTTTTGAAGTGAAACAGTGAAGGGATTCTACGAGTATTTCTTTTTGTCTATTTAAGCTCAAGCGCCGGAAGCTGTCTTCCGCTAAATTTCTAAAGGTACTTTAGCTTGTCGCTCAATCGAGTAACATTCGCTACTCAAAAGAACGTCCTTTTCCACTTTAGAGGTTCCTTTTTGTTACGGCGATTCCTTCTGAGAAGATGGTTCTGGCCACGCCACCGATTTAAAGTGAACAGCGTTAACAAACCACCAGGCTCGCGCTTGGGTGTGTGTGTTTCCACAACCAGTGGTTCTTGTTAGAATTATTTCCCGCGTCTAGCTGGCGCCACTTCACCCTTTTGCATCCTTTCGCGTTTCCCCTTTCGACCCCTCGCCCTCTCCCGCCTAAACACCGTCTGGGGCACCGCGGAGATGTGTCTGGTTTGTCACCCGAGGCTACGTACGTACATCCATTACATTTCCGTGACAGTCATCAGAGGATAATTTAATTTTTCAATTCGGTGAGCCCCGGAAAGAGACAGAGAAACCGTAGGGCGTGGACGGAGGAAAGGGGAATTTGGCGAGTGACAAGACGTGTGAGAGGACGGAGACGGAAGTGAACTAACGATACAAAGACGGAGGTCGCGGGGGGGATGGGGGGGGGGGGAGTGTTGGGACATCGGGTGAGGTCGCGGGAGGTGGAGCACTCACCAGTTCCACGGAGCCGTACTGCCTTCGCCATAGGAGGCCACGCCTTGACGTCTGGATGTCAGCGGCGGCGGCCGAGGACGAGGCGCTGCGAAGGAAATGGGAGAGAGAGGCTATTAAAACAAAGAGAAGCCATTTCGGGCGCCTTTCTCGGCGGCGTTTGGAAAGAGAGAACAGCCCAAGAGGAGCAATCTCTTTCAGATCAGTACACGTTTAAACAAATAGCAGAAAAGTTTCGTGGAATGGTTGATAAATGCTAAAATGTTAAATGGAAATGTTTCTTACAGCCGAAGGAATTTGAATTTAGCAGAGAAGTTTTAGGAAAAAACGTAGTCCTGCTAAAGGTTTTCGTGAAGGGTTTGGTTTTCAAATGAAGCATCGTTCTGTAAAAGTGAATGCACACAATCGTAACTTTTGATTGAGACGGGAAAGGTACCTTTCAGAATTTTGTAAGAATCCATTCCTTTTTCTATTTAAAAAGTTGGTGGAATTCCTGATTTAATTATATACATCTGAAGTGAAAAAGTCTATTTTTGCTGCGTCTTACTGCTATGCCCTTGAGCATTTCACGGCTTATGACTTCATTGGGATATTAAATAACTCATGTTGTGCGAAGATTCAAGAGATATTATAGTATATTGTTTAAATTTAAACTACGTACTATATTAAATATATACGAAGAAAGGGCAAGGAAATAATAATGAGGATAGGATGGGACTATAATTTGAAATTCATTTACTCTGAATAAACATGATCAATTTTCGTGTTTACTCACCAGAGTGACTTAAATAATGTTTCACGGTGCAGTTTGTTGTAAAGGCTCTATGGTTATAGATGGGACAATTTCATTTGTATAATATGGTTTACTTTCATCATATCATCGAAATGGAGATTTTGCAAAAGCATAAGGAACCTATTTATTTACTAATTTGTACCCATTACCGCCCAGGATGACTTAATTACAACTTCATGCCGCCACACATTTTTAGTATTTTTATTACTCTGAAATCCACTGCTAGGGTGTGTAGCATGGGGTGATTACGCCATCAGACTTTTAGACCCGAATATTTTTACCCCTACCGCGGTCGGGCAACGTTATTCTGATCCTCTTTAAATTAAATTAATCCATGCGCCAGTGGAATATTAACTGAACAAGTTAAATTGATATTCTGTAGACGTTACGTAAATTTCTATTTGGATCGTTCGTTGTGTAATCTTTTATTCATGTATTATCGTGTTAGAAATGAGTAAGTTTGTGTAAATGAGTGTTTTAAATTCCTGTTAGGGCAACGAAATGAATGCCGTTTTAATATTTTGTGACGTGACGTATTTTATACGTCACGTCACAAAACGTACGTACATTATACTGTAACGTGACGTGAAGTTATTCTTGTGGAGTGCATCCATCAGCAAAAAAATGTCCATTTATTATATTGTGGTAAATGGAGTGAAGTATTTATATGTCTCGCACGCATAACTTTCGTTTCAATCAAAAGTTAAAAAGTATTTATTGTTACTGGAAATGTCCAACATCGGGTGGAATGGGAACGTTACGAGTAATTAGAAAATGTTTAACTTTTCACATTTTAAAAGATTGAGTGACTTGCGCGAGGGATATACACGGAATGCATTTCTGAATCTTTCGAGAGGAAAGTCAAACAGTTATACCCTCGAGCTTATTTTTCCCTCCAAGTCGGACGCAGTTTGCTGTTGTCGCCACCCCCCCCCCCCTCCCCCTTCCTCTCCAGTCCGACGAAACGGCGAAGCAGAGAAAAAAAAGGGACAGAAGACAGCGGAGCTGAAAATGGGAAAACTAACGAAAACTGGGTTAGTTGGTGGGAGGGAGTGAGAGAAAAGTCGCAAAAAAAGTGTATACCCACAATGGAGGAAAAATGGGAGTGTCGCTGAGAATTTTTTGATTTCATCACATATGCCGAAGCCCTTCGTGTAGTTTCCTTCCACGTGTCCTTTTGTTACCACAAACGGTGGAGGTCTTTGTTGTTAGCCTGGTTTCATTCAGATCCTGCCAACGCGAGGAGTAGGGGTCCTTTTCTAGGCGACTGCAAATGAAATGTTTTTCGAAAAATGCTAGATTTAGCGACGATCTGCTCTCTTGAATTTGAAAAGTTATCGTGGAAAACCTTGCTCACTTTAAATAAGCAATACTTTTTGAATTTTCAAACGTTTATATGTTTAAAAAAAACCCCGACCTTTCTCCATCAATACCAAATACTTCCAGTGTCCGATACCTTGAGGCATTCTGCAACTTTGTTTGAATTTGAGATAACGGAAATCCCAAAAAGATTTCGATCATTTACTCTATTTAAGTTTCAGCAATTTGTCATCTTATTCTAAGGTAGAGTGAACATATTCTGGTGGCTGCAGAGGTAATGAAACTGTGATACGTATTCTCCAGCCAGTGCGGAGGCCACGAAATAGATGGTCTGACGAAAAATATTTGTACAGTCCCTCAATGCAATTTCTTTTCTCTTCACGCCTGCTCACTTTCCTGAGACGTAAGCACTCACGTAGCTGTTGGGTCAAATTTTTCTCACCTCTGATTAAAGCTAATAGTGATATTTATGTGTGCATGGATGTGAGAATATTTATTTCATTGTCCTTTATATCCTAATTCGGAGTTTATATCACTGCCAAGAGAAATAAGAAGAATTAATTTTATTGCAAGACGTAAATTTACTTGTTAGACATGTCTTCTTCGGGTGTTCATGTATTGTTTAATACCATGTGACACTTTCTATATGAACATTATTATAATTGGGAACCTTTTGGTAGAAGAATCTCAAGACAGCTTTTCGAAAATGATTGGGTTAACGGAGGTAATTTTCACATTTGAGTTGAGTTTGAATCATTTTTCTATGTTCTTCTCTGCATTGGTCTGTAAGTTTCGAGCCATCGAAACTTGGGTGGAAAATAATGAGTATAGCATCCTTAAGGAGATAGCAAAGCTTGCTGCTACAGTCAAAATTGCCTAACGTTTCGCATATAAAAATCACGATGGATACACAATTATCCAGTAATAATCGTACAAACAAGTCCTATCTTTGGAAATTCATCATGAATAATTTACCATGACCAAACACAAAAAAACTACAGAAACCAGTCAAGTACAATTTACGAATTATGTATGAGACAGTAACTATATTCTTCAAAAAAGCGAAAGCATGGGCTCGATTTTTTTACTATTTAACATGTGCTGAATTTCGTCATAGCATTTCATTCCAAAAATAAGGAAAGAGGCGCAGGGTAAATTTTAATTGCACAAAGACGGTAAAACTCGACAATTGAAAATAATTTCTCTTGACCAATATTTCAAAGAAGTCTATTTCCGCAAAAGTAAATTTTTGTTTGTGGTTAAGATAACCTTTCCAAAACGCTCTCCAAAGCGTAGTCTCATTTGGCAGCGTATAAGGTGACCAATACCTTCTGGGTAGTTGGGTAATAAATGTACACATGCAGGGTAAGCTAAATAACATTTTCGCCATATAGACTCCACGTATTTCTGAATGGACTGCTGTTAGTTTAATTCAGTAAGTTCACTTCTGTTCAGTAGTTTATTGTTCCCAAGTTTAAGTAAGGTAAAGGTAAAGTAAGTAAGGTAAGCAGCAGTAAGAAGTGCGTACTATAAAGAGACTAAGGAATTTCCATTACCATATTTACGAGACTTTGCCGTGTGGAAGCTAATGTTCATCCGATTATTTCTTTTTGTCCTTCATTTGGTTTCCTCTTTACCTTCAACCTTATCTTCGTAATCCTTCGCTGGGTTTTCCAGTATTTCCAGCAATCCTTGACATGCGGCATAATATTCTTGAGTGTTTCCAGTTGCCTGTAACGTTATATAAAATTAAACTATAATGAATGGGTCGTGTCCATCTACCCTGTAATTAGTTATTTGTAAATAGAAGGTTTGGGCAGTTTCGGCTGTAATGTGAGAGCACCTCAGCACCTACCTTGAATGTGTTTGGACCATGAGAAAAAGTAAGCATGGATCACATGGTAAAATTGTGAAACGAAACGGAGAGCCTTCTTGAATTTAAGCATCATGAATGTCGAAGTAATTCTAAAACTATTTTATGTCTCAAGTTACATTTCTAATTTTAGGAGTCCCCTAAGGACCGTTAAGCTTCAAAGTGCTCACTAAGCTTGCCCTTATCTTGACGTCAATGTGAGCACACAATGATACGAATTAATTTTTATGTTTCTATCAGAGTCCATCCAACCCAATGAGACCGACCAAGTTGGCGTGATGGGTCATAACTTGCCGAATGCGTATAGGTTCCGGATTATCTATTTTTCCAAAGTGAAGACCTTGTGATGAAATGTAATGATTTACGAGAGATGGCATTTACGGCTTGAAATAATACTCGTATCTCTAATTGAATGGTACTGTTGTGTTTCCGGATATTGCGGGAGAAATATAATGCCTTGCCTTTGATTCTCGACATTATAAATTAGTGAAACTATCTCGATATCGTAGAGAGTGGTCCTCACTAGTACATTTTATGGATATAGTGCTACTGATAAAAGCTGCGCACATAGTGTAGAAAATATGGCGGAAAAATTAGATGAAATATTAATGAGTTTACTATTCCTATTGATTTATTAACTCTGTTTTTTTTCTTTCAAAAGCTTTCGAATATGTTAAGAAAATTTACAAATAAGCTCTTATTTAACGTTGTGTGTAAAGAATTGAGAAAGAGTTCATAATTCCAGTCTTATCATCTCTAAAATTAAAATAGTAATTTCATTATTACTTTGGTTGCCTTCACCATTGTTACTACTGGTAAATAAAGTTGGAGCTAAATTTTATTTTAAATTTGAGTTTTTAAATTATTTTTAAGTAATAATTTGTAAAAGTTATTTTTTGATTAGAAATTTTGAATAAAAAATTCATTTAAGTAAATGAATTTCAGTTTTTTGCCAGGAAAAGAGGAATTGAAGAAAAAAGGATTGTTAGTTTGTTTTCCTCCTAAGGTACACGTGGTAATATCAGACTCATTAGCCTACTTTTTAAAGGCAGCTAGGAGCAATTAGACTGTAATAAAATATCCAGCTAGTTTGAATCCTGGTCTAGGGAAATGATTTTTTCAATATGAGATTCTCGCAATATGATAGAGATATTATTAAAATTATTACATAGGGTGATTAAAAACTCTCCCCTTGTCTTCACCGACTTCTGATGGAATAAATCGATTTTAAATTCATCGATATATGATATAAATCGATGTATGATATCGATGAATTCTGATGTTGTCATTGTGGCTTCCATATCGTATTTCATCGAGGTAAGATATTATGGATGCGGATTGTCGTGCATTAACATCGCATTTCTCATAAATGCGTATACGATGCATTGTATTATAGCAAGCGATTCATTGCGAAAACCCTGCTTCTGGACAATAGTCTATCAAATCTGACGGTAGTCTTCCCATGTACGGAAAAGATACCGGAATCACTCCGCCCCGAGATAGCTCTTGTCTGTTTCCCCTCGGTAGATTGGTCTCCATTCTGCTTCCAAATCGTTTAACTTTCGTTCAATCCACAGTTTTGAAAGGAATGTTCTGCCTTGATTGTCTTGGATAATATTTATTATCTCTGTGAAGTCTCTGTGTTTAATGTTCAATATTCAATGCGCTGATATGTATGCTCGTAGGAATAATGTAACATCTGAATAGGAATAACTTCTGGATTAATTCTCAGAATTTTAGAATCCAAAATCACTTCCGGCGAAAGGCTTTGTTTTAATATTTGACACGTCGGTTTGCCGTTCGTACTTTAGAAATGCATATTTTGTATGTTTATAAACATTTCCCGACTTGTCCTGGTTTTCCTAGTTATTAAGTGTAGTCCGTTGGCATCCCTTCTGCTCAATATGACAACCTACTTTATTTAATTCCTAAAATAGGTCAATTAAGTTGACTTTGTAGTGGATGTGTAGATCAAAATAAATTCAGAGTTGGCGTTTTTCTTGTAGCTGTCACCACTCTTTTTTGTCTATTAAGCAAGTGCATCAGGCGTCACTTAGTGAAAATTGCTGATACTACTCTTACAAAATTAAACTTACTTGGAACTTCGTATGAATTGATACAACCATGGTTTCAGCTTAACATGTCGTTTTCACGGTGATGATTTCAGTTTACTTGTCGTTGATGAATCCGTACTGATCTATAATCTTACGCTGTCAGTTGGGAGAGGGGTATTGGGGAGACAAGCAGAGAGAAAAATGTAGAAGCGAGGATATGGAAGGGATCCTTCTTTTAAAAAAATATTTTTAAAACGTTTGTGCGCAATCTCACGGAAATAGAGGCATACTATCATGCAAACATTTAGGATTATCAGCTGTTAAAGTATTGGTTCTCTCAGTAAAAATTAGTTTTTTATCTAATTAACTATCCTTTGATTAATATACGTCATGAGTACCATTGTTCCTTTCAGCATGCCAGGTGTACTTTGTGTACCTCTAATAATAGAACTTGTTGGGGGCCATTTGTGATCGTTGTAGTTCATAAGATTTTCAGTTATTTTTCCATTTTCTCGTAAATGGCATAGATGCCCCACTTCATAGTTCAAATATCCTATGGATAGTGTTCTCATTTCATTATTTATCAATCCAACTGCCTACGCCTCTTACATAGTGTACCTGAGGTCTCTGTGATAAATAAATACGACACCTATTATCATTAATTAAATGGCTGTTCAGTGATGAATGCCATCGCAAACCAATTAAATAAATGACAATAAACATAAGTATGCAAACAGCTATGGTCGGAAGGTGTTGACATTTACCAGTTAAGTAACTAATTTGTTTTTATTCAGATGATTCAACTACATTTCCTATTTGCAATAAGATCTTTTTCTAATTGTGGACATTATTTTCTCTCGACTCTGAAGAAGGAGAGGCAGTGGCTAGTAGTAGGAGACATTGTGCATTGTGAAACGCAGGATATTAATGACTCTTCGGGAGTTGACTTAAAAACTAGGTCCACAATTTCGCACACCATTTGCGAATACGCAAATGAACACGGCAATACAAATTCACATAATGTTATATTACGTGGTAATTCTTCATAAAATATTGTATTTTTCGTTATGAGGAGAGTACTGTTTACTTCGGAGTTGACAATAACAATGTTACTTAAGCATTGTTCTATAAGAGGAATTATTCGACTAACTCATGCCCTCAATACTTCCTTATTTTTTTGAATTGCGATTTATATTATTTCTCATAGATAGTAATGGCTCTAAGTGTGTTAAATTTATGCCGCGTCGGGGGAACTCAACGGTATTCGTTTCATTATTTCCAGGGTACTTACTATTTCCATGATGATTTCTTTTACGAATACGTCCCATTTCGGCTGGCATAAATATTCAAATCTTATTTCCATTTTATTGAAAGGCCTTATCAAAATTTAGCGCTAATATTTTAACGACACCAATTGAGCGATTACTAATTTTGTTTCATTAAACTTCTTCATTATGAAATGTTTTATTAACGTTACTCCCTTTTGTAACTTCAAATATCCAGCATCGTATGTGCGGCATTCAGTAAAACTTTTTCGTTGGAGTATTTAGCTTGGTTAAGTGATCTAAAAGTGTGAAATAACTTTTATGCAAAAAGAAAATACGTGATAGGGTAGGAATAGAAGACTGGCAGGAATAAAACCAAATTTCCCTCCGCAATTCTTTCGGATAGACTGTGGGATCAATAGTGTAGCATATCAGATATAGGTCGAATGATTGCATCTGATTAGTTTTTTGCATACTATTCAGACGATAGTATCGAGAAAACGAACAAAAAACTTTGACGTTGCCAGAGTTAACTGTGATATCGATTTTTTTCAGATAGCGTCAAATATAAGTTGACAAAAAATTGTAGTAACTTATGGCAAGCAAGCTTAATGGATCAGCAACATTATTTCCCAAATGCCTTACTTAATTTACACTTTCTAAAATAAATAATATCAGATAAAATATTTGTATACCCCCTTCTACTTTCCGAAGACTATTGCCTACATAACTTTATCCACGAAGTCCTCTTCTTTCATGAGTATGTGCGAAAACATATAGGTAAGCCTTTGTTTGCACTATCTTAAATTATGAATTATGCTTTCCGTTACTTAATTTTGCATGGCCCACTCCAGCTTGCTAAAAGGGTGTGATCAGCAATTAAGCGATGAGCATTCAATTTCCAGGAAAAAAATAGTGTGTCTTCACTTAGTTGGCTTGGAGGTTTGTTGTTATTTTCTATTATTTTCCATTAGATTGTATATTTGCCATACAAGGTCACGAGGAATTATAATATCTCAGGAATTACAGGTTTTATGAAATTTTGTATGAAACGAAGTCCGTAGGTAATACTCGTATTATTTGCTAGAAAAATGTTTATTCGCAAGCCCGTTAATTCGAGGCTTTTGATACGAATTCGGAATACATCGAAAGATTTCTTTAGCACTGGGGTTTTTGGTAAAATGCTAAATACGAGAAGTGTGAAAAATTGGGTATGCAATTTTCAACTAAATTATAAAGTGAGTTTTGAAGATTCAGGATTGAATATTGATAAAATAATAAATTGAGTACAGGTTGAACATCGATTTTGAGACAAATCTAATCGTTTGCTCTTCTCTAACATACCTAGTTACAATTGTTCGGTAGAAAGTTCCCTGTTTCTCACAATTAACCACAATATCCTGTTTGCATGCCTACGAGCACACTAACAAAATCAGGGAAATGATTGAAATCCTTAGGAGGGCCCAAGAGCCGCGGATTGCCGTTCAAATCATACAGTCTACTTTCTTTACGAATGAAATTTATTTTTCTACACCGCGAAGGGAGAAAGTAAAGATTAAATCAATCGCGGAAATCGAACTCCAACCTTGGGTGAGAAGATCCATACTATATCTGCAGAGAAAAACTGTTGTTGCTCTCTAATACAATAGTTTCATGCATTAACATTTAAGTGGATGTTGTCCACTTCTGTTCGGTCAAGTCGTGTTCAATTGTGTCTCCTTATTTGCCCATAGTTTCTTTTCGTGAATATCTACCATCGTCGGTTTGACATTGATGCCCGTTATCGTAACTGGTAGAGGAAAATCCGCTCACGAAATATTAGTATGTGAAATAATGTTAGTTTTATCATTTATCTGAATGATTATAACTGATCCGAGACTATTCGCACGCAAAATGACTCTTGTAAAATATTTATTTTTATCATGTATCTGAAAATCATATCCCTCACAGGTGAAGAAAATTGTATTCTGCGAACAAAATATAATTTGAAATGAGACGAATCGTTATTAGATGTACTCAGTCTACGCACAGTAATCTGTAGTTTGTGAATTTGTGTCATATCTAAATTGGTTTTCATATATCTTCTCAGGGTTTGGCTGCATATAATTGTCATTATTTAACTTTTATAGTTTATAATTGTGCTTCGTAAACTCAGGTTTCATATTTTTGGATTAGATGCATTATTATTTGTTTTTGTCATAGGCTTTGTACCCACACCGTAGTTTAACCAAAATTTGTATTAAAAGGTTAATTCTTTAAAAATGTATGTCATTGATGATACACGTAAATAAAACAGATTCATTGGGAGACCTTTTATTTCCTTTGCCGATGAACTACAGAATTTTTATTCCTCATGATCTTTGCAAGCCATACTAGTGGACTTAAGAGACCGACTGCTGACGCATTGGACTTTTACGAGAAATACTTTTGTTGGATTTAATATAAACGTTTCACGCAGTTACCTCAGGTAATATCCTGCAATTTTCAGCATCCGTAGAAAAGTAAATCCGCTGAGTAAGGTTCAAAGTGGATTCTTGACGCAAATAAGTTGAAAAATGAACGTCGTGTGCAAGACCCCAGAAAATGGTGGTTGTTTCGGCAGAACACTAATATATCGTCTGCGTCTGGGAGATGAATGGCTCCCGAAATGAAAAAAAAATCCACCCGTAAAAGCTTTGGCTTGAAAAAATTAGACGGACTTTATGTGCATGGTCACGTGGAACGGGAAATGGTGCGAAATCTATTTTGTCGGGCGAGACCGAGGGAAGAGCGTTGGTCCCTTCTCTCATAATCCCGCTGCCCCCTGCGGAACGCTGGCGTGGCCGATTGGTGAGGCGTTGGATTGAACTTGGCGGGAAAGGGGATTAGGGGTGTGCGATTAAAGGGCCGGCAGGTTCGGATTTGGTGCCGGGGGTGAGGGTGGGCAAGGAGAGGTGGTGAGGGGATGCAAGGACAATCGTGCGAAAACAATGTGTTCCCACATCTTTCGAGCGACTCCCAATAAGCCCTCAACTCACCCTCCCATCCACTCGACGTGGCCGTGCCTTTAGTTTTCTACTCTGCCATGGAAACTGCATTTCATCGTCGCTGGCGCGGATAAACCTAGATTTATTTTGTTTTATTCGGGTTCGAATGCCTAATTTCTTGGATTTTAGATGGAGGCAGGCCTGCATCCAGTATATTCCCTCGGGATTTTAAATGTTTACGGCGCCATTGGACAATCGAAGGCAGGACTAAGTCCTATCGAGAAGAGGGAACGCATGAGAAATGAGAAATAATGATCCGAACATGTCATGGAATGCGCATTAAATTTGAATTTTAACTCTTTTTAAAGGGGTTTTATTTGATGGACAAATTTGAAGGGAAAGAATTCTTGTTCACTCCATTGTCAAAGAGGATCCCTATGGTGATAAAAGCCAATGTACCATTTGCCAGTGGAGATGCATGTGCTGGAGAAACAATTGATATTTCCATCATAAATCGGCCATCAGAACTCGTGCTGAGATTCACGTCTGGTGCAGAGTCATAAGGATATCCTCCAGTCATAGTGATAGGCGTGTTGCAATATTTTGAGATTCTATTACACATCCGAATAATCTTTAAGTTCAGCTGAGAAAATACGACTCTCCGTCATCTGTTTCAAATTCGCTCTTAACCGTGGGAAGTAACTATTCGTGCCTATATAAGAAAATACATAAAGTCAGGGAAGTTGTCAGTATTGCAACCCTTATACCTGTAATTCCCCTGTCATGATAATTATCAGTGAGAACGTTCAATGAAGCACATTATACATTCAGAATTATTAATTATAATTTTTTTCTGATGAATTTTGTAAATGATCATTCCAACATATTATTTGCTCAATATCTGTCATTCTTAACATATTGAAACTTGAATTATTTTTTCAGATTCATAAAATGCGCCATTTTAAAAGTCCTTTTCGATATAACTTTCGGTGTAAAGTAAGGAATTTTCTGGATAAAGCCAAATCATCCAAATTAACATATAATGATAACAACCTATTTGTTAATAAATATCATGGAATTAGTCTAAAATTCTGAGAAAACATCGTAACGCAGCACAGAGTATTCCGTAGATTAAAATTGAAAGTATAAAAGTATCAGATATATGAATGATCGCGCACTGCCATAGCTGTATTCTGCATTGTGTATTGGTTAATATTTTTAGATATTATATTTTTTATCCCTACTTCAACTCGTAGAGGTTTTGGCATAGCCCGTTAGGCAATGTTTCCCTGACCTCAAAGTAGCCTCTTTTAAACACCTTGTCTAATTAAAGCAAAAACGTTACGATCAATCAGAGTGTACCATGTTCGTACAGTTAGAGATTTGTCTTAAGCCTTTTGCCAAGTTTTGGCTGCTAAAATGTGCTTTTGAAAGTAATAATGAGAACATTTATTTTTAGATGAAATCAAACGAACTTTTCGTACTATTCTTTACTGATGGTAGTATGTTTTCTTAATTTTTGGAACTTGATATTTTTCGGGTGATTTTATTAAAGCAGTTTCTTTTATATAATCATTTCGGAATTTCTTACCTGCGGCCATCCAGTGTCCCTCAAAATAAAATTAAATGTAAATGGTGCTATGCCAACTGGCGGTGAGTTTGAGCGAAAGGAAATAATTATTCTTATTGAATTTGCGGCGTTTTAATTTCTAGATATCATTTAAAAACCTTATTTCTAATTTCTTATGTGCTTACGAAACAATTAAGTATTCCTCCGATCAAATCAATTTCTTCCTTCTTTAAGTATTATAGAATATAAATAAGTGTCGAAGTATTTTATGTGAATATTCATGTATAATCTATTAGTACCCTAGAATAATTATTCAGAAATAGAAGTAATTTAAAAAGTTTATGTGAGTACACTCATGCGGTCTTATCTTTTTAATTTTGAAGGTACTCGTAAGCACCAAGAGACGGACTGTTCGGAGAACCAATTGTTCCCGTTAAATATGGATTTAAAAGGTATTGTCAAAGTTAACATAAATCAATGATCTGTATTTTCCTGTAGAAAAAACGAATCTTCTCAGCGCCATTAGACGCAATCTAAATTATTCTATTGCAATCACGGAGAAACCTTAATAATTATATCTCTTTAATCGCTCTAGTAGATAGTAGCAACGTACCGCTGTAACTGCCCTACGCTTTCTTCATTTTTAATTGAAGAAATTATGGAAAAAGTAAGAAAATTACTTCACGTATGCCTCTGAGTTTCTGGGGCCACTTTTTAAAGTTTTTATGCAATAAATATTAATTGCAATTGGTAATTCTCTTTCCTGACTACAATAACTCTTGATAATCAGTACTTGTATTAACAATATTATGAGTAAAATTCCGAAAAATGAACATATGATCCACGGGGTATCGTTGAAAGCACTTAGAAAACGCTAGATTACCGCCCTGTCTAATCAGATTTGTTCGTCTGCAGCCATGCCATTTCTGCTGCAAAAAGTGACCTTTAAATTGTTCCCATCATATGATATGACGCATTTCAAACTCAGTAGTTTAATTTCGGATGCCTAACATGAGAAAGTAAATCGACGGTGACACATTCCGGAGTGGGGAAGCGAAATTTAGCTTTTAATTACTAATTTGTCATCGTGAAATCTCGAGTGTGGTACTCGCATTAATAAGAGATCACACACATTTTAGTCAATAAATAAAATATCTAATACAGCTCGAATAACTTTTTTTTACATTTAGCTAACGAGCAGAGTGATGACCTAAAATAGTGGTTGCCTCCATTGGAGCCATGTACGATTTCTGGTAACTGTTCGGATAAAATCCCTTCGGATGTAAAACATATGAATGACGAGTTGTGGTCATCACGATAAATCCGCTCTTATCCTAGCTGGGGTGAGATGTACTGAGGAAGTTGTGCAAATATATCGTATCTCGTTTTCATCAATTACCAACGAAATTTCGCACGCCTAGACTTTTAAAGTGCATGGCGAATATAACTATATGAAATTCAATTCCCGAATGTCCACCAGCCGAAGCACGTCTATTCTACATTATTCACCATTTGTTCAAGGGCCGTGCAATTGCTTTTAAGACAAGCCGATTACTCGCTCAGCTCGTAGTAGTGTTAGGACAGATTACTAGTACGGTCAAAGCTAATGTATAATTCGGACTCTGGCGCTCCTGAAAATCATTTATAATCGTGTCTAGCGTCGTGTGTTTTCAATCGTATTTTGCACGAATACGTAGATGTGGTAGTGAAAATGTACGTGTTTCAGCTGCACACGTATCCTCCTCACTTATAGCAACAATATTTTGCTTAAAATAAGAGCCATACGATTTTTTTAATGATAACTATGTGAACTTACTGAATAAAAATCATGACAAATTTGTCAACTTCAAAGATAAATCAAACAGACGTATCATAGTGAATAAAAACATTAATTTCTACGAAATTAGCCGCCATATAAATGCGGATACCTTGAAACTTTCGCGAAAAGGAAAATTCACCCTCCGGCCAATTATTTATACTCTACGCCACATTTGTAAATCGTCACATCAACGCTCTTGCAAAACGTCTAAGTTGTACTGACAACTAACTAAAGCCATTTTTTACCCGATTCTTCCTTTTGGCCTCGCACGAACTTTTGAATCGGGTGGATGTTACACTGGATACATGAACGATCTGTTGACCCCTAACAGGCTTTTCATGGCCTCTTCTTTATTGTTATTTCCATTCGTGGTTTTTTATTGTATACATGTTTTGGATCGCTAGATCCTTTCTCAAGGTTTTAAGCTTTTCGTTTGAATTTTTTATCTCTAATAATGCCAACTAATCCTAACATTTAACTCCTCTTCTCGGATATATTTAAAGAGCTGAGTGAAAAAGTGTTCACTAATCGAGATTGCGGTAGTTAGAATGTGCTAATTGTATTTTGAGAAGGAATTATTGATTGTTGAATCGGCTGATCGTCGTGAGGCGCGAATTCGACCCGTGACACTTTGGACATCTGCAGGCCAAAATGGTCGTCCTATGTTTGACCCACATAGCTACAAAAATGTCTGCTTGGGAATCGTAAAACATGCTGCCACTTATAATTTCTCTCATGTGTTTATCGCTATATGGGAATAACGGGTCTCCGTCCGCATGCGTATTTTCGAGGCACCAGTAAGTTTTCTTTTTATCACTCCTGGGGCAGTGGCGTAACAAAGGCGCTCCATCATCACCTGCCAACAACACACTTGTTTGTTGACGCTTCGTAGCAGAGCGAGATCGTTAGCACCCTGTGAATTAAAGCTGTGGCATCTTTTTAATTTTGATTTTTATTTGAAGAAAAAGTTTCGAGCATTCGTTTTAGCAGCGGCGGACGAGAATCCACAGAGAAAGGAACAAATTGAAGCCTAATTTTATGCCCGATGGACGAAATTTCAAAGAATAAATTTTTGTTTAGTCAAATTATTAGTTATTGAAATTCAACCACTGCTGGTTAGCCAATTAAAAAAAATATTCGACGGTGAGAAATAGTTGTGAGGTAAGGTACCCCAGTGGATAGAGTGTTTGGCTACTGGGTGGGATATTCTATTGAATTCCTGGATACGCCTCTGAGCAACGCTCAGTTACACTCGTTCTTTGTTATTCGTCGGGTAGCATATCTTCCTGGACGACCACAGGCGGCATTGAGACAGAGACTGGACCCCCTGTGGTGAATTTCGCTCGTCCTAAGGGTTAGTGTGATGTGAGCTCTGCACATCTATCAAAACAGGCATTGGGTTTGTTTATCTTTTATGTATTTCATACTACTCAGGTTTATTTATCCGACAGTGAGGGTCAGTGTCGGTGATTCGATTTCCATTAGAGAAATGAATGCTGTGTGATGGATAATTTATGAAATCGATGGTGGAATTAAATTTACCGCATGAAAGAGTACTGATCGCCGCTAAAGGCCTTCGAATTTTTCGGTTCGAAAAACTAAAAGCATGTTTCAGATGATTTAAAATTGTTACAATGGGAAGCGCTACGATAACTAAAGCTTCCATTATTTTTTGGTTAAAATTCACGCTAAAGCACTAAAGCAAAACTTTAGAGGTGTAAAATACAAGGAAAAAATACCAAACAAAAAGTATATCGGAACATGTTGTAACAGCAATGGAATTGCGAAATTATGTATCGTTGATAATTGAAAAACTATAAATTATTATTAGGGTACCGGCTGAGATAATTTTTCATTTTAAAATAGTTTTTCTATTTTAAAATAAAACAAAAAAATAATTTTATTTATCCATTTAACTCGCCTATATACATAGTCTGTCCAAAGAATTAGTAGAATAAATCTGGGAAAAGAATTATTTCAGATCAAAGAAAAATTTACTAAAATTCTCCCAAAAAGTACCTATGCCAGAGCCTCTGCTAGTCGCGGTACGCTTCCTGGAAGATGTCGCCGGGAATCTTGTTTAGGCACCTCGTCACGGCCTCTCTTGATTATCCATCGTTCCAAAATGGTTGGCTTTCAAGCTTTTTTGTTCTTGGGAAGAACAAGAAGTCTGATGATGCCTCATCGGGATTTTAGGGAGGCTGGGACAGCGTTGCAACCTTGCGCTTTCCCAGGTACTCGGTCACGACGAAAACGGTCCAGGAAGGCGCGTTGTCGTGGTGCAACCTCCCGTTGGCAACGATCTCCTTCCTGACGCGTTGCGCTCTTTTTTGCAGCTTTTCGAGGGCTTCCACGCAAAACTTACCGTTTACTGTTTGTCCCTGAGGCAGAAACTCTTTGTGGATTTCCACATAGAGTTTCTGCCTCGGGGACATTTAGGCTATCCGCTTATGTATGGCGGAAAGAGTAAGTTGTATAGGTGTATGTGGAAGGAGAGGTGTTTTTCAAGATTTGATGCTCTTAGAGGAAGTCAAAGATTGATTGCATGGGGTTGATGAAGTTTTAGAAGCATTTGTGACTTAATATTACAGTATATAATTTAGATATGGATCAAGACGATATTCATATGATGCTACCAGTAAGCATCCCGTTTTATTAAAAAAAGGTTTTTTTCTCCAGCGGTGTTATTTGAGAGAAGTTTATTTTTTCGTTATCGGTGTACTTTAAGTACATATTCCTCAGTTGTACTTTGAAATTTTGGTATGAAGAAAAATTTTTGAAATCCAAATATTTTTTGAAACATGAAATGATGCTTTCCATGGCGGTACATCTGAAGTTATTTAGAGGCAATAAAAACATTCATTCATTTATCAGCAAACATTCGAATTCATTATTTTCGTTTGATTTGTAACATTCGTTGTATTTGCCGTAACGAATTTCGAGAATTTTCAAATGACCTGGCAGAATTCCACCGTAGGAGGATGGAGGGGAAAGTGAAAGTGGGCTTTTCCCCTAAACCTACTGTTTGCTTCGTACACACACAAAAACCATTCAAATTAGACCTCATCCATGTGGTGGAGTTCTTCGTGGCAGAATTTCTGAGGAAGGGTAGGAGAACACTTTCGGTTAACCATCTTAATCCATTCAATCCCCTTGAATGGAGGAGGTCATGGATTATTCCATCTCAACCAGATAATTTAGCATTGGAGGGGGAGTTCTGAGGGAAGTGATATGTTTGTTGAGTGACGTCGAACTCTTTTGAATGAGTAAAATACTCCTCTGAAGAAGAGGTACGATAGGCTCAATCTTACGTAGTTGCTTGGCAAGGGGGAAGAAAACAGCGTTTGTTGCATTGAGTGTACTATTTCCATTAAAATTACCTACTTATGAATAAAATCCGTTACTTGAGTCAAAAACAAGAAGCACATAAGTTACTGAAAAAATGGGTGCGAAAAAAATTTTTTTGAGCTTTTAAAACTACTTGTGAATAGAAATTTCTCAACAAATTTGTGCAATACACGATCCTGATTTCAGTGGTACGTGTTTTACTGTTTACGTCCAAACTATAATAACGATTATATCATAAAATAGCCACTCAAAGAATATTGTGGGAAATAAATCGATTCTCATGAATTCAGAATGCGAGCAATGATCTTTGAAAAATGTTCCTACCTTTCGATTTTTGATTCTCTATCCATCAAATTGCAATATTTTGTAATTTTATTTTCAAAATACATTGGGATCGCACTTAACTCAAGTTCTCTTTTTATTTTCAAATTTTTACTGGCAATTTTGCTTGCTTTTACGTATGTTTTTAGTTATTCCTAGATGCGCTCAGAAAAGCGTGGAACTGTGCGTCTCAGCTTCATGTATTAAGCAAAAACATTTCATCTTTCGTGTTTTCATACCTTGAATTCTCTCCGTCTCGTGACACGGCATTGTCTTAGCCATTGTTTTTTTCAGATGATATGGTGTGGTCTCATTTAAAATATGTACAATCGAAACAGTAATAAATTCTGAACATGATATCGCGTACGTCATTAACGGTGATCATAGTCTCTTCATCATCATCAGTGTTTCAGTCCCAAGATTAGTTAACTGTAGTTCTCCATTTGTCCATGTGGTTACTTCTCCCTTGACAAATTATTAAATGGGGTGAAAGCGGAATATGATACAGTCCTGGATAAATTAAAACCTGATCTGGATAATCTGGTGTGCCAACGATAATCGTAATAGGTACCTTCATCGGGAAAGATTAATTTCATTAGAAATATTCCAAAATTAAACAAAGGTAATCCGTTGAGCAGCTTTCATTAAAAAATCTTATCGGCGAGGTCAGTAAATGCATCTAAATTGTCTACCTTTCGTTCCCTTAAACCTCATCATCCAGTACGATTTATCAGGGAAAAATGGCAATATTTTCTAATAATTATACGATATTGCCTCATAACCTACCTTAAAATGTGCCAGGTAAGCGATCGATTGTGAATACTTGAGATAGTTTCACTTCTTCCATGGGGATATCTTCCAAAGGTTTCAAATCAAGGCGATATATTTCGGAAGACGTGGCTGTATCCCTTCATGAGGCCTCTGCTCTCCAAAACTCTCCCCCCCTTCGCGTATCTCTCTCTCTCAGGCATTTTCCTCTCGCCTGTCTTCGCCTTTCTCCACTCGTCCACAT
The DNA here is from genome assembly GCF_022747635.1 of Hetaerina americana. Taxonomy (NCBI): domain Eukaryota; kingdom Metazoa; phylum Arthropoda; class Insecta; order Odonata; family Calopterygidae; genus Hetaerina; species Hetaerina americana. The sequence goes on along the minus strand of NW_027286069.1, from coordinate 73,599,507 downwards.
GCCACCACCCGTTCCCCCGCTCCCCAATTCTCTTCCACTGCTCGCCTTTCTCTCCACTGAACCTCCCCCCACTCACTCTTTTCAGTGATCATATTGAGATATTGGCAAGGACCATGGCGTTGACAAAATTTATATTTCACGAGCATCACGATTCTGCGATAGAACAGCCAAACCCCTCTATTTATGGACCCTCTTCCTCGGTACTTTTTTCGGTTAAATATTTTTTTTTATTTGTTAAAAGTTCGGTGTTTCAAAAAATCTAGAATGTAGTCGTTCTTGGTATGTTTCATATTTTTGTGCCGCTAACCGAAGAATAAACTATTAATAATTGGGTGTTTTATCTAATTTTCCATGATTTCGTCCTAAGCTGTTACTATGGAGTTTGGTTTTATTCCCGGTGCGTTTGAAATTTGAGCACGTTCTCCTTTAAATTTCTGCTCACTTGAAATGAAATTTCTGTCTCCGATTCATTCGATATCTTTCGAAATTCCGATGCCATTGTAAAGTGAATTGGATCTCTCTTCGTGGCGATTCTTTTTACAGACGTCCATTTGCAATCGGGCAGCCAATTGTTCAGTCTTTTCCATGTGGTTGCCGTCGAGAGATCTCTACTGCAACTCTCCTTTTGACAGGATGCAATCGCATACCTATTCACAACTCGATGTTCTTGGAATAAGACTACTGCATTTCATTCCTTGCGTTCCACCGAATGTAATAAATAGATGAAATTCAAGGTTTGTCGCAACCAATTACGATGCTTTGCTCGAATGAAATGTGAGATGATTGTGAGATATATATATATAATATATATATATATATATATATATATATATATATATATATATATATGTGTGTATGTATGTATGTGTGCATATATTACGTAATACAGTTTTGTAAAAGGCAGTTTTGTACTAGTTACTGTTAGAAATTTATGTTCATCTCGTCGTAGAGATAAACCAACTCTCAATTTTACGTTTTGAGAGTCCGCCAGGTATTATCTGTTGTCGTTAGTGTGGATACCAAGGAATTAATGGACGTACGAAGATAATAGTTTAGTGGGGTAACTCACTCGCTGGCTATTCCAAAAGTTATGAGTGCTATTATCGCCCGGGGCATGAATGTTGCACTGTCTTTTGGTGAATTATTTTTGGGTGAGTAACAGTCCAGTGCCTAATGCTGCGAATAGGTATACATCTTCTGTTTAGAAAAGTGTTTCTTTTCCTACTCTTTGTATCTTCCCTAACCTTTATTGACATTTCTCTTAATCAAGGTAAATCCTAGCCTTGTAACGGAAACATTGAATATGTCCGCATACTTTTGCTCGAACAGCATTGAGCGACAGCAGGTTTGGGTGCCGAATTGTAGCAATCCTACAAACAAAATTAACATTCTACACTATTGACAATCGGTGTGAACCGGTGTAAAGTATTAAATCTCTCGGGAAAGAGGAATTGGAGGAAACTTCGCCTCTGGCGCCGGGAAATCCATTTCTCCGCTCCATGAATGTGTCGCCGAGCTTTAAGCCCTGGGTTAAGGTTCTGCCTCACCCGTTCAATGTTCCGCTCAACTTCCTAGTGAGAATTAGTGCGGGAGGAAAAGTGAAGTTTTTGTCTCCGCAGTGAACCGAAATTCGGTTCTTAAGTTTTCCACGGAGGCTGTTATCTATCACTCAAACCACCCCGACACTGCTCTCCCTTCTTCCCCCACGCCTCTCCGACTCTCTCTCTCACGAGAGGTGGGTGAGGGATATTAAGGGGAAAGTAAACCTTGTGGAACGAGTTTGTTCCGTCGAATTTGATGCATTTTTAAGGAGTCGGATCTTTAAAAATGTAGCACGTTCATTAGTTGGGTTCCCCCCAATCCACCCTAGGTTGATTTTCATCTTACAACAAAAAAAGACTCTATGCCGGAGTTTCTCCCACCCTTTCTCCATATTTGATGCCCGGGCCCTGTGTCAAGAAAATGGATTGACAGGTAGGTGTCCTCATCCTCCTTTTGATTTTCTTCGAGGGTTTTCAGGACTTTTGTTCGTCTTTTATTTTTGAAGGGGGTTCTGGCGGAAGGGGGTGTGTGGGCAGATGGTTGGAGGATTCTGTAGGAGTCCAATGCTGTGATATCGCCATCCTCTCCGCGATTTATTTTCGAGTGTCTCCCAACCATCCTATCGCTTGTATTGGGATCTCCTAAAGTGGACGGCGGAGATGAGGAGGGCGCACGAAATATTTCCTCGGTTGGAAGATTGACGTACTCAGAAATCGACAGAAGAACGCCGCTGAGGGGTTTCTGCTATCGATTCTCGCAATCGGCCCAGCAATGTAAATAAACTGTTCTCGACGCTTTTGAAGGAAAAAAAAGGCTCTTCGGGTCAGGTGAAAGATGAGTATTTTTACGCACGAAGCAAGGAAATCGTCCCTTCGCCATTTCCTATCTCATTACCTTCCTTCTCACGAATCACTTCCACGTTTTCAATCCTACGGACAAGCTGAGTGTGACAGACATGAGGTTTGGTACCGGAAGTGCCTTGGTCACCGAAAGACTCGATTTGTAAAGTGCTCTGTAAATCTACATGTCGTCTTTCGGTCTCAAATTTGTAACCCCCACTGGTGGAAACATGTAACAATTTTCATGGAGTATTTTTTTAAATAAAAGGTGAGTCGAAGACTTCTAAATTTTATTTCGGCCTATCATTAAGTTCGTACCCGTACAATTATACGAGCTTATCCAAAAACAAATGTTACCCAATGCTCCGTCATGATAAAATCACAAGTTAGCGTATTGGCTGGTGGCTTAGCTCCTTCTGTCACATGCTATCGTGGAGGATTCCGGGGTAGCATTTTTTGTGCACGTACGTGCTCATGTAGCTATAGTTTTTGCCAACTTGGCGAAGTCTATCTCGCTTATTGAAATGGTTGGAATAAATTTCGGCGACTTTCTCAAACGAATTTTTCATTAAACTGGACATTTTAATCTCTTAAAAATCTTGAACGTGGCTGTTGGTTAATTTGATACCTGGGTAAGAAGCTAAACGTTTTTATGAGTTATGCTGTTTCTTTTATATACGATTTTTCAATTATTTTACCAGGTAATCTTGTGTTTTCTTATCCAGCAATCCCAGGTGGACAAGTTGGAGCTCGCGGGTTGGGGATAAACATGAAAAACGGAAGTGTGGACGGGGAATGGTTGTGAGAGAGTACGCAAGACTGATGGATCATGTGAACTGCATACCACACCGAAATATGCTTCCAATGGTGAGTCTTTGAGGGAAAAAATCAATTCCTGTTATCATCTCTTTTCATCAATTAATGATGCCACTATTTTCTATACATGCGTAGCGTCCACTGAAAACTTTCCGTAGGAGTGGTTATAGTAATTGGATTTAATGTGTTTGTATGGCTGATGGGGTTATGTCGGGCCCATCAGTCAATCGAAAAAAAACCCATATCATGACAACTCGACATCCTTGTATGATATGAAATTCGAGCCCGTGATCCTCTCTAAAGTTAACCCGCGAGTTATAAGGTCATGAAGCCATCCTTATTGTCTTTCTGTTATAATTTTATTCATCTTATACTTTTTCAACGCACTTACAACTTCGGAAATCCTGCAGTAATGTGAAATACTGAAGTTCCTTAAAAGTCAAGGAAATCAAAAATTTTGGAAACCCAGTATGTTTAGGACATCCAGCAAGTACTTGGAAATAATGAACTTTCGAGCGGCATGATAGAAAGAATACGTGAATAATAGATAATTTTATAAACAATAAAGTGACGAGGTGATAATATTAGAAAAACAGTGAGTATAATTAGAATTTATTGATTTCTGTTGAAGATTTTGAAAATGAGTTTGATAGTTAAGTTAGTAGAATTAATGAATGTACATGATGTAGAAAATAGGAGTGCATTGGAGGGATGGGATATATGTACACATCTCTGACTGCTCAGATGCGACTGACTGAGGGGAAGACGTTATGGGCAGTGTTAAGAAGAGGGGTAAGACGAGTGTCAATTTATCACCCGTACTTTTCCACGTATATACGGAGGTGATGTTCAAAGGAGCTGCAAAGAAGTGGAGATAGAAATGAGATGACGATGCTGGAAATTCATAAAATCAGTTTGGTGTGCGGATGGCCAAACCTTGGCTCGCCAGTAAGCCAAGGGGTTATAATTATTGCTTAATAAATTGGAAAATCAGTGTGGTAGGTATAAAATGAGAGGTAAATTAAACAAGATTTTAAACTTTCGAAAAAGATTTTGGCGTCAATATAAGCTTTTAAATATGAAGTCATGAATTAGGGCAGGTGGAACAGATGAACTACGTATCTTGACAATGTTTTGGACCAAGTTGGTCAACGTGGTGGAAAGACAAGAAGAAGAATTGTGTTAGACAAGAAAGTTTTCTCAAGAACGAGAGAATTGATAACATGAACGTTGAGTTCGTATGGATGTTGAGGAAAGGTTGATGGAGACTTTGATCTGGAGCTTTGGACGGCGCGAAGACGTGGTTATTGAAGCAATGTGATTGGCGTAGATTGGAGGCTATTTAAATGTGGGCGTTGAGGACGATGGAAAATGTGAAATCGACAGAAAGGAAAACAAACGAAGAAGTACTATGCATATTGGGAGGGAAGGGAAAATGTTGGCTGATGTGCAAAGGAGACGCGAATATTGGATGCAGAGCATTTGGATTGGCGATGGGATGTTGAAAATTGTGTGATAGAGGGAAGGACGTTAGGCAAACGAGGTAGTAGAAGGAAAATGATAGGCATTTTAAATTGAATGAAGGGAGATTGAATAATTGCAGATTAGAACTTATTTTATTTCAGGTTGGGGTGTCTGATTTTATCTAACTGGGCGAGGATAATGAATGTAGGAGTATACCTTTTGTGTACATCCAAAGCCTACCCTAAACGTTCGACCACCTATAATATATGGTGACAAAGTAATACTCATTTATTTGACTTCTACGGTGACTGCTTTGTAGTGATATCATTGGTGGTCATGTTTTAATTCAATAGAATTGAGCTTTACGCCATCATTTTGTCCTCATTGTAATTATCTTTTGAAAAAAAAATTCAATTATTTTACTGGAAAACCAGGAAAAGTTGGCGGAATCTGTAAATGTGGAACTGTATCAATTCTGAATTAAATACTCATAGTAGCATAACATTATCTTTGTTCCTCATGGGAAACAATGACACGCTCTCTCGGAACGGTGTTGCGGGGCACAAACTTTGAGAGACTGCAATTGCCCTAGGGGATTTGTTGGTCGAGAGTTGAGGGATAAGAAGAAAGTTAGTGAGAGAGAGAGAAACAGAAAGAACTCTAAACCCAGGTGTCAGAGCACTGCGCAGTAATTAGAAGAGGTTCCAAAGCTTCTATTCTCCGCGGAGAAGACTTGTAGCTCTTGATTTTTTTGCTCGTGAAAACAGGAGAGAGGGAGGGGATGCAGGAGATTTCACGATATGTCGGCCACAGATGTATCGAGCCCCGTTCCTCGTCACGGGGCTTCGGCACTCCAAGCGATTTCCCGCTTGAACGTACCTTTCATGTTAATGCTCCATAAATCCCACGGTTTCTCCAATACACCGAATCCTGCTAGAGTCCCGCCGAGGGGTGGTTTCCCCGACGTCAGACAGTAAACCAATGGTCTATCAACCTACACGGAAATTCTCACGTTCTCTGGCGTAAATTCTTGCGAGGATTTTGTTGATCTGGGTGAGTTAGTGAGTTCGCATCACCCTCCTCTCGTGTCAGATGTATCGGGCATTTCACTCAGCCTCGGTCCCTTTTTGAAATAGAGGCTTGTAATCTCTGAAAATTTTGCTGTACCTCGAGAGGATGATAAAAAAATCAGTATTCGTTTCAGCAGATTGTATTCATATCGGCGCAGTGCAGGTCCATAATGTTGTCATCCTGCGATTGTTTCCCTTTAAATCTTATGTATTCCGTTTTTATTTCCCAATTCCTTTTCATCACGGCTCTTACTTTTGGAGAGCTCAATGCAGCAATTTCAGAGCGTAAAAATCATTCGCCTTGACTGGGACTCGAACCCAGATCCCTCAATATCCGGTCGAGTGCTTTAGCCACTTAAGCTACCGAGGCGTCCTCTTAAACTCTGAAATTTTGGGGCTTTTAAAGGAACTAGATGTTATGACGAAATACCGTACATACAACATACCGTACATGTATGTACGGTATTTCGTCATAACATCTAGTTCCTTTAAAAGCCCCAAAATTTCAGAGTTTAAGAGGACGCCTCGGTAGCTTAAGTGGCTAAAGCACTCGACCGGATATTGAGGGATCTGGGTTCGAGTCCCAGTCAAGGCGAATGATTTTTACGCTCTGAAATTGTTGCACTGAAATCCACATTAGCGGATGACTCCGTTAAAAGTTACTGTTGCGGCATCTCCCGCAGTTTCTTTGGAATTTTGGAGAGCTATTGAAAATTTCCTCTCACTCAATTTAAAATGTAAAACATACTCAGATTCATTCTTTTCTCAGTTCCCTCAAACACTAGTCAAACACATTCATTTCGTTTATTAGCTTCGAAATTCATTAAGTTAAAAGTTGTCGAAACGTCAGTGGAATTGTAAAAACATTCCGTTGGAAGTCGCGTGCGTTAAAATAACAACATTGGGAACGCATAAAATTTCCCCGATCCTACTAGCTAATCGATATCTTTCCGCGTCTCTGAACTTGCCCTCCCACGCCCTGGACCCTGGTAAATGTCACTGCGTGAACTTGGAAGTTCAAGTCATCAACTTTTCACAATTACAATGTATTTCTGAGCCCATTTCAGCCGCTGTCATAGGTCATCCACCAGCCTGCGGCCGACGTGATAACGCTCTCCAATGATCATAACTTGAATTTTCGGAAATCGATTTCTTTATCATTTGCCCAAAGTTAATTTTGATCCTCAAATGTATCAATGGGATAAAATAAAATGAACATATAGGAAAACAACCTGAGCGCTAGGCATGGTAAGGGAAGAGAAGAAGCTGATGAAGAAGTTCGAAGGTAGATAAGAAGGAAGTAGAAGACATGGGGAGGCAATGGGATGCTGAAGCGATGAAGGTAGAATTTGGGGTAAGCATAGTGAAGGAAGGAAAAGATTGGTATTTTGAACGGAATGACGGGAGGTACAAATTGTTATGACTTGAAAACTATTTTATTGCAATGCAGAGTATTAGGATGTTCGTTGTCGTGTTAGGCCAGGCTTAGAAGGATGGTAGTGCTAGTCTCTGCGTCCTACGAAAACCCTTTGACCGGTGAACTACTGATAGTAATTTACCTATCTTACGTTCAGACCCGTAGTATCATAATTCTTCAGATGAGCAACCTCGCAAATCATTTACTGTGAAAAACTGCTTCGAAGATGTGTGGCATTGGGTGTTATGACTTGAGAACACTAAGAATGAAGTCAATAACTGTTCAGAGAAATTCCAGGAACTCTGTCGTACGTACGTGTTTAGGTAATTCGCAATTGAGTGGAAAAAATAATTTGACTTGAAATTCATTAAAGCTCTGGCATACTCATCTATGATCAATATGGTGTATTATGATCAACTATATCGCCAAGATTTATTTCTTAAATGCGCATTTTCTAGAGAAGAAAGCAGAACTTTATTGAGAGGTGAAAATATTTATTTTATTTATTTATTTATCGACTTAATTGGGCGAGGTTGAGACCTATAGTCCCTTCTTCCACCTAACCCTTATATTACAGACATTACATTGAAGACAATCACATACAACCAAGCCCTAGATGGAAGAAAATCCACCTAGGCGGGAATCGAACCCGCGACCTCTTGGTTGGTAGCCGACCATATGAGAGATGTGTAATTAAGAGCGTTCTTACATTTTTACTTGCATAACTGTTTGTGCAAAAATTTAATTTTACGCTTTATTGTTTATTAAATGTGTATTGTATATGTGGCACAAGTTTCATATATTTGACTCCAGTATTACGTCAGCGGCAGGTGGTGCAAGTTGAAACATGTTCAGTTCTTCTAGAGCAATGATGGATGGAATGCGCAACGTTGATTAAAATTTTGTTTTCGCATGAACAAATCGTTCGCCGAGGTGTATTTAATGCTGTAGGTCTATGGCTCTTCTCTATACCTCCTGAAGCATTGTTCCCTGTAACACGTTCTTCCCTATAGCTCTATAGCACAGCTAGAAGATGGTTTAGGATTTTTAAAGATGGGAAACAATCAATGTCAAGAGAAGATCGACCCGAGGCTCCAGTGTCTCTTACGGAGGTAAGCATTTACACCGTTGCTACCATTGTGAGAGGTCATCGAATATCGTTAAGAGTACTTTCAAAAATATTACAAATTTGATTAGGTGTCACCCATATACTGGTAGGGAAAAAATGTACCCGAGACGTGACTGTATACGGTAGGTTGCGAGACTACTCCTACCCGAGCAACAGACTTTCGCGTGCAGTTTTTTTTTATCGCAGGCGAAGTTCTTTTACAGGGAAATGAGTTTTCTCGAAGTTTATCGCTTCAGGTGAAACTTGGCTGCATCAATTTGATCCTGAGAGCAAACAGCTCCAAGTGAAAATCTCTGACTTAATCATAAACAAATAATCACCACCAAAATGTACGGCCTCATATCGCAAATGTTGATGCTGAATATCTCGCAAAAATCAATGTAAAATGTTTACGGTGTCATTTCTATGTTTCAGACCTAACCTCACGAGACTTTTCCATGTTTCCCAATGCGGAGAAACACCTTCGTTTTAAAGCGGTTTTCATCTCTAGATGCAGACTTAGGCGAGCTGAACGTGTTTCAGCTTGCAACGGCCGTTTAAGTAAAATCAAAGAAGCTTGTTACAAATAAAAATTACGCATTAAGCTCACAGCATAGCGTGAAATTAAATTATTTTACAATAAATTTGCGAAAAAATTTATTATATCTCTCAATTGAAGAGCCTTTTAAATGAGGACAATGTATACATTAACCAGAGTGGCGTCCATTTCACTAAACAAATTTTATCTATTGACTTGTATGCTGGACTAAGTATGTTTACTTAACCTGACTCTAGCGAAGTATGAACTAAATCTGTTCGTCCGCCATTAGGTAACATTCTTTTCATAGAAAAGCATTTCACATCAAATATGCTAATCTTTCACCGCCGATGTGATTGCTGTACTTCAGCCAGCTGGAAACAGCAGGAGTTATTATACCTGTAAATAAAGTGAATCATACGTTTCCCATGTTCCTCCCAAAGGAATAAAACCACCTTCAAGCACACACCGTTTGAAACGTCCCTTTAATTAAACCCATCCATGCTTTAACTTTTGTATCCAGTCTACCGTACATTCATCTTTTGGCTTTGACTTTCAAATATTGAATCACCTGCTTATTACATGGAATCTTATCGCAGGTTTAAAAAATACCAAAGAAATTTTTTCTCTGGCGGAAAGAATCATGCATGAAAAGTCACCGCTTTGCCTTGCAATATTTACTGTGAATTACCCCGTGTTCATATTTCTTAATAAATCTTAGCCACCGAAACTTGCTCTTGTAGATCTTTGTCTGGACGTTCATTACGTCATCTATCGCTTTCGTGTTCAAGTAACTACTCCGAAATTGAGTTCGGGCAATCCACGTGTGCCTTATTACTCGGATAATATTTATTTCCGAGTGACGTTTCGGGCTCTTTTCCAATTTTTTGGACACTTAAAAGTTTTACCCCGATTATAATCATCTGAAGATATGAAGCGTTGTGTTTTTTTACGATTTTGGGTACGTATTGAATAACTTCCTGGTCTTTAACGTGATAAATTCGAGAAGCCATTTTTCATTGCAGTTATCGACGTATCTCCTCGGATATGCAATGTGCTGCGGTTTTTGTGAACTTTCTCACTACTCTTCAAGGAAATGTGTAATTTGATTGTGCATCATTTATAAATTTTGAGGTCATAGGCTGTATCATATAATCCCGATTAAGTTTTTTGCCATGGGCGGGTGAGGATCTCCATATATCGCCACAACTTTGGTTTCAAGAAGCCCTCTCCGCGACAGCGAAATCTCTCTGATATTTCCCGCTTCATTGTTAACATTTTGAGTGATTCTGTTATGATTGCTTGAAACACTTGCGAGTCTCTTGTTTCAATAGAGCTTAACCGAAATCGACCTAAGCGGCTAAAAGGTCTTGTTAAAACGTCTCATTCGAGTGTAAAACATAATCATTACTCGATTCGCGAAGCTTATAATCGGGTAAGAAAAATAGGGGAATGCTTTCCAGCATATATTTTTGCTGCTTTTGGGAAGTACAAGTTGCATTATGAATACATTGGGGAACAAAGTACCTAAAGATGTTAGGTATATTTGTAGGTGCATGTGTATGTTAGTTGGTAGTTTGAGTGTTTGCATTTCTGTATGGTGTAAGTGTTCTTCAATGAATGTATACCATGTTTTGTTTGTGGATAGTATAAACTTGCGGCTCTTGCATGCGGTTTTTTTTCTTTCTTAATTACGGTTGGTGTCCTAACACCCCCCGCCACATGACCGTGCGGCGGCTTGCGGGGTATTGGTTGGACGAAAGTATTCAAGATTTCCTTGGCATCATAATTGTAGTGGATTTGTAAACTATATAAAATATTTATTGTAAGATCCATATACTGTATGTATACCCTAATATTTGCAGTATAAATCTCGGCAATGTTCATAGAAATACTTTTCTGGGCCTAGGTTGTATTTTTTCCCTGGTGACAGTTGCCTTTCACGTATATTTGCAAGATGTGATTCAGAGTTCCATTCACCTCTTGGTTCATAGGGTATCGGTGCCCACCGCATGACCGCTCCAGTTTTCGTGCCAAGATCCGTCCGCGACGCATTAAAAAACACTCACAGAGTCTCTGTCGCGTCTCCGGTTTTTTTTCACAGCTATTCTCTAGACCTCATCTACACCACGTCTACTTATTTCTAGGTAATCCATGCTTTTACGTCCCTTCGGATCCATAATCTGAAAGTTACCGTTGGATATTATTCGCTGTTTGTGAATTCGCAAACGTTGGCGTTGTTAAGTACAGAATATCATGGAAAATGTTAAACCTGGCCATTAAAATTTTGCTTCCTTATTATTATTCATTTATTCGAGAAGATTTTATGAGTGGAAGTCATATAGTCATTCCGGAATAGGTAAGCTAATTATCTTTCATTCTAGACACTTCTTTTTATGGACATGTTTCCTCGTGGGCGTACTTCAAACTAGTTCTATCATAATTTTAGACTCGCTCGCTACTTCAATTTCCGTGGAAAATAGCATAAAATTATTTTTAGTTTCATGTATTTTCTAAGCACTCTTTGACGCTCGTTAGAAAATAATTTAGTGACTAATGAAAGAAATAGTGTATTTCCAACACTTTGTTCGGAGCCTTTGCTCTCAACAAGCAATTCCATGCGTGGGCGCTATTCATGCCAACGATAGGTGATTTGCAAACTAATCCTTCCCACGAATTTTCCATCATTAAAACCTGTGTCGGAGAGCAGCCGTGGAAATAAACTGAATTAAGTATTCTTACTACGGCCCACTTTTATGTTAAGTGAAGTACCTGCCCCCGCAATGTAATTATAGTGCCTTCCAGAGCGATGCATGGTGGATAGCCGTCGTTCCGCTTGGGCAAAAACAGGCTGTAATGGACGTATATATTGCTTAAATATTTAAGCATTATGGTGAATGTGAAACGTTCCTTTTTTGATAAGCCCTGGCATTTTGTATCAATTAACAGGCTCTTTGTGAGGCCAAGAGAAAAATATGATTCGAATAAAATGAGCTTCCCTTTACATTTCATTAAAAGATTGTGAATAAAATCAATAGTCTATTGAATTTCATATTTCCTCATTGAATCAACCTTTTCACAGAACATTTGAATTTAATGTTATTAGTAGCAAGAGTTGCTAGCTCATTTATTTTTAGAATCCAAACACGTCCGTGTAATAAAAAAATAATTCGACCATTGCCCAGGCAAAATTTTTGAGGTAGCCCCGTAGGAATGTCATAGGTTGATGTTTTTCGATGCCCTGTGTAGCATCTCCTCTATTAATTTTGAGCTAAATATTTTCCGAGAAAGGGTAAATTCGCTCTCAATAAATGTTAACATCAAGGGAGACACAATGAAACATGCTCTAAGCATAATTCTAAAGCTAGAAAACTTCAATCCATGTGTGTAACTCATTGTAGATACCACAAGAGTTGCACCGAGTTTTTCTTCAAGTTCGCATAGCCGGGACCTCAATATTTTTGCTTGATAACGATAAAAAACCTCTATAAGTATTATAAAAGAAACGTGCTCTCATTCAAATTCTTCTTCACATTGTACCTGTGATTGCATTTGGAAGGGGAATTGCTTAAATAAAATTTAAAGTAGATCTGAGGTCAATTTCCTGGCATGGAATTAGGGTATGCGATGGCCATATTATTTAGCGATGACGAAGATTGCTTGCATGAGACGAACATTTATATGTTAAGAGCAAGCTTTCTGATAAAAGGAATATATCGCCAAGTAAAAAAATTCCAGTGCAGATGGTCATGAAAAGAAGTAATTCCACTCATCGGAGCTCGATTGCAAATTAATTTTGATTTTGCCCAATAACCAACAGCTGAAGCGGATTGCAACTGGGGGAACAATTTCCAAGGCAAGGCATACCCAAATGTGAAATCGAGTCATCAGCCAACCGTGAAATCCTTTTTACGATGCTACAATTGTGGTATTACATAGTACAACTATACATAATGTCACCGTGATTTTTCAAAACCCATAATCTGGTGATTAATTGATGGATATGAAACTGCGTTTCGTAAGAACTACTAAAGACAAAGGCGAAAGAGGTATATATATATATGTATATTTTTTCATCTCACGTGGATGCGGATGCCCTCCTCCGGTTTATATCCCTCGCCAGCGGCTCCGGCTGCAGAAGTGCCGTCAACCGGTCGACACACACGCTTCTCGATCGGTCCCTCTGGTGCAAGATGGAGGACGTTCGCGAGTTGGAGACGGCGATGTCCTGAGGGAGGATCGGGAGGACCGGAGGGGGACCCCCGAAAGACGGGAACCGCTTTTTGCCCTTCCTGTTGGCGAACTTCATGTCCAGGCACAACATGGCTCTGGCGGATGATTCTCTTTGTTTTAATGATTGAAGCGGGCGGACGAAGGGGTTCTATTCACTCAGGGGTGATCAAGGCCCTCGTCACACGGAGGCCAACGCTTGATGATCTCATTTCCAGGCGGTTCTAAAGGCCTTTGACGCTGTTCTCCTCGTTGCGTTGCACGGGAAGAAAAAGAAATGCCGATAAGAAAGGGAAATCTCGAAGATACCGGGACGCTTCGCGCGACCAGGTTTCGAGGGCTCTCGTAATTTTTTTAAATACAAGGCCGGAGTAGAAAAAATAGTCTTTTATGGGAATGAGTTATCAAATGTGACTTTTTTCATGGACTCGAAAGTGGCGTTATTAGTTAATACTAAATAACACCAAAATAATGGTAAGTCGAATCTGGCAGCGTCTGTTAAAACAATATCCGCGATTTCCACAAAAGTCTATTTAATATTTATTTTGTGCTGATGCCGTTTCTATAACCGCTAAAGAATAATATTTTTGTACTGCGTGTCGTAAAAAATTGTGACAATTATTTAAACTTATGCGCTTTCCGTTCATCTTTTTGCTGTTTGGCGTCGAATGATCTACATAGATGCTAAAGATAAAAGAGATTTTTTAATTTTTGGAAAATATTCAAAGAGATCCTATTTTAAAACTAAAAAAAGAGTTCTCCAAAATCACCTAGTTTTAGCGAATGCCTCGCGAGACGTATTCTCGAATCCTTTGGCTTGCTCTGAGATATTACAAAAATCTAAAAATTTGCACATTTAAATCTAGAATTCAAGCCGAAACTGTATAGTTTTCCTCTACTATTTCAGTTGTAAACTTTATTTTTCTTTCACTTCCTTCCGACCAATTTGGCTTTTATCTCTCGTAAAGTAAACGTTCCCATTCAACGCCCCTTAATGTAATATAAAGCCTTTTTTTCGATCCTTATTCATGCTCCTTCACTCTGAATACGTCATTTCATTATATAGGACAACTTTTCTACCCAATTTTTAAACCCATTAATATTTTATTTGTACCTATTTACGTTTTATATCATCAAAAAATCATATATTTAACCGTAACTTTATATTTATTCACGAGTGAAGTGATAGTTCGTCTTCTCTCCACGAATTATAGCTTCTTCTGGAAATAATTTATCCTCATGATTATATTAAAGCATTAACGGTACAAGTTCAGCCAAAGAAACGATTAGTATATTGCTAATTTAACCATGAATAGGCTTTGTTTTAAGTCCCCGTGAAGAGTTGTCAGGGTCGAAGTTAAGAAATATGAGGCTAAATCATAGTCGTTAAAACTGATACATGTCAGCTGTCTGAAGTGCAGGCATAGCAGTAAATAAACGATTTTTCACGCTTTATGTCGTCTATCCACCAATTTAAAAACCAGAGTGCTTCTCTAGGAATCGGTAATTAAACGCTGTGGAGCATTTGCATCTCCGTTGAGAGCGCCTAAATTGTTCTCCTCTCCAGCCGATAGTCGTCATATGGTCAGAGCGACGGCTTTACAACTCGTTTTTATGATTCCCGTGCTCTCCTGTTCCACATTTTACCCCGTGTTCATTAATCACTTTTGATGTGTGAAGGAATCGATTGAAAGAACGGTATATAACTCACACTCATTGAACCGTTCTAGAATTTCCATTTACTCCGAGTTGAAAGTTGAATGTGACCCGCTTTGCAGAATCTACTCCTGGCGGTCCCCCCCCCGTCCTCAGTAAAAAGTAAACTTTATCTTGCTTTTAGTGTCTCAAACGCTGAACAAGAGTGCCCTCTTGGCAGCGCCCACTCCCATGAATCATTCTCGATTCTTTTATTGCCGAGTAGGATAGCAAAGGGCGGATGCCCTGTCTCCATTCTCAATTATACGTCCCATGGAGAGGGGGGAAATAGTGAAGCGAAGGCTGATGCATCCATCTAAGAGTTTACTGAAGGTTCATCCCGTGATAATACTAGGCAGTTAATACTGATTTTTAAACACAGGTAACCGAGTTTATTTTGAAGCACTGCTACCGGCATGCATTTTCGGAGAGGTTTCAACGTGATTGCAGTTAATATTATTCTCGTCGATTTTAGTGAAGGCATACGTTCAATCGTTTCTCCATCTTAATTTCCTCAAGTTAAGGAACCACATTTTGTGACAAATTTTTAAAATTATGAAACATGAAACATTTAGTTTCACCGTGATCACTAATTTATAAAATAGTGGAATATTCATTAAAATTTCAATTCTATTTTATGCATTTTAATGTTCTTACAAATAATGGAGGGAAATTTAACGCTGAGGTTTTGGTGACGCTGCTGATGTATTGAAAGTAATGAATAAAAAATGCTAGGGCATATTGTGCTTCCTTGGTCCCTGTTTAATACGGTAATGAAAGACAAAATTTTCTCCTTTACTTTTCATTTTAGAAGTGTTAAGGATTCGAGTTAGTCGTAGAGACGTTATTTTTATGCTATTGTTGACATGCTATTTAGATATTTTTACCATAGCTAGCGACTTAGTTTAGGAATTATTTGCGATTACGCATTTAGATGAAGATAGATCCAATGGGATTACTTTCGTTCCATTTCTTTATCATTCCATAAAATAGCATATTTTCGTTGAAATGGGAATATAAATGTTACTCATTTTGGTATTATCTCACTCATTTGAAAACTATGCGCTTAGTTAGTTTTTATTTAACCTAGTTTTCTATAAATATCGTACACGTGTAGCCAATAACAACACTGCTCTACAGCCAGTAAAGTGGCGCTCCTTAAACAATATAGGGTGTAATAAATTTTTAAGACTAACTAATTGAAGATCAAACATATAGTCATATATATTTGCAAATACTATTCACCTTCGCTAAAATCACAGGGATGAAGTCGTTCCATCAATAGTTTCAAGATTTCAGTTTCGTATAAAACATGTGGTGCGTCTTATCGCATATTTTTCTTCCTAATATCATTTCATTTATCATGTTACGCAACGTTTTTTCAAGCTGACGACCATTTTTATCCAATATTTCCTACTATCTTGCATTTTTCCAATGCAAACCAATTTCGAACTTCTCCCAGTCGAGCATCTACGTTTTCCAATGTTTCGCGTATTGATTTGAAATTGATCTAGGCGGATTTCATCTCTTGTGTTCTGCTCCGCGTTAATTTGCACTTTTTTTTGTGTGTTCGAGGTTTGACGATAATCATTTCCCGCCCGTCATCCTCTGCTCTTAATGAGACTCATTAACATTTTGCCCTTGAATTCATGAATTTCACTTCCGCGCCTCGGGATGTTGGTGGATGAGTCGAATTTAAGGTAAGGATATTCTCTCCGCTGTCCTCTCCTCGTGCCGAATTTCCTATAGCTATTTCCGCTCGGAATTTTGCGCGGATGACTTTTTGATGGAAAGAGAAAATTCCCATCTCCCGACCTCATCTAATCTTGTATTTAACTGTTCCGCGATAAAAACGGATGTCACACTCGGAAACTATTTGTAACATTTCTTGAGACATTGGGAAAAAGGTAACGAACTACCCTTTTCTTTTCTCTTACGTACATGGACTAGATTTTTCTTGGACTATAAAGAATCATAAATGTGATGAAATATGGAATGCGCTTCGACAAAATTTCTTCTTTTCCTTCCAAAGTCTTTTCTTTTTATTCTCGAAAATAAATCTAAAATATCTTTTTCGGAAAACAATGCAAATGTTTTCCACGTGTTTGCTAATTAAATCGTCGATTATGTTTGAAGACCGAAAATTAATAATACTACAGAGGTAACATCCTTATTTCGAGTCATTTAATTTCAGCACGGACCCGACTAAATTTCCACTGGGTGTTGTTTCATAGCTTAAGCATAGGTGTGCTAAAATATTCTCATGTGAAGTGATATCCTTACTTCGAAGTTAAGAATGAAATTTCAATTCATGCACTCTACGCTGAGTCGCTTCGCCATAAAATTGTCTGCATCATCAGATGTATTATAAATTACGTTCTCCGAAATCAAATACGACGCCGCCCTCGACTTCGCAAAATGCTCAGCGGCACTGATACGGAATCATTCCAGGAAATTGTTTCCACACTTATCTTAACACTTTCGCGTTTTTTTTATTTTTTTGGAGCGTGCCACAATTGATTTCCTTTTAAAATCGCTACAACGACTCAATTCGCATTTGCAGGCTGAAAATGATCGAATGGTCGCGGGGTTCAGGAGTGGAGCCAATTGAACTAACGCGAAGCACCGCATTCGCGTTCTGCCGCGCGGCCTATCAAGTAAAAGTGCGCGCAGTCCATGCCCCGCATACGAATCCAAATTTTACTGCGCCATTCAGGCACTGGAAGGGACTTTATAGTGAGCCCTTTACTACAGAGCTACCTACCGCAGGTGCATTAGAGAGATTCTCGTGATAGTGCGTTAGAGAACATGAATTGCGCCGCTTCCTTGTTGCTTAAAGTTTTCCTTCCAGCAGCATTTCAGTCTTCAAACACTTGTGGAATGCTTACCGTTCATGGTTTTGCAAAGATTTAATCACACGGTTGATATTTAGGAAACTAGAAAATAGCGTTCTTTTGGTATTTTCACCACAAGTTCGGCGTCTGTATTCGTCTTCAAAGTGATTTGAGTTTTATTTTGATGCCTAACCTCATGCATCGCGGATTTCTTGAAATAGTATTTTGGCCCGAAAAAAAATTTCTGGCTTCCGTTAAATCATTTCTATTAAGTGACCTAGATTTCTGATGATATTTTGACTGCAGGCCTACCACGTTGTTTTAGGGTATCATTGAACCTCAACGTAAAATAATTCGCTGTGGTCGTAATAACCTTTTGATATTTTAATAAAAAAACCCTGGGGCGGTTTTAGACAAAAAAGAGTGTAAATTATGAAATCGTACTTCAGCAATGAATTTTATTAGTAAAAAAGCCTCTTCCGTTCCAAGTTGAGCGTTAATGGCAATGTTATATGATATCTACAAAATTATTACTTGATTTGAACAGTTATCGGGAACTGAAACCTGAAACAGTTACACAAATTCTTGACGACTTTTTTAGTCAATGCCAATTGGACTCGGAAAAATCTGCTATTTACTCTGAAACCATTATAACTCCGGTGACTATTATTGAGACCCTTACATTCTTCCACACCACATTTCAATGAACTTAACGGAAAACGTTCCGACTCCGCGTCGGTCGTTCGATCGCTCGCTATTCGGCTTATCCTCACCCATGGAAAGATATATCCCCGTGGGTCTTTTATGAACCCTTTCTCACAATCGCTGTTCGCATAGTCTCTCGCAGTTAACAGGCCACCGCAGCGGTGGCTCGAATAAAAGGGGTTTAGAGCGTGCTCAAGTTCCGAGCTACCTAAAGGAATCGCAGATAGCCAAAAAAAATCAAGATCAGCCGTCAGACGACTTATCCTTGCAAAACGAAATATCGCCTCGCGGCAGGAATCGTAAACAAATAATAAAGAATGAAGAGAAAACGGGTGAACGCTGCCAGAGAACGACGGTATCGTAAACGGGGGGAATTTACGAGTCGGTGCACGTATCTCACACGCTTAGGATAGCGGGGAGGAGAACACTCACGACGCGACGAGAGATCTTCTGTTTCAATTTCGAGAGAGCGGAGTAGTCTTCCCTCTTCTTCTGCGCTCCCTTTCTTTCTACCGTGGATCAGGTCTCCTTCCGGGCGCACCTTCTCCCTCGCAAAGGGCGAATTGCTTCCCACGCGAAGGCGTCTGCTTCCGCTTCCCGTCCTCTCCTAGCAGTCACTCTTGGCGCCGCCTCCGCGGACTCACCCGCCTCCTTCGACCGTGCGCCGCCGCGACCCCGCTATCCGCGACGACGACGATACAATCGCCCGCACACTCGCCTACTGAGATTTCGGCCCATTGGCGCCCTTCGAATGTGGATAAGCCGAAGGCGACCGGTGGCGCCTCCGCGCGGCGGGACGCGCGAAACGCGGGGGCGGTGGCGCCACGTTCAAAAGAAGCGGAGCCGGGAAGGGCGGTTACCGGCCGGGATTTCTTCTTTTCTCTTCCCCCCTCCCTCTACCCCCGCCGTCCGTCCGATCCCCAAAAGCAGACGCCGCCTCCCTTCCACGCTCGCCCGGGATAGTCCTCCGTCGGCGTTGTGTGTGCCACTGGACAGTATGTTTTCGGTCGGCACCGGAACGGAGGTTAGTTGCCCACCGACACGTCGTCCCTTATAACGGCCCGGCCCCCTAATAGCCCGCCGTCCTACCCTCTCCGGCACGGGAAGGATGTATCGTATAGGCATACATGAGCACACAACGGGGGCTTTCAGTTAAGTGATCGAGCGTCCGGCACTAATTCGAGTTGACGATTTTTGATGGAGCAGAAACATGAAATGTAGATGGTGATGCGCCCATGAGGATGAAACGGTTTTTTATTTCGCAAAATAAATATCGTCCCATATATAGAAGAAGCTGGCTTATTTTTTATCAGATATTTTTGATTTTCTCTTTCGATGTTAAAAAATTTGTGATGTGGATGAGATAGATACGCAGATTCAACTCTTACGAGAGGAATGCCATTGAAAAAAATGTTCCATTTTTACAGTTTCTGGAAGGAAAAGATAGTTGGTATCAAAACAATTTTTTTAAGTAGACGATGTATTTGAAGAAATTATCTCAAGTTAGGGTATTTCGACTCCAAATAGAGTGGACGTGCTTCAATCTGAAATAATTCTTATTTTCTGATTCTGGTTTCATCCACTTCTGAACATCTTATCAGTCTTTTCCTAAAAACATATATTTCCCCAATTAATGCTGCGATATAACTTGAGTCTATCCAAAGAATAATAAACTTTCATTTCATTTAGTACTATAAAACTTGATTACCTCCTGTCATATAAAGCCGATGGTTCGTCATTTGTTCGGTATGTCATTTTTTGTTAAGGTTTTCCATTGTTAGGCGACTATCCTTGTTATCATAATCATTAGTCCCAATAATTTTTCATATTATTTTGATTTCCCTCAAAACAAACCATTTCTTGCTGTTTTTTTGGAATTATTTTGTAAACTTTCATTGTGAAAATAATTCCACAAAGGAAACAATTAATTGGTTAATATGGTATGGCTTCGGGAATAAATACGTATGATGACGCTGCCTTTAGAATAAATTTGCCAAGGAAAATCTTAAAGATGCCCTCATTTTCGTCCTGGTTTCGGTAAATTGAAGCTTTTGTTGAAGTTCATCCAGAAAATAAAATATTTTATTTACCTTTTCAAAATCAGTGTGTTTTTAATCAACTCCCAATCTGGTTGATTTATTGGGTTTTTTTCGTTAATAATTCCCTGATAGCATAATTCCTCTGCTTTAGTTTTGCCTGTGGTATTTTATGCAAACGGCCTGTTTGGGTGGATGTGAACGTTTACTCAAATCATATTGAATAGATCGATCATGATATATCACAATCATTTTTCAATGCCGCAGAAGGGGTAAGATGTAGACATCAATTGGGAGAGAGCTTACCTAATAGGTATTTAAAATTGTCGGCGAAACTTTTCTCCGCTCTCAATAGACAAAACTTTATCGGGCGCTTTGGTGGTGGTCAGTGCATGTGTCGTGAATAACGAAAAAGCGTTGTCGAAAAAGAGAATAGTGCTTTTGTGAACTCCTCCCACCGCCACTCCCAAGCACAGAATTATTATTTTTTTGTTGTAAGTTGCGTTCGCCCCTATCGAATGCCGTCCCGTTTCTACCTCGCTCAGCCGAAACGATGGCGCCCTATCCGTGCGAATTATCGTCGAGTGGCGCCGTCTTCTTCCCTCCTCTCTGGCTAATAGTTATTTTCCATGTTGCCGTTTCAGTTTGGGGGTGAGTCGCTTCTTCCCCCTTTTTACTGACTTCCCTTCCTCTCTCGTTTCCGCGTATAGTTTATATCGCCTCACCACCGACTCCCCTGTCGACCTTCCGAGACCGCCCTTCCTCTGACAACCCCCCCACTAACCCTTTTCCGCTCTCATTTCTTCCTCTCTCTCTCTCTCCCCTTCCATTTCAAAGCCCTTCTCCTGTCCTACCCTCCAACTCCCTCAACTCCACCCCAAAAAGGACGCCCCCTTCCCGCTGTTCTCTTCTTCCCCAATATCCTGCCTCTCTCCGTCTGCTCAACCCCCTTCCCACTTACCGGACTCTCCTCCTCTTTACCTTTATCCGTCCCCCTACACCCCTCAACTCTCCTTCCCCATTTCCCCTGACTCTCCCGTCCAGCCGTGTGCCTTCTCCGCGCTTCGTTTTTCTCATGTTCTTTTCATAAAGAAGTTTTCGCGTAAAGTGAAAGGCGGAGATGACTATTGTTTGTCTCCGGAACAGAGAGGGGGAGAGGGAGGGAGTTGGGGGGGGAGGAAGAGGGAGAAAGAAGGACAGAGATCGTGAAGGTAAGAGAGAGGGACCATTTCGCTCGATTTTTGCCTTTTAATTGCAAATTTTTGTTCTCAGAAACAAAACAAAAAGATAATATTGCAGGTCCCGGTCAATACCGTTACGTGTTCCCTCTCCGATTTACGGCCCGCGATCTCCAAATGGGGCGTGGCGGGTGGTGGCGTTTAGCGCCGGACCCGCTCTCAATTACGTCCAGACACATCCCCCATTCGCTTAATTGCCCGGACCTGAAATAGGTCGACGGCGAGTACCCTCCCCTCCTGTAAGGCTTTGCTTCCCCACCGTTCCACCCTTTCCATTGTACTTTAGTCATAAGGGCATCCAGAGCGCACATAGCTTAGCATTTTTTTTTTATTCCAACCAGACAGTCGCCTAAAACATTTCGGATGGCCTTCAAAACCATCCGATCGAGGTCACTGTCTTTTCTGAATTTTTCTCCTCCCGTCAAATGGTAACTTAGGTCGGAAGATTCTCAGGGTGGAAAAAGACGGAGTGAGATTTTTTTTTCATCAGAGTCGTTTTATTCGCGAGGCATTTCTGCGATGTGATCGTGGAGCTGCGTCGTTATTCACGACTGGGAAAACTGCAGCGTAAGTCGGGAATGTTACCTCAAGTGCTTCTATGAAAAACTCAGATTTGAGACCACGGGTGCAAAATTCTACCTTTCTTTTGGTGGCGTCTCACTGGACCTAAGGAAACTCATAGCATAGAATCCCAGAACACATTAGATAAGCTATCGCGATTCAAGGCAAGATCTTGTTCCGCAAGATATCTTTGGTCAATACTAGAGATCTATCATTAATAATGTTTATTTGATCAGTTTTTTTCTCTATAGGGCAGTGTTCAAAGGTCGTGAAAACAATGATACATCATTCCCAAATGGCGCTAAAAAGTTGAGAATGTCCCCATTTATCTTATATATAAGTATATGCAATTTGGTGAACATTTCAGTTGGTTTAAATGGTCATTTTTAACTCCCAGTAAATATTATCTTTTTACCGATTTAATCCAATGAACAATGCACTCCCCTTTTTAAAACCCATTTGTAATGTTTTTTTGTTGATATCCCAATGAATAAAGTAATTCAACTCTGGTCGTAAAATGCAAAAAGAAATAGTAATGGTATCAAAAATCGACGGAGTCAACAGTCAACATGCTGTTTGAAAATTGTTTGGATTTTATCGGGTAAAATACTCATTATTTTCAAACATTTATTATTTTAAGGTAATCTACCGGTTAAGGTAGGTTTTTGGATGGACACAGTTACCTAATAAACATTTTGTGACTCCTAACAAAACATAATCCACAGCTACCTACTCTACATCAGGTCCCTCTTCATCTCTGAGTACTTCCTTCCTCCCTTCATCCCGTCCAACATCCCTATCCTGTTCTTGCCCTTTCCTCGTTTGCTTAACATTCCCCCATCTAGTACAGTCTTCAACATCACACTGCCGATCAATACGCCCTTCATCCATTTTTCCTGCCTCCATAGGATTTCTCCCAACAAACACCTCATATCCCACACCATACCAAGTGCTTCCTCATTTGTTTTCTTCTCGGCCCATTTCACCTTTTCCATTCTTCTCCAAACCCATATTTCAGAATCCTCCAATCTACGTCTACCCTCCTGCTTCAATGGCCACGTTTCTGCGCCGTACATAGCTATGCTCCATATCAAAGTTTTTACGAGTCTTTTCTTAATATCCTTACTCAACGTCCCTGTCATCAACTCCCTCCTCCTTGCGAAAGCTCGCAAACATTTGAACGGAAAAAAGAAACTGTACGAACACTAAGCTAAGTAGTACATCTGAGTCTAATTTTCATCAATAGGCGCGGCGTTTTATTATATGACATACGAGGGGTTTAAAATATTATTGTTCATTATATTTTCATAATTAGCCAAGTTACGGGCTATTTCCCTTTTTAAGTGATACCGAGGCAAGTTTCTGCGTATGCGTTATTCGTTAATTATTCGTCATCAGTGACTAAAAGGATATTGTATTGAAAATAGAAACAACTACAAGTAAGCGTTACTGGGGTACGAGTTCTGTTCGGAAAGGATTCAGCCATGCAATATTGTGAGAAAAATAGCCTACCTTGAACAAAAGGGCTTCGTCCCCTTTAGAGTACTCCCCTTGGGACTTCACACACTTAGCCCATCGTCTCTTTCACTTTTCAAAACAATCGGCAAGACCCTTTATGCGGATGACCATCGGCGGTCTCTCCACGTTCTCTTTTAACCCCTCAACGTCAAGAGTTTCGTGCCGCAGTTGCAGGGGACTTGTCCAAGCAGCAAACGGTGACCCAGGTTTTCTAAAAAAGTTCATAACTAGAAATGAGTCTTGGGTATGCGACTATAACCCTGAAATAAAAGTCCTGTCTTCCCTACAGTTTGTTGACGAGATGAAGGAGATTGCGACGGGGCAGCTGATGACCCTTCCGAAAAAGGACCTTGCTGATTGATTTGAGAAATGAAATAATGTACTGGGATAAATGTGCGAGATCCCAAGAGGAGTACTTCGAAGAAGAATTAGGCCTCATTGTTATAGGTAGGCTATTTATCTCAAAATATTGTATGGCTAAATACTTTCCGGAAAGACCTCGTATTGTTAGGATTAGGGTGCATATTCGCGAAGAGAGCAGGTAAGAATTAGACTATTAGAAAGGTAAGGGACCCCAGATTTTATAGTGATATTAAGGAAATTATCATGGCATTAAATTGTATTGTTATTTATTCGACCACAGGTATGAAATGAGAGAGATATACATATATTGTCATTGACTGATTCAGGTACTCCTACTTCCCTTGCACGATACGCAATCATAGCAAAATCGAACCGAAGAGTCCGAATATATTATCTTAAAGACTAAAAGTTAATGATTAAGTCAAATGCACAAATTATTTCATGATATATATGGTCATGTCTGTGTATGTGTATATGCACGAGTGTTTTGTATATTACCCAATGTATGTATATTCAAATGCATGCACTAATGAATAGCTGTTGTACTAACACCCCCCGCCACACGCCCCTGCGGTGGTTTGCAGGTTATTTTGTAGAAGTAGATTTACAAGTATTGTTATCGTGTGCGTATTAATTAGATTCAGTTGCCTTTCATGAAAATTACTCGACGTCCAGGTTTAATATTGTATGTGTCTTTCAATCGCAGCAAAAATTCATATGACGTCGAGCATAGGTGAAAATGTTTAGTATTTTAACCCTATCTTGGTTTTAAGCGTCACTTCAGAAAGTTTTCATGTTGTTTTATAGAAGTTCTATTTTTATTTATAAATTGCCCACAGGTAGAGCCAATCACTCGCATACTTCATATAAATTTGAAAATGACAACTTTTTATTTTGGAAAGTTTAAATTAATATGGTAAGGACTCCCATGACGATGTACTCTCCAATTAGTATTTATTTATTATTTTTTCAAACAAATAACTACTATTGATAATTGTTTTTTCATCAAGCCCTTGATTAATTAAATTAACATATGTTCCCGTAAAATCGGCTTCAACACACAATTTCACGTCGGCATTCTTACTTGGTGACACAATTTGAAAGTTAGCGGAAATCCGAATTAATTGTTGCAGTTTTTTTCAGCGTGGCGAAAATAGTAGTGTGCTGAAGCTCAGAACTTTAGACCACATATATGCACTACGGTTGAGTCCCTCCAATAGCTATTCTGTAGCAGGCCACGCTGTGACGCTTGACATTTAACGAGAAGATCCCGGGGTACCTGTCGTATGGAGCTGCTATTGCGTGGGATTCACTACTACTGAGGAATATAGGTCGTCAACTATTTGGACTAATTGCCGAGAATGAATCCAGGGAAAACTTGCAGTAATCCTGAAAAATAATCTTTATAAAGAGGTTGTTATCACGAGTTAAAAACTTATTTTCCTGGGATAAGTATAAGCCGCCGGGATAAAATGGAGTGGCAGTGTGCTTTCGCTGCGAGCGGATCGTAAGTGGTTTACTTTGTCGAGCGTGAGACAGCATCATCACGCAAAAGTCGATCGTGGTCACATGGATAGATTCGATTCCCTTATCCCTGAAAAACTTTCCAAGACGGAAACCCCAGGAATTTAATTCGCAGTTCCACTTGTAAAAGAAGTGAAATGAAACTGAAGGCTCAAATAAGACTACTACACACGAGTACGGCGAAAGTTCAAGTTTTTAAACTGGTATTTGCTGATTTTTATAATGCTTCATTTATCAATTAGGAGATACAATTTGAAGTGAATGATGTATCTGTAATGTATACTTACTTCGGTTTCTTTCAAACAAACAAATCGATCCACTATTTACGGCACCGGATGTGTAATTTAAATGCATAATTTCGTTGTCTAAGGAGTGTCCAATTATGTTTTTATTAACTCGTGTGGATAGAATGAATTCACGATACCTTTGCTATTTACATTGAATGCCACTTTGTTTCATGACTTTTTGCATCCTTCCCTTTTTTCTAGCCTGTATTAAAGAAGGGGTGGGAACGCGGATCAACTCAAAATGATGAATTTTAATGATTGAATGTATGTTTCTTAAATTGGAATTCCACCACAGTTTTGCGTTGCGTATGCTTGGAGTGATCCAGTTGTTAAGTAAACGTAGCTTAATTTTGGTTCACGCAAGGTTATGTGAATTGTAAGGTAACGTGAATTCATATGGAGAATGATTAATGAATTAACCACTGACTGAGTTTTGCCGAGGATTCAAAGCGTCTGGCATTGAAAATGGACGTTCCTTAAAAAAGCAAACTCAAATTTCATTTGTTTATGAATTTCCTTAATTTGAATAATGCTCATCCTTAAAACATTTTCTTCTCACGGAAGGAAGTCCAAGAAACTAGGAAGGGATGCATATTCAATGAAATGTCAGCGGTGCATCAGTCATGTGGCCAACGCTCTCCCATTCTGCTCTTCCATCAATTTTTTAAGCGTTACGATTCAAAGCTTTTATCGTCACATTTTTGATGCTGAGGATGTTGTTTTTTATGGGTTGAAATACGGCAAAATTCCTCATCGCATGTTGTTCTTCAAATGGGAATCCCCATGGTGAAAAAACACCTCATAAACATCGTGTCACGGTTATATTTTATTTGACATATAATGCAAGTAGCCTGAGTGTGTTCACCAGAAAAAAACAATCGACTGTGAAATTGGAGTGACAGAAAAAAATGATGACTTTTATAAACCCAGTAAATTGAGAACACATTGGTTTACATTTTTTTTCTTTTTTTAACTGTTTCATTTAAACATCTCCTTCTCTGCTTTCTGAGCTTCCAACGCATCGTATAGTTGATTTTATTAGGTTTCAATAAATTTGGTCGTAATATATGAAAAATATAAATTTCCACAAACTTACACCCTCGATTAAAAGATGCACCTCGCGTCGAAAAATACATTTACCACAGTTTTTCATTCGATATTACATGGTTAAGCTCCCATCGGCCCAGCATTTTATCCAAAGGAAGTCCGGGATACCTTTTCACTATTAATTTGCCGGCCCAGGATGCCTCTGCTTCGAGATGCATTTCTCTCTTAATATGTTTAAAGTAATTTAAAAAGTTCTAGACTTGGTTCTGAATCATTTTACTTTACCGCAGTTCCCTGAATTAGATGTAATTACACTAGTTCTTTACCCTAGAATATTTCTTTTTAACGTTTTTAGTGTATTGAAAGTAAAATGCTTGGTGTGTAGTGGAACCTATTTGACAAGATAATGAAACTTATAAGCTTTTCCAGTATCCATTTGGACAAAACTTGTTGAAATATTTTTCTTTTTTTCTACTTCAAAAAAATTTTTAAACTCTTAAAATTAATTAATAAGATTTTTTTAATTTTTTTACTTGAGCGGCACATCAACATATGGAAATTTTGTGAACGGGCCATTTAAAGTAAACATACTCGTATGGTTAAGGAAATGGGTAGTAGGCTGCCATTACGGGTCAATGGAATATAATGGATAAACGGAATTTTTGTTTAATGAAGTATACTATTTTTTCAGGTCTAAAAATAAAACAGTAGGTTACACGCGTAACATAATGATACAATAGTATTAATTTACCACTATCTAGAGATGAACATAACAGTAATCAATCTTTCGCTGCAAATGTTACTCTTCAAATGATATATCGCACTCGACTCACAACGCAATTGAATCATCAAATGCCTTTTGTAAAATTTTAAAATACAAATATCCATAGTAGAAATAGTATCCATAGTGTTCCAAATTGTACAGGATAATTATCCATAGTAGTAGCCCTTAATGGTTTGGTGTTACCCTTTTCAAGGTTTATCCGTGCTTATTGCCTCGCTAATAATGTTTTTCTGGGAAATAATATTCGCATCGTCGGGCAAGTGCCATATTAAGTGAGCAGAATTGGTTAGCTAAATTTCAAAATATCAACGGTAATGTTAGTTGTTTTCTTTATTCCTGAGTACCATGGTTTTTAATACCGCTTTACTTGAATTCAGTTCAGTGCAATTATAAATACGTACATAAATAAGTGCAGCCGTCAATTCGTCAACTTGTTTATGAATTTAAAACTAACAACGTTTTTTGAGGACCAAATACGAGGGTCATCCGGAAAGTAGTACCCGTTCGTGCCGCATGAAGTGCTGACGACGCGAGTAGCCGCTGGACGAGGTCAGATAGCTTCAGTGGCTTGTCTGCCTTCTCTGAGCCAAGTTGCGTGACGCTAGCATTGCCTGTGTTGTTTCTGTGATTGTTTACAATGTTTAAAAAAATTGAGAACGCCGCCAGTTGTGAAGTGAGGGCAGTGATTAAATTCCTCAATGCAAGAAACGTTCGCCCATGTGATATTCATCGCCAATTAAAGGAGGTGTATGGAGACAATGTAATGGACGAGTCGTCTGTTCGGCGGTGGTGTCGCAACTTCAACATGGGGAGGGGGAACACACACGACGATGAGCGTTCGGAGAGTCCGTCTGTCATTACAGACCTACTGGTGAGCTCAGTTGACGAATTCGTGAGGAACGATCGGCGCGTCACAATTGATGACATCTGTGAGCATTTTCCCAATGTTTCTCGAACAATTGTTCATGAAATTGTTAAACACCATCTGCATTATGCAAAAATTTGTGCAAGATGGGTCCCTCGCGTATCTCAATGAGCTGGCGGCGAAGGACTATGCAGCAGGAATACAGAAACTTGTCACACGTTATGACAAATGCCTTAATTTGCTTGGAGATTATGTTGAGAAGTAGTTTAAAGTATCCTCTTTCAAATAAAATTTTTTATGTTTGTTAATATTTACTTTTGTGTCTTTATTTCACGAACGGGTACTACTTTCCGGATGACCCTCGTAGGTTGTATTTAGTCGATGGTATCCATCTATTAATTGGCTAAAAATTAAACTCTAAAGCTTTTTCATGACATGCTAACAACTTAATTGTTATTACTTTTCGTGAATAACATAATATTCCCAATAAGAATAATAGAAACTAAGAGCAATATTTAAACCACCAAATTTCGCAGAAATTTGATGGCTTAATTGTAGCAATCATCCTTGATTCAGCCATTTTCCTGGTACATACGGATCTTCTTATATTATTTTAATAGGGCTTAGTGATTTTTAACTCATCGTGTATCTTCCATTAAGAGTCAAAAATAAATAAATTCTAAAATTGGTGAATTAAGCAAAAAGCGTATTCGTTAGTACCGAAATTTAGTTGAGAAGAAGTGTCGAAGCAGAAAATGCTTGAAAAACCCGAGCATTTTAATTATATCTATTAGTTTTAGTTGTGGATTATGGAAGTGTATGGAATTTAATTCAAAGGAGAAGTAACTGAAAATCACGTGTATGCGTATTTATAATGAATTTTTAATTATGAGAAGGAATATTATTATATAATAAATGGAAGCCATTAAGGGGAACGTCTCATTTTCGTACGCGTGGACAGATTACGTGCGTATATTTTGTGTTGATGTACTAAATTGTCATTAGTACAAATATTCTTCTAAGCTACACTTAAATTCCTGAAAAATATCCCTAGTTAAAACTATGTAAAATACCTTGGAGCCATTTGAACTTACAGTGATAATAATAGGTAGCTGATATGTTTAAAAGCTCTTTGCTACATACCATTGGAAATGAATTGATCATAAAGATCTGGAACAACAGTGAATTTCTCACGGTCACCGTGCCTAAAGTGAAGAAAACTGTGTTTGAAAAAATCCAATCAAGATATCAAAAACCTAATAATTATATATTTCAATCTTTTATTTTATTTCATCGATCCTGCGACCTTACCCTTGATATTTTAGAGGAGAAATAAATATGTAGTGAGCGTAATTTCCATTTTTGTCTTGCTATCTTAACTAGAGGAAAAGTAGTTTCTTTAATTATGGCAGATACCATTAGAATTCCTTCATATCCTTCACGAGAAAATATTAATTAAGAGAAGTATTTCTTGTGTGTAAATATTCTCCTGCACTATATTATATTTTAAAAAAGCACAAAGTGTATGTTCAAAACAAGCATGCTTTGAGTTACTGTTCCTACAGAATTAGCGCCATTTTTCTGGATATATATTGCGCTTATAAATTACACAGTGTGAAAAAAAACATTCGAAGGTCACGGTATATTACACGAATACTCCAATATTTTCAGGTTGGGGATGTCTAAAAAAGATTGAATGGAAAAATTGCATGTTGATAACATTTTTTAAAGGTAGCCTTAAAAAAAGTCATAAAATACTGTTTAGGAACAGGAGTATTGCTATGTAAGCGTTAATTACTGTTGCTGGGGGTCATCGTGAAAGGACTAATGGCTCGCGTTCTGGCTTAAGACCGTAAACGAATCATGAAGAAACAACTCTTGTCTCTCTGAAGCCAGTACATAATTACATAGAAGTAGGATTCTACTTTTAATGCGCTTTTGATGGTGAGATAAATTGCGTAGTTTTTAGTTTCGTAATTCAGCTAGTTGCGAATTCATTTCCCGAAGTGACAAAAATTTCAGTAACGTGAGGCTCAAGATTACTTTAAGCTCCTAATTGCTAACACAATGACTGAAACTAAAGATACACTTCGTCACGTGACGAAAGTTCAGTCAGTAAGAACCTTTGTCCAACTACGTTTCGCGTTGAGTTTATTTTTTCGGAATAAACTGGGTAGCCGAAATATAGGCCCTCTTCTTCTGATTGAAATCATGTACATTTAATTATGTAATGACATTCTTCCAAATATTAAGCATCTTGAAGATTACCTAATACATCGAAATCTAGGTCTAAATAAATTATGTTCTGCAGTTTAAAAGTACATTTTTCATAGTGCATCAAAAGTACATTCATGATTTTTATAGTTCGGCGCCATACTATATGAAGATACATTTTTACTCAGTATTTACCAGGCTCTGTGTCGTATTCGACCTTAAAAAGTTCTTGGCTTTGAGCATAATGCGTAGTTATTCCAAAATTCCTTCTCTATCTTGTATTTTTCTTCAGGAAACTTTCACAGATTAACTAGATATTCCTTCATGAAGATTCTCTGGTATCCTAAATGAATGTCAGAATATCCTATCCTAAATTAAAATTCATTTTCGTGAAGATTTTCATGGGATAACGTGCTCAATATAGCCACTATTCACGAGACGTTGAAACCAAAGTCTTCTAACAATACGATTAACTAAGTATATCATGATCAAATGGCTATTCATCTTGTACTGCATATGAGACAGCGGTACAATCAAACTTTAAATAGCTATATTATTCAATGATACTCGTTCCCAACTTTTTCAAACATCCTATTGTTTGATTACTGAATTTGAGTTCGGAGAAAATAACTGTCTTTTTTGTTTATTATGGAGGAAGAAGTCAGAATAGGTAGGTGAAACTCACTATGTCGGATATTTTCGAAACAATTTTTCAGTACAGTTCTAGACTCGTGTGCTCATATTTCAAAATGATTTTGAAACATAAATGCAGTATTCTCGTTGGCAATATTGTAATTAATACAAAAAGCTAAGTCAACAATCTAGGAATTAATATAACATGCTTACGCACACTTTTTTATTAATGGATATATCACATTTTCAAAGATTGCTTCCTCACACAATCAAATTTATTCGTATTAATTTTGTGACCAACATGTTTCTTATTTTGTTATTGATACTCATACAAATGCAGTGCTTCACGTGTACTCTAAACAGTTATTATAAAGCTGAGCATTACATTCATTGTACGTATTGATGTTTCAAACTTTGACATAAATATTTCAATACTGAAGTTATGCATATTGCTTTTTTCGGTCCTTCTGTCAAAAGTAAGAGACGCCGTCAGGAAGGAAGAATGTTCCTGAGCGTGAATGAAACTTTTCCTTTGAAAACCCATTCCCGACTCCATATTCATATATGTATGTACATGTCAAACAGCACCTGGTTTTTGGACAAAAAATATGTAAGCTTGTAAAGGGGAAATTTTTTTTTCGGCCGTTATATTCATAAAAGCATTGTCGCTGGAAATTTACTGTATTTTAATTCTATATCCAATAGGATAGAAAGTTTATGTTTTATGAAAATGCTCAAATTGTTTTTATTCTTCACGATAAAAATTCCTTTTTCAAACTTTTCCTGAAAATACAGAAATGATGAAATATTTTTCACAAAAATGAGTAAATCAATGGATGTTAGCAGGTATGAAACGGCTGGATTCAATCGTAAAAATCATTCAAACCGATTTTTAAAATTATATTACCTTTGTTTCAGAAAATTTCCCTAGAAGGAATTTCAAAGGAATTCCCAGCCACATTTCATTTAAGATATTCTCCCTAAAAAGTATGTTTTTGGACGGTCCCTGTCGCCTATTATCCTCTACGTATCATGAAAACTTCTCCCGTTTACCTTCTGAAAAGCCTTTTCTACCCTCTCCCCCGCTTATCCAATATTTTCCCTTCTGTCACAACCTCCAACATCTCACTACCTTCCAATATTTCGTCCATTCACTTTCTCCGATTTTTTTCTGATTTCTCGTAGCATTTTCATCTCTTCGCTTCCTGTTTAAAACTTTAGCGTTTTCCTTCCTCTCTGTACAACAGATTTTCTTCGTTTTTCGCCACAGCTGCAGCTCAAAAGCCTCCAGTCTACGCTCAGCTTATTGCCACCAAAATCAGGTTTAACGTCTCTATGATTATAGAGCTACGCTCCACATTAAAGTCTTTGGTAATATTTCCTGTACATCATTACTTAGTTTACCTGTCATGAATTTTCTTCTTGTAAATGTTTCTTCTGCTAACGTAAATCTTTTTTGTCTGCAACATCAAGCCTCTTTTCTCTGGCTTTATAATATCGCCTCCCGCTTTTATTCCCAGCTCAGACCATCCCCATGCCACCTTAATTATATATTGAGGACATACGTGTGGATAGAGGGCGTGGTGGTAGATTTTAGAGTAATAGAGTTTAAATAATGCAGTCTGTAGCTCTTGGTACCTTCTAATTCCTTTATTTTCATCCAAAATACTTATTATTTTTCTCCCTCTACTCTGCTTTCCCCGCATTTTCACATATTCATTTCTTAGGTTAAATAATTGTGTGGTTTCCTGTTACCTTCCTTGATAGTGTTTTTCATTGACATTATTGTTTAAATAGTGTCGCTCCAATAAATAAATTTCTGTGACGTCAATTTAGAAATTTTTGTGAATTCATCTCTTTTTATTTTAAGTATCTATGAGTACAGGGTTATATGCGTATTTTAAATAAGAATTTTTTTATTTATGCCCTAAATAATGCAAATTATGATGCTATAGAAGTATTTTTGGTCATATTAAAGGTGCTTGGAAAAATAATATGATCCTACACATTTCTTCACAGACCTTCTCACGTATTCGCATGAGAAATGAATGATATTATTTCGGGAAAATGTTTTTAAATCCTTCGATATCTACTCGATAAAAATCACGAGATTCCTTTGTGTTCAAATCGCTACGATATAAACTTGTGGAGTTGTGCATAGTTTCCGCGGGTAGCGATGTGCAGCGTGCCAAGTTTGGATGGAGACAGTACGTTTTCCATTAGTTGTTACTCCAGTAATGTGATGTAATGTTTTGGAAGCGTACCCCTGGGCTGTTTGGAGTCTTGTAAATTAATTGCAGTATCAGGAAAGCAATGCCCTCCGTTTATTGGTATTATTTTCAGGAAGGGTCGTAGTCCCAGAGAATGTAAACAAAGGTGACATCGAGTCAGATTTTATATAAAAGCCTTTCAAGTTCTTCTATGCTGATGCAACGAAAAAGTCAAAGAACACAGAGTTATTTTACCTTAAAATTATAATTTAACAGCAGCTCAAAGCTAAATTATCAAAGGCACCCTATCATGCATTTAAACCATAAATATCGTACCCAACCCGAAGGTCGGTTTGGTAGGTGATGGTAGAGTAAACCCAGTACTAATCCCTATACGGCGTGTGAAATTCACACATCAGGGTAGGGGGGGCCAGTTTCTTTCCCTGTGCCGGTGATGGTTTCCCAGGAAGATCTAGTGCCCGAAAAATCACATACCTTGGGTGGAGCTGAGGGTGCCCCGACAATCGGACCCGGGCCCTCTGGCCAGAAGTCCAACGCTCTACCCCTGGACTACCGTGACCCATATCATGCATTTAAGTTGGAATATTTATACCTTTAAACCGTGGCTCATAACATGTTTAAAAATGGATGACGATGTCCTGTTCATGTATATTATGCATTTTTATGCGAAAAGTTATATCTGTGTCTTCAATCATATTTTTATCACGCGATATCTTTATTGAAATCAATTTAAATCGAAGGATGGTCAAACATATAACCCCCAGAATGGAACCCTTATGCGTATCAAAGTTTTTCTCATGCTGATGTTTACCTGGACAGTTTTTTTACTAAATTTCGAATTTAATGCGCGTTTCAGAGAAACAGATCGCCTCATATATTAAGGTGGAAAGACATAAAAAGCTATAAGTAAGTCATTTGGTAGGGCTAAAAGTGCCAGCAAAATCACCAAATCCCCTCCAAGAAAAATTTGGATTCCCCATGTAATGGTTTCCAATGGTTTTCAATTGAGAGTAACAATAAGCACAAATCGGCATTTACTCCAGTATTCGAATATATAATAATCTGCCGAGAACTTTGACTTAAAGAGAAGCAATATTTCATAAAAAATAAATTATCCGTACAATGGTGTTAATGCGGTTATAGCCGGTTTTTTTCTTGGCCAGAATTTTCTCATTCTAGCTAGTCATAATAGAATTCTCCTTTTTCCTGACAATATTATATGATGAAAAGGATAATTCGTAAGCTACTAATAACTTTTATATTAATTATGAAAATAAAATGTAATTCATCGTCCTACTTTGGAGGTTCGCATTTCAAATTAAAAAAAAAGCCCCTCGGTATTTTCCGTGTATCAAAGTGATGTGGCTTCTCAAATAAAATTGCTGTAGAATGAGGAAAAGTCTCAGGTTGTCATCCAGTCAATGCCAGCGATCTTTGAAGGTCAACATTTTTCTGCTCCGCAATCTTCTGCCACCCCGTGCTTTCTATTGGATTTGGATTACCTAGTTCAGATTTTAATGGGACTTTTTTCGTGTCCTGGCGTAATAAAATGCCGCATCATTCGGCTTGAGTCGCTGAACACAAGCATTCGGCACGTACAAGAGCT
The DNA here is from genome assembly GCF_022747635.1 of Hetaerina americana. Lineage (NCBI taxonomy): Eukaryota > Metazoa > Arthropoda > Insecta > Odonata > Calopterygidae > Hetaerina > Hetaerina americana. The sequence continues at coordinate 73,564,342 of NW_027286069.1, read as the reverse complement.
CTTCGCGTATAAAAAAACACGTACATTTCGCACCAATTCACCAGAGGGATTGCGGATTTTCAGCAGATCATAAATTTTCATAAAAACTCACTTGACGACGTAAATATGAATAGGCACAATAAAAGTTTTTACGGGGCATCGCAGTACAGCGATTTGGTCGTTGTTTACGTTATTGCATTTCGTTTAACTACTTTCAGAAATTTCTGTAGAAAAAAGTTGTATTTGCTAGGCGAGGTCTGTTCGGTAAGGCGCATTTCAAAGGATACTGTTTTTCTAGGAATATTTAATCATGACCTTGGTGCATTTAATGAAAGAAACTTTAAATGCACTTCAGGTCATGGCTTTATTATTTCTTTTCGTCGTGAACACCATTTGTGGCAAATGGGATTTATATCGTTAATTCTAGTAATCTTTAAGACTTGATTTCATTTGAGGTATCACATTTACTGTTTGCTGTGAAACGCAGTATCATGTAGCAAAATATTATCGGAAGCGAAAGTGCTACGACTCGACTGATAAAAGAATTAAGATCTTGACATCATATTCTTTTGCCACATAGTTCATAGTTAAAAGCCAATTTTTATTGGCACTCCAGTAACTTATTGAATGCTTTTTTATCACTAGTAATCCAAAATCATCCCTTTTTGGCTTTAAGATTATCGATTTCCCGAAAAATATTGCGCAGAAACGTCACTAAAAGTCTTTTACTAGACTTATCTTGATATTTCTTAGATGGCAAATATAATCTACTGATATATTAATGCAGATCGGCGAATACTAAATTTAAAAACCTCTGGACGTAATATTTGCTTTAGAAAAAAGTATCCCAAATCTGGGTTCATTTTTAATACGGTATTTCGAAATATTCTCCATGTCAGGTGCTGTCACGTACACCAATCACAGCGACCAAGGAAATGAAAAAACGGTTTTCTATTCAGAGTGACACCTTTTTATACTTTTCCAATTAAATTTCGAAATAATACATATTATGTTGGAAGTATCAATATGAACGATACCGAGTTACAGCAGATTGATATAATAAAAAAGCGACTGTGTAAATAAAAACTAACAATCGTGAACAAGCTGCAAATATATTTTCAGGGCTACTGCTATTTAAAAAAAACTGTAAATGCATTCACCTGCAAATCTAGGGCGCACTGAATATTTTTCCGCTCAAAAATGAATTACGAGAAGTGATGTGGGTGTTATTGTCAATGGTGGTACCAGAAAATTCCATCGAGTTCTTAAAGCTGTGATTGAACCTTCTATACATCCTGTCCATATGCCATTTCTTGGATACTTATCAAGCTATTGTTCAAGTTAATAATAGGAGTACTTAATATCAGGTTCAAAATAGAAATTATTTCAGACTTCACATTCATTCGCGTGTTTCGTGAATTTTCTCCCGAAGAAGATATATTGTGAAAACTGTAATAAGGTACATTTAATATATTTTCTCCAAAAAAATAGGTGATTCAAGCGATTATCCTCGTTCATATTGATGAAAAACTGGATTCCGTCTTTGTTGTGCATGCAATATATGTAGTATCATGTTAGAAGTTAATGAGGGATATCACAAAAAGGACTAGAGCCCATTCCGTAGTATCTCGTAGTACTCTTGGTTGTTTTGTCTCTTTAGCTTGAATTATATCTCTTTATTCCCTCTAAAATGCTTCCATATTTCTTTTTCCTTTGCCTTTTTCTACTCATGTGGATTCCAACTCATAAAATAGTCTAAATTAGAATCTATGAAAGACAAAGGAAAGAAAATATAAATTAATCTTTAAGTTAATCAAAATGAAACAAGTTTGCCCTTGTAAAGTGTAGCTCCAATTTCTTTAAGCCACCCAATCCGTTCTTATTTCCTCGGATATTCTATATTTGCCTCTGATTTTCATGTTTACTCACATTCTTAGGTGATATTAGCAGGTGCCTCGTAGAAAACGCCGTTTAGCTTGTCTTCTCTATTTACGCATCCATCCATTTCCATTTTTTTGGTGAACGTACCAGCAAATCTTACTCCAGGATCCTCCAAAAGGTTACTCAAGGAGATCGTTTTTCAAAGCCAAAAGTTACTCAGAACCATCTGATCGGTGTCATTTTGTTACAAAATTTGTCACGTATAATTGTATTTTTTGCTTAAAATGCTTTGTAGAGCTTTTAAAGATATATTGTATTTAAAATTCACTTTAGCTTCGATAAATATCCTTTTTCTTAAAAAAGGCGTGGCTTTAAAGATATAATTTGTTCGTTCAAGCATGACGGAAATACGTATTCTATTCGAAAAGCGAACGATGTTCCTCACTAAACCAAGGTCACTTTTTCCTAGGTAATCTCAATCTTGATGAGTACTGTAGATCCTATTCTCGGGAGTTGTAATCTTAAAATAATATTTGCACGAAGGTACCTCATACTTCCCATGCGATAAACATGTAGCGGCTGCTGTAACAATTTGAAAGATATTACGTAAAGCTGTGAGCTAAAACGAAAGCACTGAGTCAAAACGAAAGGATGTCTCGGCATTTCTGAGCCATTACGTTGAGATTTGCAAATTGTACTTAGGTTACCCTAATTATTCGTTTTACTCATTAATTGGGACTAAATCAGCACAAATGCGAGGTTAATACATATGAAAAAGCATAAAATAAAAATTATAGCTGGAGAGAACATGTGCTTATTTTTTTCCTACTTCATAGAATAAGATGCAAAATTATGTTTGAAAATGTCTTATATATTTTGAAAGATAAAACATAATGCGTGTTGCTTTAATTTTAGATTTCGTGATATCTAATTTTTTAATCATGCGCAGAAATAGCAAGAATTAAATGTTCAGACTAATTTGTATCCAAATGAAAATTCAATTATTTTTGTGTAAAGAGTCAACATGGTACTGGAGTGAGAGAGGCAGCTGGTTCCGGAGAAAAAAGGAGATAACAGAAGGAGGCAGGCGATAAACTGAAATGATTGCCATTTATTTAAGCGAGAAGTTTAAAAAAAACCGTTTCGTTCTTATAATCGCTGCAATCCTTATAACCACATTTAGTCATCCTCATAAATGTGTAACCAGGTTTTGAAATTTAAGAAAAATAACAATAAAATTCTCGTTTTATATGAACGCCTACTTTGCTTTTATTTTCGTAATCATTTATTACTCAATAATAGAGGAAGAGTAACTATTAATTCAAAGTATCTATCCTTGTTTTGGTAACAATTTTGAATGACTATTGCGCATATCCTACTTTTTAATAGGAGTAGGTCGTTGCACCAATTCAATAGCAAAGGAAACATGGAATCTATTTTTCTCGCTGTCGGTTAATCCGAATGTATTTTAATTCTCTGTGTTTGTAATTTCTGCACTTTAACTCTCCGAACTTAAACCGATAGAATATGGAGGTTATATTAAGCTGTAGGATAATACGAGTAATATTCTTATTATTATTTTTTTATAATAATATTCTTTCTCGTATAACTTGGGAAGATATCTTTCCTTTGATTGGCGTAAATAAGTATGAGCGTTGCATTTCATCTAAAATACACCTTTATTTTTAGTAGACAGCGATAATTTTAGTTGAATAATAAGAGCATTACATAATTATGAAAATCTATATTTCACTGCGTTAATAATTTCGTAGAATCCTATTTTAAGCACATGAGCCTATTTTATAGCTCATTTGGCATATATAAAGGCTTGTAAAATTTGCACGTACGATTGAAGCTTATGGTTTTATTTTCCTTTGCCTTCTGTTGTCTCCCAAATAGTTCTAGTATCTCACACGTATCACAGAGTTGGTTCAGCTGGAGATATAACTCCAATGTTCCCTGGACCCTTAACTTGGACTTACTATCGTCGCATTTTATTTTCAAGGTCGGGCGACTAAATTTGCAGCTGGCAAGGCAGGCTTCCGAGTGCGATTTTTCGTTGTCCTAGAGGACTAACTGTCCCTATTAGTTGTAGTATTATTCACGTCAACGGTCGCTTTCGCAACCGATTTTCAGAACAAGCTTTTTCTTTCAATTAAACCTCATTAAGCTGTACCAAAATTATGTGAAGTAAATCTGTCAATCTTAAATATGATAACATTGCAGTACGGTAATGAGTAAATTGTATGTATTATAGTGTAGTTTAGGGAAGATCCGTAGAATTCTCGATTATTTTTTAATAATTTGGTAATTTCATTCCTACCTAAACTGAAATCTTGGCGAATTTATTATATGCGTAACACGACTGTTCCTTATCCAGATGATCATCTTAAATTGTTGTTGTTCCGAATTCAGCGCGTACCTCCGCAGAGCTACCTTCTTATCGACCTTCTTTTGAATGTTTTTGAAGAGTACATGAGATGTAGCCGTAATAACCATTTTTTTAATAGACATACATTTTCAAATAATATGAATGTGTAACTAAACGAAGATTTAGATAACTTCAACGCTACTAGTTTATTTCTTTACCGTTTAATGACAGAATAAAAAGCAAAAGAATTTAAACATCTGATATTACATTACTTATTTTAATTTCTTTAAGTTTCCTTCTCTTCATCACCACTGTTGACAATTTGAAGTATGTAATTTATGTGACTGTTAAGTGTACGATGTGCATGTGGGTATGATTCAGGTCCCCAGTGAATAAATACATCACATGTGCAAGGGAAATGTGATGATGTCATGTGGGTATTTATGACAGTGAACCTAAAAAAATCGCAGACACCCGTAAGAGTAACTCGGCCGCAAATTGGAATGAGGTCAATTCATATGATAGATTGCTAGGGAGGCACGTAAAAAAACTAGGTTTTCGCCGTGGTGTGTTTGGCAAAGAAGGGAATGAAACTCCAGAAATAGGTATTTGCTTGAAAATCGAAGCGGGAAGGGATGGGGTGGATTATGCTTATGAAAAAAGTCGCGTTCCCAGTTTTGATTTTTTTTTCATTTCACGTGGAAACGGATGGTCCTGAATTCGTTACTGTCTGTGGGGCTTAAAAGGTGGTATTCCCATGAAATTTGACGACGCATATTTGAAAATTGATATTAGAAATAAATTCATGTATAGTGTCTATTAATCGATAGAGGGTGGGAAAATTTAGCTGTCAGTGGTCAATAGCGCCAAGAATTAATTACAATTTTCGAATTTTTATAACTTTTGCGTGATGTGCAGTAATTTGAATAGCTAAATACCTGTAGAAAGGTCAAATGGAAAAACTAATAATTTTGCGCTGAGAAAAATGTGTCACATTCAAAGCCTCTCCGTCCAGTTACCCGTCCAATGCGGGGTGTTAACCGTGATTGTGTTTTAGGGGAGGTAGGAATATTTTTTAAAGATCGACCGAAACAAATGGTTTTATGCATGCCAATAACACTTGTTTTCATATCAATAACACTAGCTTTTATTCTATTAATAGATTATTGACCAAATGATCAGATAGGACTTTCAGGTAAAATATTTTTGACTTTAATTAAAAATATAAGTTAATGCCGCATATCTTGAATTTTATTTTAAGCATTTTGTTTTGCTTGAATGGATGCAAGTTATGGCAGGCTTAGTTCACATAATCGACCTAACTTCTACGATGAAAGGTCGTTATTCTTATTTTTAAATAAAAAATTCTTAATATTTGATTTTTGAAAGAGTTTTTGTATTCATTTAACAATTAAATCAAACGCTAAGCTCTACTGACCAAAAATCATCTTTAATGCAATTCAAGTGATACGTAAACTCATTAGTTTTAAATTGAGGCAATAATAATGTCCTAATGGCTGACTCCGTTGGCGGCGTTCTCGCCTGCGAACCCATGGGTCACTAGTTCAATACCAGCCCAGATGGATTTTCCTCCACATAGGCCATGGATGCTTGTAATTTTCTCAATTTCGTCCCAATTTTGATATCAGTTGTAACAAAGTACCAATCTCGTCTCTATATAGACGCCAGATAAATAAATGAATAATCAAATAAATAGTTACAAAAGATGCTGCAAGTACTTCGCTTACAATGCGGTTGTCATTAGGACTTCTGTTTAGAACCAAGATGTGTTAAATGGCTGACACTTATGCTAAGAGTAGGTACCGAGGTCCTTCAAAGTTCCACTTAAAGGTGCGCGAGCTTTCGGCACATGAATTTATATTTAAATTACCAAGTTCTCGGGGCCTTATCAACTAAAGTGTGATTTTTTAATACTATCAAAAATATACGACCATTGTGATTCAGTTTGAATATGTAGTGTTTCAAATAATCTTCTTATTCAATATATATATATATATATATATATATATATATATATATATATATATATATTTCCATTCCTTGAGAATGAAAATACAGTATAATAACATGTAGTCCATATCATTAAATCAAAAATTTTCACGTCATAAAAAGATGTTTCCAGATGAGGTCTATCCCCTTCGACCAATGTGAAAGTCCGGTGCAATTGGCAAGGTGCAAGAAAAGAGAGTGCGCTCTCCGCGTCACATCCGATCAACGAGGAGAGAGACTTGTCGAGAAATTAACGACGTCCGCGTTTTGAACCATTGATTATGAGGCGAGCGGAATGAGTGCTACGAGTGCTATCCACATTTAAAGCTTACAACTTTCAAAAAGGTCTCCGCGGCTGAATGAAAAAGGGAACGACGCTCTCCTCTCGGTAACGCGACCTCTTTAGATACCAATGACTCAATCTCATAGAGTCACACTCGAAGCTCCCGACTTATCTCTAAAATTTTACTTGCAGAGAAAGCTCTTGAAGAAAAAAACCCTTGAATCCCGAGTCACCTACTCATATCACGACTGTTGTAATACATTTTAATATCAAGTATCACATCTGGATAACTTGGAAAGAATTTTGAGTGCATAAAAGCCTTCTCCCAAAGTCATTACAACCATTTTCCTTTATACTTGTAAGTGGATGTTTTCTATTATTTTGAACGGCGTGGAAGAGAGCGGTACCATTTCATTCTCTTTACTGCAAAGTTCGTCTGCCTTACTAATTGACTCCGAGAATAGCTTAGCTATAATTTAATATAATATTTCAGGGAAATTCACCTGATAAATCAAAAGATAATTTGAATCATATTAAGCAGATTATTAATTTCATTAATGACTGCTTGGTGTGTCTAAAGAAAAGTTATATTTTGATCTCATAACTTAGCAGTTCGCGTACGTTCATTTTACTACCTTTGATCTCGTATTTTAATTGAAAATATAGGTAATTTTTTTTTTCAACATCACCATCTTCATTATCATCTCCATTAGGAAACATTTTTCTCTCTCTTGAGTATTTTAAATTCCATCGTTATCTTTCTTGATAGCTTACGGTAGCGATATGTTTGATAATAGACACAATTCTTGTTTACCTTTCTACAGCCTTATTTATATCTCTGTGTGAAATGTTTTAAATTCACATTCGGTTTAAAAGGATGTATGTACCCAGATAATTTAATATTTCACGCTTTGAAAAACTGAGTAACTTTTGCCAGTTTTTCATCCGCTGTTGTTCCCTTGAAACTCAATCATACATCAAGAACATGGAAAAATTTAACTAGACGTTCATTTATTTTGCACTCAATTGATTTGATACGTTGACTGGAGTGTCATGTAATTTTAGGCGCTGCTTTTGGGAACATATTGAATGCATTTTTTTTCTTCTCATTTCGCTTCAAGTGTTTTTAATCTGATATTAAACACTCATTTTATGAAATTCTCTGTGAAAATCGAGGTTCTTGAATCGATTCCAACAATCCCACTAGCGCCGTCAATCAACAACACCCGCAACCATGCGCTGCACATGGGGTGGCTTGCACTCAGGGATATAAAAAAATCTGAGGTCAGTCGCCAGGTGTTTCGCTACGAGCGTCGCTACGGCCGTACGTAAATGTAATTGTCAATCACCCCGAAATCAGTGGTGCAATGAATTTCAGTCATAGGCCGAGAAGAGCTGGGGGTCTCTAGTCACCTACAAAAGCATACCGTCACCCGGAAGCTTAATCAGTAGGGCGCACCAATGGGACCAAACTAAATGAGTTGTTAATGCTTGACTATTGATCTATACGCCATTTGATCCACGTACAGACTATTTCTTCGTGTTATATTTATTATATTTATGAACCTCGAGGCAGGCGTATTTACCGATTGCGTTTGGTTCGTATTTGCGTTATTACCTACCGTATTCGTGGGCTTTTAAATCTGAATGGCAGACCTCGGATAGGCAAACGACCATTGATTTTGAAATAAATACCGAAGGGGAAATTGAATTCGGAAGTGCTTCCTTTGTTAACTTGGGTAATTGGAAAGCAATTCAGAGTCCTTTTCGCCCCCTGACTCAATTAATAACTTCGATTGCTCTCAGTTGCCGTCTTCGTCATTTACGACGGATGCGGAAATCTTGGGATGGAGAAGGGAGTCATCGATCATTTCTCCCCATTTTACGGCCGTCACCACGATTCCAAAGCCAAAAAGAATGAAATTTCTGCACCGGAAGTTTGCTCGACACGTACTCTCGAGCAACAAAAAAAACCGCGTAACTTTTCCATATGGGTGTGAATCTTAGAGGGCCTCGCATCAGTGGAAACGATAATATATTCCGACCGACAGCCGGCCTTCATCTTTTCGCCTGTTTCCGCCCACACGCACGCAGTCAGTCCCATTACCACTCCATCACCTTCCCCCATCCACCCACACTCGATCGAGCTCCCTCTCCTGCCACCACCCCCCCCCCCCCTCCGCACCCGCGTCCCTCCTTCGCGTCCTTTCCCTCCCATCCTTTAACTGGCTCCTCCCTCGCTCACCTCTCTTCTCGCTTCCGCCCCTTCCCCGAAGCCTTTTCAGTGTCGAGGACCCTCCCTCTGTCCTCCCCTCGTTCTCTCTTCCTCTCATCGCCTCTCCTTCCCGCTCTCTCCCATGTACGCACACAACCTTCCAAACCTCTGTAATCCCACGATCTCCCTCTCTCTCCTTTCGCATCCCTCTTCGTTCGACGACGCTCATCTTTACTCTCCCTCCCTTTTATGAGCGTCTCCTCCCTCATTTCCACTTCCTTGCTCTCTCTCCTTTTCTCGCGTTCGGAGATCGATCAATATGGCGACCGCGCAGTGCAACGGAGGAAGAAGCAGAGGTGAGGTTAAAGAGCGGGGAGAGTCGCGGGAGAGATGAAGGGAGGGAGCGTGGGGTTGGTGGTGGAAAGGGAACAGTGGAAACCCCCCTCCTCTTCATCGTCCCAAAATGATGTTACCCCCTCCCCCCGTCGCTCTCATCTTCCCTCTCTCTCTTCTCCTCATTCTCCCTTCATCTCACTTTTTTCTCTCCCCATTAGGTTTTTGCTCATTTATCCCGTTTTCGAACCGTTTAGCCCGTCCGCTCTTGAAATATAGGAATGCCTTCCTCGCAAAACTCGTAAAATTAATCCCTGGCGTTAGTTGCACGCGAGAAATCTCCGGTTCACTTTCCGGCCTTATTAATATTGAGAGCAAAACACTCCACTACCACGAAAATGAAAATCTTTCAAGAATTTTCGCGGCTCTCCAAAGGTTATCAACGAAGTATTCAATGAATTAACGATTGGTATGATGGATTGTCTTATGTTTATATATATTTTTATGAAAAGATTGGAGCCTTCATCTTTCACCAAGAGGTGATTTCTCAAATGACTCAAAACTTGTCCCTTACTTATCCATATCCATGTCCAAAAGGCGTAGGGGAAACTGATATCTCGGGTGAACTTAAAGGGCCAACCGGAAGGGGTGAGCGCTCCAAATCCCATCTCGGGCATCTTTGTTGTTTTGGGACTAAATTCAGATTTTTCGCGCGTCAGGTGAGAAATTGCTTTATCGATTGGTCCTCCTAAGCTCCAGGGAATAATACTCCTTTCTTCATCCGAAGATGAAGATGATAAAATTTTACAACATACCACTGAGTCGTTCATTACATCTTTTCGCGTTGCTGCTAGGATTAAACTTGATTTGAAATGTAAATGACTATTCTACTCTAAATTTGGTAAAAGAGCCACGCTTTTACATCCAAAGACCAGCCAGCGTTCATCCACTCGATATATAGCTTCTTTTCCTCCAGCGGGAGAAAAAGAAGCAATGTATCAAGTGGATGAACGCTGCTCCCCGATGTCGTGTATCCGTCACCCAACCCCCCTGATTGCCCCAACCCTCCAGTTCATTTCATTAACCTTCAGGGGAGCGGAGGCCAAGTGTCAATGCCTCACCTCTTCCTCCGCCTCCCCATTTCCTCCGCATCCTCACTTCCTACGCCGCCCCTCGTGCGTGAACCTCGTGTAAACCTACCCCAATTCCTTCCTTGGATGCCTCTCCCTCTCCGCACACCTTTCTTCCCTGTCCCTTTCACCGTAACAGATCAACCCTCATTGAGTACACGGTCGCGCGCTCCCTAAAACCTCCTCTAAGTCCCCCGGGGCCCTCTCGCAAGAGATATGGCTCACTAGAGTGCACACGCATCAAGGATTTAATTTCGACCCCGGGACCCGTTTAGTCTTTTCCGGGTAATGCTTAAATCTTGGGCGGAATCCGTTCTTCTCCCTCCACGGTGCTCTTAGTGGAGGGAATCCGTTGTGCATTAGCCTAGGGGTTTGCTGTTATCTGAGCGATTAAACATCGTGGTCGGTTGGGAATTGGGTGGCGTTGAATCCCGATATCATACTTCCCACGCCTATGCAAAACGAGAAAATTAATTTCTAATAATTTCGCCGAAATTCATTCTCCAGGCTTCTTCCCCTCTGACTTTTGCGTTCTCATTTTCTTTTGTTTTTTAAGCCGAATTTGAGTTTTCCCCCGATTCGGAATTTCGGAATCATAACAGAACTTTCAGTCCAATTCGCGCTGAAGCCAGCGGAATGACTGGTTCAGGTTTACTTCGACGGAAATATTTTTTCAAGGAAGCGATTTTTTTGTTGATATAAAAGAATATGTATTTTTTCAAAAATTTGATGCCATAAAAAATATACATTTGTTATTAAAGCCTTGAAGCCATAGACACTGCATATAATGGTGAATGTTGGAAGTTGTAGGAGCCCTTAATGGTATTCATTGGGAAGTGAAGGAAACTTTTCAATGGCAGTTGTCTTCTTGGGAAAACTCTGAAAAAATCCTCACTTTGGGATTAGGTTTTACGAGGGTCACGCACGAATGGTGGCGGAAGAAAAAATAGGTTTATGTAGAGTCATCTATTTCAGTGAAAACTTTCACGATCGCCTAGTTCGTTTTTTGATCTCATGCCAAACCCTTCGGCAGTAAATTGTTTGAATAATGAACTCGTAGAATGAATTTAATTTTATTTATTTTATTCTAACTTCAAGTCCGTGAATTCAAGTATGTCTAATCTCTATCATTTGAAAATCTGGCCTATCGTTTTAATATGCCACAACACTATTTTGAAGACATGACTTAAATTCTCCTAAAAATTACCCCAGCTTTTAAATAAACTCTTTCCCGATGGGCTAGACTCTATATTTATATGGTGTTAGGTTATTATCATATCAAGAGTTACTATTTTAAGTCTTCTTGTTTCATGTAGAAGAGAGTTTCTGTGGTATTTGAAATGAATAACAGTTTTTAATATTTAGGGTATTCCGTGAAGATAACTTGAAGCTGTGTTGAAGCATAAAAATTCAATTAGCAATGTACCAACAGGAAATATTGTAGCTTTCTAATCTCATATCATGCATGCCTATCTAGTTTTGACCAGTCGACCCTGACAAATTCTTTCAATTGATATATTCATGAATTATTTCCATTCTTTTGATTGTTTCCCTGGTTCAATCAGTAATTTCCCTGAGAATTTTTTTCCCGCACTAATTTCACTCTTTCTTTTTAAACTTTCCATTTCCTCGTACTGGGTCTTCCACCACTATTCCTTCACCCTGTGGTTACCCACCATAGTTTATTATTCAACACTGTGTGTTTACCTCTGTCAAACCCTTATGTTTACCTTCTTCCATCTTCTTTTACGCGTCTATCTTTCTAATCATCTCTAATGTAATACGTGGTTTCCTTGTCATTCTACTAAGTACTAACCCTAAAGTTTCATTTGCGGCTTTTTATATCCCTTTTTAGATGTTCCTATTTTTTTTCTTTTGTACCCGCCACCCTTTCTTTACTCACAATTCCCTTCGTAGTCTGCTTAAACTTCATCCTTATCGTCCTAGTTAATGCTTGTACATTTCTTTTCCTATGCCTAGCTTCCATTTTTAATCCTCTTGAATCTGAAATTTCCCTTTGTCAGGACTAAATTATGATCTGAATCAGCGTCCGCCCCCAGAAAACCGTTCAAATTGATCACGCTGTTCCTAAATCTCTGCCTAACTAATTTTAATATGATCTAATTAATATATTTCTGAATCCCCGAGAATTTTCCTTGTGTATATGAGTGTGAACCCTGTCTCCTACGAAATCTCTATTGCTTTTTTCCCCACGGTCATTCCTTGAACCTACACCCCCTTACCTCAGTTTCATCTCTTTCTTCGACTAACGTCGCGTCCCAATCCCCTATCACTGTCAAAATTTTCCTTGCAGGAACACCCGCAATTATATTCTATTCATTGACCGTATATCCAATCGACTTCTTACCCCTGTGATAACTTGGTGGCATGTGGACTTGAACTATGCCCAAGCTCTTTGTTTACTACGCTTCTTCTTACATTTTGGTTTAATACTAATGCTGCGCCTCACTCGCTGTACATTGCTCTTAAATTACCGCTTTAGTAATCTCCGCTTTGTTTCAACCTCACCTCTCCTAGCCTTAAAATATCGATATCACCTCTCTCAATCTCCCGCTTTATATTTACTAATTTCCCTGTCATAAGCATTGTCCTATTCTTCCAATTCCATATTCAAAATATTTCTAAATATTTTTCCCTCTTCTGTGCTGCTGCTATAAATTGACAATTAAAATGTTCAAATGACGACCTCAAAAGCCTTGCCTCTTCCGCTGCCGGGCACGTCATACGGGCCAGCAGGTCGAATACCGGAGTTGCAAGGACTTATTCTCAAGTATATGTCCATCATTTTGCGTTGGGTTGAGCTGTTGGAGCTAGTTTTCCGTTGCATTACTCAATATTGTTTTTAATGAGACACTATCACTCAAATAGCCGCCCCTCTGTGCTCAGAAGCCTTTGCAGCCACCTGACTGAGAAACAGATGCTGCGCGGACTATCTTTCGCATGGATCCCACTCGTTGACCTACCAGGCTTAGGTGACCTTATCAGAAGCAAATATCATTGCTTCCCGCGAGCACAGCTATAGTGGTCATCAGAACGCGTTACATCTTCTTATTGGCAAAATTATTGACGATAATTAAGGATAAAGTTTGAATGATCACCTAAAGTCAATTGCGGCTTAATCCGATAATTTGGATGTTGTTAAATGAACTGTGAATAAGATAAAATATTTCGTGAAATTAATTATGTAAAATTGTAACCTGATTTGACTAAGATACTCCTTCTGCACGTTGAGAAAAGCAATAGAAAACCAAACTGAAAAATGCTGGCGTTTCTTCGATGAAGTGAGCGCAAGACGTGTGCTGCAATTCGTCAAATGTCTCGATTTAGGGATATATTAACTTTAGAAGTAGTCCATGGTACCCAGGAGCAAATTTCTTAAGTGTAGATGATTTAAATAAATGCTGATTGTTTAATTTGCCCAAAATTTCACTCTGAGCGCTCACTTGAATGGTCTAAACCGATGGCGTAAGCAGGAACTTTCAGTCGGTCGCCCTTTTCGTGGGTGACGATTCCCTATCACTTGCAAGAAATGTCATGTTTGCCCCGTTTCGCGCACGTTATCTTGAATTTAAGCCAGGAATCAAATCCGATAATGAGTGGCTCGTATGTTTGCAGTATCTGGATCATGTTGGAATGGGGATAGGTGGGGAAATCGCCCCTGAGGGGAAGCGTCCCAAATAGTAAATCCATAGGAAGACGAAAGAGAAGGCTACATATTCAACGTCACTCTGATAGGTTTTCACCGAATTTCGGCAAAAAATCTCTGGTTAGATATAATTTTTACTGATTTCATTTCTCATATAGCAGGAAAGTTTATATCCCAAAAAAAAACGAAATAATGTGTTCCAAATATGTTTACATTAAAGTCTAGATCATAATGGACATTATACACAAAGCAAATAATGCCCAGGAAATTTTGAGCTATTAACATTTTTCAGTTTTAATAAGTGTGGTAGTTCAGTTCATTGGTTGCAAACAACATCATCAGGAAGTATGTTTGTGTTTGACCACGATTATTGTTCAATGAAGGATATGATATGATTTTTTCAAAAAGAAATGTGAGTTTTGGCTAATATACGAGCTTGTATATTAGCTCGTATATATGGCTCGTATGCGTACATGCCATTTGTATTCTTACTCTGTTAAAATACTGTAGGGATCAAGGTATTGAAATTAATGAGAGTTCCGTTTAAATACTAGTAATAAGAATCGGTAGTGGTAAGGGGTTTTTCAACATATGGAATTAACACTGAATAAATAAACTTGGCATTTTTTCACACAAAAACTTTATAATATCATATTATAAAGTTTTTTTGTCTGAAAAAGACCAAGTTCATTTATTGAGTATCCATGAATTTTCACGAAGCAGAGCCTTAAATCATCAAATTCATATGAAATCATCATTAAATATTAGAGAGTTGAAAACATTCCATTTTCTCTCTCATCAGTCATCTGGATATTTTTCACGACTTCCTTCTTTGCATAGACAACTTCCTTGAGTGGGTCATCATATAATTCTATAAATGGACACTGAAAATAAGGGGTTTCCCTCTAGATATTTGCATTCAAAGCGTGAAATTCCAGAGAGGTCTGAAATTTAGTTGAGGTTCTGACAGTGCCTTTTGGCATGTAATCTGCAGACAAGGAAGCAGGAGTAATTATTGTGTATGACGTAATAAGAATTTTTATTTGAATCATTGTAACATGTAGAAGGCATGAGTTTTCTCCTTTATATTCTAAAGAAGCAGGACAAATCTTCGCGACATTCCAAGAACTTGGGTTTTTGCTCTGACTTTACTTCATACTTGCATCCTACTTAAAGCAGGACTTCTTTTTTGGACCACGAATAAAATATTTGTGTTATGTGAAAAACTTTTAACTCTGAATATTCAACCTTCATATTTTGTCTCAGAAGTCTGATGCATAAATTATGGGAATTTTGCATGATGCCAGATAAATATGCGGACAACTTTCATCTGTCCGCGCCGCCGAGGGATTTCCAGAAACTTTTTGCGTCTGTTTCCAAACCATTGCGGGTTATATACTTTTCAAAGTTTTTAAAACGCTGTGAGACTCGTCTAAGGTCGGACAACGCAATGTATTAAGTATCCCTAGGCACTGTGTCAGCATTTTTAAGATGGAACACGCTTCAGTCTTAAACTAAATGTCCATAAGAAATACAATATCCATAATTGTTACTCTTTTTGCTGAAGTCGCTTTTCCTAATCAATTTGGAAGATTTGATGACACAAGATAAAGGATATCTTCGTTAAGTATCATTTTATTTACTTCTTCTGCTATCTCCATAAACTTACGTGAATAAAATCTGCTCTTTAAATGGTGACAGCATCCCGTAGAACACATATGCATTTACACTTGAGAAAAACTGCACTCCATTTCCAAGTGTTTTTGGCAAAGGAATTATTTTTCAATTCTTTTGAGTTTTTATGATTTTAAATCTACTGGTAAATGAATTTGACAATAATTTGTAATTGTAATATTTTTAAGAATGGTTGAAGGGCTTCATGTTGAATAAACGATGAAATAATTCCTTTCTTTGGAAGGCAACTAATTAAGTGATACAAACATTAATTTTTTTATATAAATGACCATTTTAAATAAAATTCTAAGTGTTTTATCTAGTTTATCAAATAAAATTAATCCTCTGCAGAAGAAAGATAATTTCGAAAGCACTAAACCTTGGCATAGGAATAGCATGAAAAGTATTCTTCATCTTAAGTTTCATGCATAAAATTAAGTATTGAATGCCGTCTCAAGTGTATTTTCAAAATAAAATATTTATTTTAAAATGTCTTCTCTTAAAATTTTCATATATGGTACTAGTTAATAATACTTCTACTATTCTATTGCTAGGGGTAGACCCTAGTCAAATTTAGAGACCCCAGTCGAACCGTTGGAGAGCCACCAATCCCGAAGAATATTTTTATAGAAAATAGGTATTTATTTAAACTTCACCATTTTACAAATTTATCAGTTAACATAAATACTTAAATCATCTGCCGCGTTGCTCTGTTTCTTCAAATCATTATAATACGTTTTGTTTTTCATGAAGTGATAGAGTTTTGCATAAATGTTTGAGACTCAAATTAACGTGCTTCTTTACTGGACAACAACGGAGTAAATCCACTTTGAAAGCCCTGGATTGTTTCTCTAAGGTTTTTGAATTTTTATTTGGAATACTGGTGCACTCTCGAGCGTCATGAGGAGATCACTTATAGTAATGCATTCTGTTCTCTTAGTGGGGCCATAAGCTGTGAACCCCGTGGTGTCTTTCATTAAGAGCGTGCTAGACCCGACGTCGGGCATCTCACTATCGCCCTTCCTCTCTGAAATTCCCACTTTGGCATAATCACCCCAAAAGAGCCGGATGCTGCTATTAGTCACACGCCTCCAATAATAATTGCTAACATCGCCAAATTGTCTCATGTGAATTGAATCTCTGAGGGCCTAATCCGTCGTTTACGTTATCATTCTGCCTAAGGAATCATGGCATTCTACGTTTGGAATGAAATATCTCTTGAAGTGGCGAATTACGTTTTGAAGACGCCAAATGTCCCTCTACTGATTTATCTGCAGGAAATAATATATTTTAGTAAAGATTTCTATATCATTACGAGAGTTAACCAGGTATTAATCAGCGTTGTCATTTTAAAAATACCACCCCATCAACCTCACAAATTTGAAAGTTAAACAGAAATAAATTGATAGACGAGTTTTCAGTCGGGTGGTGAATATTTAAATGTCCCGAAATTAGGTCATGGAGCCCGTTTTTCAAAGGTACAGCAGCCTTTATAGCAATAATTAGTTGAGCTAAAGCTAAAACAAACTGGCTCCTGATGTCAAGTAAACACCATTGGTTAAATTCGCCTATGTAAAATCTGACGTCATCTTAATATCATCGGGATCTCACTGGAAAAGCGACCCAAGGGTGTGAGAAAATTGAGTATTTAAGTGCATTGAAATTGTCTAGATCAGTTAAGCTGTTTTCGGAAATGGCATTTCAAAAATCAAACCCAAATATTCATATAATTTCAATGCTTCCTTAGTTATTTTCTTTGGATAAATTGTAATCAATTGTAACTCATTCACAAATATTATTTTTCCGAGATGTATCTAACGTTTCTTTTGACGAATCCTTACATTCATCTTGGTGATTTGAAACAAGCTATCTAATAATGATCATTTATATTCTCACCTGGGGCAAACAAGAACTGAAAGCAAGGAAAATCATTATATTCATTTACCAAGTAGTGGAATTCTGCTCCAGTCCCAAAATAATGCAATAATCGCTCGGATCGAAAGTCTTTTCTTGATTGATGGCTGAGTAAGTGGAAGAGGTTAAGAGAAAAAACGGGATCAAAATCTAATTTTCCTCCACATTGGCCATTCAGAAATATGCATCAGCATTTATACTGATTAAACGATCAAACCCTACCTTTCTTTGGCCAAAGCCTAAGAATCCACTTGGCGGATGATTATACTACACTCTATCTCCTCTAATTTGCTCAAATACATTTCTATTTCATGATAACTTAAGAAACGTATGTCTCCATTCGTATCTTATTGGCTACAGTTTTGTGACACTGTTCCCTCCGAACCGCGAAGCCCGTTGAGGTTTCACACTCCTAGTTGGTAGTAATACTCTCCCGTGTCTATAAACCTTGCTATTCGCCGTACGCAAAATTAATACGTACTAGTTGCATGAAGTAATGTCACCACGTGGACGATTTTACTCCTCCACATCCACTGAAACACGTTAATAGCACCTTGAATCCATTAAAAGCAATGGCTTGCTTGAAATTCATGCATGAATAATTGATAAGTCCATTCCTGGGCATAGAATTTGCGTAGACCAAACACATACGACGATCCCGAGGCGACAAACTGAAGAAAATTACGTCACGAAGGGAAATAGATTTCGTAGGAACAATTATGGGTTACGTAAAGCGGTGGTATGTCCGGGAGTAATATAGGTGGGATGTGAGTGTCCACGCAAATATGTTCTACGTTAGCGAGTGATTTATCGGATGCGGCTGAAAGCAATAAGAGAGAGAAAAGGAGTATCTGAGTACATCGTGGCCAGAACTCTTCTGTCCTTTCCAAAAGAAGAATTTTCATTCATGGATGCAATGGCTGAGCTCTCTATCCTCCCGGGCTCTCTTAATATCTTCCCTCAGCACCTTGTATCCCACCCACCCGCATTTGAGAACTGACTACACCTCTCCCTTCACTTTTCTATCCCTCTCTTTCTCTCCCCTTCCCTCGATCCTTGTGTCTCTCATGGCTGTACGTCAAAAGAAGAAAACGTTCGCATGCGTGGGTCGCGACACATGCCGACTCTGTTTATTTAGGGGGAAATTTTACCCAGAGAGGTTATTCGCATGCGAATCTCCGGCTTTGGAGCCTTTGCAGCGTCGTTTTAACGAGAAACTGAATGCGTCGTCTCTACCGGAATCCAGAGGACTTCGATGAAATTAATAAAACGTTAAATTTGATGCTGTATTTTATTCATTGCAATTTTAAGCAACAGTGAATGTTTAGTGTGCGATTTTAAGTAATGGTTAGTGAAAATGGGGTGTTTGGCATGCTCGAAAAATTCATACCTATTTTTACCCATGATTTTTAATTGATGTGCAAGAAATGAAAAGGGAATACTTCAAATTTAAAGCAAGCTTTAGCTTCCCTCAAACTAATATTGCGGCTCCTAGGTTTCATATAAAGCATGAAATAATGAGACTATCCCGTGAATCGAAAACGTAGCTAAGAAATTTGTGTAGTGTAAATGATAACCATACGTGAGTTATAGAACTGTTACGATAAGGAATTTGGGAAAATAAATTGTAGGAGTCTGAAATTCTTTGATGCCTGATGATTATTTTCTTCACCAATATGATTCTATGAATAGCTAAAGATCACGTGTTTTTTTTCAAATTCTTGTTAAATTTTATCTCGAGTTCGAATATGTATTCGCAAGTTGTTGCCCATAATTTTTCACAGAAATAAGTCATTGAAACTAAAAAGGCGAATGTAACTCAATGTTATGAGCGCGAAATCTTCATATTCGTCAATTCTGGGATGAATGAGAAGCAGTCGTCCACTCAAACACATCATGTGGCTGACCCCTTTAATGCTCACTATGGTCTCCTGTGAGATTAATGTCTTGAAATGTCTTAGTTCTGGTATTATTTCATGTATCTAATAGGAAATAATTTTCTAGTTTTTTTATCTTCCAGTATTTATTCCACATTATCTGAAGCAAGTCAAAATAGGGGATAAGGGATAAGACGTATGCACAAATTACCAAACGTTCAACTGCTGAGCTACTCTCCGCATTTGGCCTTTAGATAATGTCGATAAATATTGAATTATGGTTTGAAACCTTCTTAGTTCTGTGTTTTTAATCTAATTTCTTCTTTTACTATTCGTAACACAAATTTTTCTGTTCTTCGATCTGTTCATTTTAACTTCATTGCTATTTAAACCGTATTAAGAACTGCTCAAAGTGTATTGACCTGTGTAAATATTTTTCCAGCACTTAAAAAAAGAGGAAGTTCTCCAATTTTATTGCCTCCTGTTAATCCTTTGGCTTAACCTTTTAAACTTCTCTTTCCTCAAGCATCGGTCGTTTGGGCTTGCTTCCTGGTGTTTCGGTAAGTGTAGATGACACGATTCAGGCGACTTTGGAGTTAAAGAGGAAAAAGAGAAATGGAGATGTTACTTGAATTTGAATACCGAAATGCGTAGCACTACTCCCGGGGTTCCTGCGCCCCAAGTAAACAACCATCTACAGACGCATGCAGCTTAAATTTGTACGATTAAGTCAGCTTTAATTTGATTTAACATATATTCTTTGCATAACAAATGGTTAACCTATAAGGAAGAAAATGTAATTTGGAATTGAAATGAATGAAATTGAATTGATATATTTACGTCCGTGATGCTGTAGGTGCCCTATCTTGATTCGGCTGCATTAAAATAAAGCTGTTTTCTTTCCTTTTGATACTATTCCGCTGAGTAACAGGATAGGCAATTCAAAAAATTAGATTTGTAAGCTTTAACCATTTTACAATTCTATTTATAATATTATATTGATAAAAACTTTTTACTTTTAAGCCGTCATTTTAAAATTCATAGCTATTATCCGGTTCTCTTTGACAATTTATTTGGAAAAACTTTCCCAAAACTCATCACAAAACATCTCAACCTCAATGCGATACTCTTTCTGTTTAGAATAAATGTGTAATTTTCCTAATCAGGGGCTCTATAAAGCACACGAAAAAGTAGGCAGTGTCAAGTAGTCGCCAAAATCAAATGCAATATAGCATAAACGGCCCAAAATTATACTCCTGGGTCCCGATTGAAGGTTCTTTCTTGTAATTACGTTAAACCTTTTCAATAAATTCATCTCCTCCTCTTCCTAAGCAACTACGGACTCACTTCATCCCCCAAAGGCCTCCGCGAGCATCTTCAGTAATGCCGGCAAGCCTTTTTCTTTTTTTCTCTCAGGGAAGCCGTGCATAAAATTATTAGACCCTCAGCTCACGAGTAACCGATAGTGGACTCTTGCTGTTCGCATAATTTATGATTTTCTTTCAAATTGGGCCCGCTCTTATATTTTCAGTTTGTTCGGTGTTTGAGTTGGAGCTCCCATTATGATGGGACTCCCACTTAAAACTTATCCTTTGATGGTCCTTCCTAAATTTCTTATTCGTGTAGCGAGTTACATGAACAAGTTCCTTTTGGTAATCGAACGTAGAATGAAAGGCATTCACTCTTGGAGACCCGACGCATCGCCTGGATCATATTCAGGAATTGGCGGTGAAACGAAAAAGTGGTGCTTGTGGGAGGATACACGTAGGAGAGAGCATTATTTGAGCGAACTCCACCGCAACACACGACAACGTTATCAAATGAGGCAATCGGAGCACTAATATAATATCCGCTTCCCCCCTCCCTCCCCCCGCCCACACTCTCTCATCTTCCTGACTCCGGCTGTCTCGCAATATGGAGCACGGATGCCTTTGGTTGAATTCCTCTCTCGGAAATTAAACTACCGTCAAGCGGAATCCGCATTTAACGCAAATCCTTGAGCGTCCTGGTGAAGTTCGTAGGCGTGGCCAGTGGTGATCATCTCCCGTTGCGAATTCCTCATCCCCCAACGTGATAAGTAAGTAATGCGGAATCTGGGCAGACTCCCAGGGCTCCCTCAGTCACTCACGGGTGCATTACGGGGTTCGGAAGCATGAAAGGCCACGCAAAATCTAGGCCTCGCCAGCCAAATCTCGGGCTGTGTAGCACGCTGAGTGGAGAAGATTAAACATTCGCGTTCGCCCCCCCCCCCCGCCAACCTCGCCGGCTCCAGAGCATGACGTAATGAAGTTCGTTTCACAGTCACCTCGAATGAATGGCATCTTCACACCCCGTATTACGCCTAATAAAAGATGTCACGGGAACGCATCTAGGACTCAAAAGCGAGGTGGTATCTTTAAAATTGATAGAATTTGGTCCCCAAACTTTCGTGTTTGTCGTTTTTTATCAAGTGGGTTTAATGGAAAATAGAGTTCAAATATTTTGGATTTGGTGGGAATTTATTCCTTCTGAGAGCAGAGGATTTCTCACGGTTTTTCTTGGGCATTGCGTTGTTGTACTTTCCTTGTAAATGTTTGCCATAAATACGAATCAGCGTGCCAACTGGTATTAAAATGAATATTTATGATGTCCTGTGTGATTACAGTATCTAAAATATTTTCCCGAAGATGGATTTCTCGTTGAAGTACGAGATGATTATTTTAGATGCAATGCGGATGTCTCAAATTAATGCTCTTGTGTAATTGGTGTTGTTTTGCACTTATATACTAAATGTATTTGCCTTCCCTCGCTGATATTCATATCATCCTGCTTTTTTGCACGCCAGCTCATTATCACTTACATGAATGGAATCCTCTTTTCGAAATTTACTCATGTTTTAAAATATTAATAACCTTTATTGATGAATTGAGAATTCAAAAAAATCCAAATTTTAATATTTTAAATACAAACTAAATGATGCCAGCATTCCACCTAAAATTATATTATCTATGCCTAGCAATACCGTGTTTGCCTAGTAGGTATTTTGAGTTTATTAGATCTCGGGTTATTATGCTAATGTATGCTCGACGAGAATATGTAAAACTATCGTGCCTTGCGCTTCTGCGACTAAAGCTTGTTTAATTAAAACAAATGCTATCAAGCATTCATTTGGAGTGTTGTGGGCTCCAAGATAGGTATGCCTATTTACAAATAAAACATTTTCTGGCGTCACTTGGTGGAAATTCTTCATACTGAACTTAAAATTAAATTTAAAACACTTCGCTTTTCCACATAAAATTTTTATATGGAAAAGCAAAGTGTGTTAAATTTAATGTTTAGTTCAATATACCTATTTACGTATAAAATGTCATGATTCTCTATATAAGTGCGTGAAAAGGAAATTATGCGTATTGATTTTAATCGAACAATGAACCTTTGGCTCATGTGATCCTTTGAATCAAATAAAAGCAATAGCTTTACCGACAAGGGGATAGAAGAATACTTATTTCCTTAACCTCCAACCTTAAGCACCCATGAACTTTGACGTTGTTGATTTCGTCGTTCCCCAGTTACCGATTATTCGTATTGTTGATTTTATTTTTTACCACATTGCACCTCAGCCGGAAATCGTGAATATGTCTGTGGGTGTATTTCGTTTGTGATAATGGACAAAGAATGCTATCAATTTGAACCTTTTTAGGCTTTGATGTTATTATTTTTAATTAATTTCATTTGGTGAAGTTTTCTTTTGAAACCTTATAAAAACGACATGCCTCTCTAGTTCTATAGGTAAAGCTCCTTTAACGTGGTCAAATTTTTCTCCGAATTTTGTTCAAGAAAGTTTTATACAAAATAGTAAAATTTAACTGTCATCATGAACACGATCATGTTTAAATTGAATTATCTTGTACGGCTTTCTTCTCATCAAAGTTTTTGTTTAGAATACAGTTCGAAAATATCTTGGGAATATAATGCCTTTGAACGGAATTAACTAATCAAAACTGGCATGCAGACAACACGCTCAGCGATGTGCAACTGATGGAATGACAATGCTGAATCGTTCTTCTGGATCTTATCAAATCGCGAATTTATTTTCGAAGGGACACCCCGAAAATAATAAACAAATTGTGTCATATGTTTCCACCGTCGTTTTATTCCGCAATTCTGTGGTAAACGAGAAATTTAAAGGTCCTCAATCGAATATTATCGAAATATTTCCATTTTCCACGAAAAATATTGTTTTTTGGCAAAATGTTGTAGTTTAAATTACTGAAACTAATTACGAATAACATTAATTTTACGTGTGCAGCCACATTGCTAAAAGTGGGTAATTATTCTCAGCAAATATTCTTCGACCTTGTGGACACCTCATCAAAGTTGTGGTTCAAGTTTTGGATTTGGGTCACTTGGGACCTAGGTTTACATACAAGATAACTTGTGCATTTATCGTGACAAATTTACTTCGTATCTTGTAATAGCAGCTTAACGACTGGTTACTCCAGACCATTCGAATGACCCGTTGTCTTTTCCAGATTGTGAATTCCCCTGAGTTGGCTGTGAGATGTAAACTCAGCTATTTAAATACGTACATTTGTCAATTCACATTTACTTCTATCATAACAAGCTTAATCCACGGTACAATGGTGCTTCTATTAACTAGATAACTGTATGTACGCACACGTAAACCGACAGATTGCACAAGAGCCATGCATACCGCTTATATAGATGTCTTATCTGTGAGAGGAAATAATTAGTTCCATGCAACGACCAATTTTTTTTGCCTTTATGCTGTAAAGGATTCCGTAGTCCGATTTCCTTGACCATCTCAGAGTGCCAAGAAGGATCTACGTAATATGCTACGCGCTTCAACAATGAATCGTCCAAAATCGTACGGACTGTGTCAGTTTTTCCTTTCTGTAACGGTCAAAGTATTTAGAGTAAATTCTTCTCGAAGCTATTTTCTTCAAGGGCCTCTGTTGCTCCTCATAGTCAAAATCACATCATAGCCTTGTCCAAAGAGGCCTCGCCATTAAGAAAAATTCTTTCGGAAGGTAAAGGAAGATACTTTTTGGGAATAACTCAAATGCTTGCCTGCGATCAGAAACTGGTATTTATAAGCTTAACTCATCAGCCAAACCATCTTACGTGTACACAGTTAATAAACATGATCACTCAATCCCTCATCCGCAAAAATATTCCAATTGTGTTTTCTATTTCTTGGGACAGAAGAAAACCCTTAAACGCATTCAAAACGCATAATGTCCGTTGAAGTGCAGAAATATCACATGATTTAAAAAAAAAACAAGAAAATTTCTTGAAACATCCGACGGAGCTCGGAGAAAAATCGGTTAGTTCTGAGGCTATCACGCCATTGGCAACGAGCGTGACAACTGATGAAGTGAGAGGCGATGTGAGGCGAAGTGAGAGAAGAAATCGTCGTTTCATACCTTATTCGAAGTTAGTGGTTGGAAGATTTACACAGAGATTTTTAAATAGCCAAAAATCAATGCATACTTGGTGGTCAAGAGACACTTCATGACTCGCTGTAATTTTGTTTAATCTTACCAGTATTACAGCTTCATTTCTGATTCTCCATTCTATTTTTCTCTCCTTCAGACATACCGTGAAGGCACACCAATCCCGTCACGTTGACTTTTTCTGATAATGGACGCTTCATTGGCTGAATTATTTTGAGAATATTAGCAGGTAATATTGTAATGATGTGTTTCAGTGAGGAAGACCTACAATTTTGAAAATATTTTCTCATTTTATCCGACATTTCTCAAAAGACGAAGAGAAATTCCCAATCGCATATTTGTACTCGCGACAATGACGTATTGATAACGCGGGTGATTCAGTTATAAAATCGTAGAGAGCAATGATATTAATATTAAACATCGCTTTTTTTACCATGCGTTTACCATGATTTCTATAGCGAAACTGTATCCTGTATCATTAAAATGTTTCTTGAGGAGGACATTATCAGTCATTAAGTGAAATCCTAGAGTTCTGAGGACTCTTTGGTTCTTATCCTAAAGCTTCCTGAAATCAGAAAAGTTCTAAATGTAATGCGAAAGTCGAAAAAGATAGAGAGCCGGCGTCGGTGACTAAGCCAGTATTCGACGTTGATCAGCAGAAACTTCTTTCTCTTCTCAAAAATCCACAGATCCGTTTTAATGGTACGCTTTTGTATATTAAGATAGGTGGAATCAGGTCTCATTTCAAATCCTCTTGTTTCTACGGTTACTGCATTCTTAAAACCCCTAGTGGGTGATCCCTTGTTTTTGGGGAAAATGAGGACGTCACAGACTTCCCCTCGTCCCAATCCTTCAACTTTCCTGCGCGCCAGCCCAGTCAAACCCTTCCTCTCCATCTCCGAACACCCCACTACACTCCCCGACCAAAAGACATGTCTTCCTCGACCGCCCCAGTTCCTCAACCCTCCCACACTCCGCTCGCCTCTCACTAGCCTCTCTCCTCCACTCCACCTTCCTGTCCCTGATCTCCCCACTCTCCTCTATTCGCCCTTATTTGGTTGCTCGAGAATGTGGGAGGCCCATCATCTGAGGATTTTAAAACATTCTCCTGTAGTTGCAATTAGGATGAATACAATTAAGTAGGTAAGTTAGTTGAAGCTCCCTGATTTTTATAGAATTTTCTTAGTATTTTGTAGGGAATAGTTAAATAGATATTATTAAGCCTCACGTGTGTCCGTGTGTTAATTTTAGCTTCATTTTGTTCCGTTTAATTGAAATTCATATAAACTGTTTCTAAGTCGGTCCGTTGTTGTTTCATAGCCGCATATCTGAAAGAGACACAATGGTTGGGGTTTCATCCCGGACTAAAGTGATGAAATATCTCCTTGTTGGCTGCACTTTAAAAACCTTTCTCGGTCATCGTACTTTTTTTTAAAATAAGAGGGAAAATGCATTTTCCTGAGATAATGGGCGAGTGGATAATGAAGGACTCATGTTCCTAATTTAACTATCAATTATTAGAAAATCTCCCCGCTAAGGAATTTTCTGCTGATCAACGTCAAATACTGGCTTAGTTACCGACGCTTGCTCTCTATTCTTTTCGATTTCCGAATCACATTTAGTATTTTTCTGATTGCAGAAAGTTTTTGGATAAGGATCAAGAGTCCTCTGAACGCCAGGGTTGCGCCTAATCACCGATAATTTCTTGTTCAAGAAACATTTTATTTATAGGAATCACCACATAAAATAACAACGTCATGAATACGCACATTAAAATTCGTGGTTATAAAAGTATAGCTTACACACTTTTCACAGACTTTCTGATGTGTTTTCATTCCGCATTGAAACAATATGTTTTTCTTCATTCATTTTACGTGTATACCACCTTTAATGATGGTGAAATTTCAACATAATCGATTGAATTGTTTTCCAAAAGGTGTAATATATCATACGTCACCTAAAGAACTAATCGAATGATGTAGACAACCGACGCGGGATTCAAATCTGTGCCATTTGGTTTACCGCAAACCAATCCATGGTCATCATCAGCCTGACTACCTCAGGCGCGTTTGTCTCGTATGTATATTAGTTCGACTTCGGGTGCATTCTGAGACTACAGAATGCATTTTACCCGTTCTTGGATTAGATTCATTTCAGTTTCCCGTCGTGCGGTCTCGCAAGGAAATGCCGCATCAAAAATGAATCGGGAGTCCCGAGAACTTCTCCAGCACCCTGGGGAAGGAACTCACGAGGCCCGCACGTACGGGTGTTCTTGCGATAGTAGCAGGATGTAGTTATGTATTAATGCACTCACGACTGTGGGTGCATTTACATGTGAAGATACCATATTGTGCTCTCAAACATTTCTGCGCTTTAGCGTTAAAGCAGGTCAGAACAGTTCATTCAATACTGGACTTCGCTCGGAAAGTGTGTGACGTTCGCATTGCCATGAGTTGCGTTCACGGAGTCCGTTTAACTGATGCGACTAGGTATTAAATTTTACCCTACTCGAATCGCAATAGTAGCGTGCACGTCGAGTTAAACAGGTATATCATTTCCACGCATTTTACATCCAGCCTTTAAAAGTTTAGGTTTGGCTGAATTGATATGGGCTAGGTGTAGTGGAGTAGCTAGGCATTCAAACATGCTGATATGTTCTTGTTTTCGTTGCGTCTTCTTCACGCAAGATATGTTGGCAACGATGCAAGTTAGCCTATGAAATAGACAATATCGTTTGGTTGTATTGGCATAACGTGCAATTGTAACCGTAAATTAAACAATAAGGTGAAACTTAAACAACATTTCACCGAAATCTTCCTGTAGCTGTTATTTTTATTCCATCTTTTACTGGAAATATTAAAATCAACTATAATTTTGGTGTGCTCCCAATGTTAGTACCCAACAAGTGCAGCTTTTAATTATTGAATTTAAGTTGAACATATTTAGTCAACTAAATGAAATTTTATACGTATTGTCACACATAAGGGGAGGGGGGGATTAGGACCGAAATATGCCTTCAAAAATCTCCCTTGCCAGAGCATAAGTTCCTCAATCATACGTCAAGGTTGGGTCGTGTCTTCGACTGTCAAAGTTTTCGTGACATAAGTGACTCTATTGGTGTTTCCTGAATTAATCTTTCTAGTACATATTAGCATTGTAGAATACGAATGCACCGTTATATCTATTTGTTGTAGAAATAAACAAAATACGCTGGAAATTATTTTGATAAATAATTGGTAGCATTATTTTAGTAATAAACTATGATGTGATTCAAAGTGTGGGTGTTATCCGTTATCACCCTTAATCTTCAAAGTTTATGTGCATGGAGAAAAAGAGAGATGTGCATTAAAGGGACTGGATGTAAGAATGAAAGTATTGAGAGAGAGATGAAGTGAGTTAGAGTTGTAGGAGATCAAGCTATTTAGCCAGCTATACAAGGGATTAATTTTTCTGCTAGGCGTATTACAGATCAATGCCACAAGTATGGTATGAGAGCCAATCACAAGACAAGGAATGTAATAACCTTCTCCAGAAATAGGAAAGCTGGGTCAAACATCAAAATTCTTTTTCTTCCCCGGTTACCAATCCATTAGGATTGCTTGGCAACATCTTGCACGATAATCCAATTATCCTTTTATTTTCCGTAAACAAAGTAAACCCCCGTATTTTCCATTATTCGTTTCACACACTCCAAAATAGGATGTCCTCTTTGGCTTTTGCCGTCTATCATTCCTTCCAGCTCTGTATTTACGAGTCCCTCATGCCGCAGCGTATGGCCATTTTACGCATCCCATCTTTTTTTTTACTGTCTTCCACAAGGTCTTCGCTCTTTGTCCGCTTTTCTCAACACATCTTGGTTATCCATCTGTAGCACTGCATCTGGAAATTCTCTAGCTGTACCCTCTGTGCTTGCCTTTCGTCCATTTCTCGGTGCCATAACGCAAAGATTTTGCTATATTTATCCTCAGTGTAATAATGGTCGAGAAAGAATTGAAGGGTTTCTTAATATTGATATAATCAACCCTTACCTCAAGTACACGACTCATTATTTCTCTTTTAGTTCTTCCATCGAAAGTTATTTTGCCTCCTAAGTGGTAGAACTCTTCAACTTTCTCTAAGAATACTCCATTAAACAGAATCCACGTATCAAGTTCTCTTTTTCTGCTGCCAGCGAGGATGAGGTCTTTTGCCGTTTCATCCTAGGGTTATCTTGGCTGTTGAGAATATACTCCATTCCGAAAAGATTCTTTATTAACTCCTCTTCGGGCTGTGTCAGAACCACGATGTCGCCAGCGAATGGAAGAGTTGGCAACCTAATCCCCTGCACTTTCATTCTCCCTCCTTAAGTTCGAGGAGTTCGTTCATTGGCCTCTGAAAATATTCATTGAAGAGTTTTTCGTGAGAGTGATCACCCTTTTTCGTCTCTATCTTATTCCCTCCTCTTGTGTTTACTCTTTCTCCATGCTTTCGCCTCTCTGTGTAAGCTCCCAATTTTTTCTCTTGCTTCAAAATTTACTCTGATATATTTTGGAACTATAATCAGTTTATTCCATGCTACGTTATTTAAAGATTTATCTACGTCCATTAAGGTCATATTTTGCCTTCTCCTTCGTCTTATTGTTTTATACATAATCAGTCTGAAACCCGGAATAGATTTACATACGTGTTTTTCTCTCTCTGTTAAATCTGAATTAGTCACCCGGAAAACACCAATCTTATCTTCGATTCTTCATAGAAATGTGTATACGCGTCGGGATTTTATATTCATGAGATATAAGCCTGAGTCCCGGGTAATGCTCACATTTGTTAGCAGCCATCTTCTTGGTCATGGGGACTGTGAAATACCTGTACATGCATTTAGTGAAATCGTCAAGGATCAATGTATCCCAAATCGTTAAGCTGGCAGATCACACGAACTCTCCTCTCTTGTTTTTCTTTCCGTTATTTGCCTCTTACTGTGGAGGAATTGTATGCATACAAGGTGTGATCAAAAAAAGACCGGACTGATTTTATTCTGCTCAAACCGTTTAATGGATCGAAACGAGACACAGTTTAGAGACATCTGACGACTAAAACGAGAGGTGTTGCGTTTGTTTACGTCGAGTCGTTACGCAGCAGCAACGGTACGTGTCTTAACCTGTTCGTCGCCGCGTGCAACGGCAGCAATGAAGGAGCTAGAGGATCAGCATATGTGCGTGAAATTTTGTTTCAAACTTTGCAAAAGTGCTACGGATACATTTTGAATGATTCAGCAAGGCTCTATCAATGAAGCAATGAGTCGAAGCCAGTGTTTTGAGTGTCAATGTTGAGGCGGCCTTCCACTTCGACAGACCACAACCATGTCAAATTGGTGAACGAGTTGGTACGGGCAAATCGCCGTTTAACTGTTAGGGAGATAGCCGAGGAAGTGAACATTAGTTTTGGATCCTGTCAAACAATTTTGACAGACATTTTGGGCATGACGCGCCCTAGTCTTCTCAGTTAAAAGGTCCTCATTCTCCACGACCAAAGAAAGCTCGCATGTCCCGGTCCAATGTGAAGGTCATGCCGGTGTGTTTCTTCGATTGGCAAGGGCCGATTCATTACGAATACGTACCTCAAGGTCAAACTTTCAACAACGATTCCTAATTAAAGGTTATGAAGGGGCTGAGGGTCGCAGTGAGCCGAAAGAGGCCGGACATGTGGAGAAACAATGCATGGCGTTTCCACCACGATAACGCGCCGGCTCACACGGCGCTGATTGTGAAAGAGTTTTTCGCCAGAACCTGAACTTCCGTTTTCCCGCAGCCACCCTACTCTCCAGACCTGGCTCCATCAGACTTTTTTTTGTTTCCAAAGTTAAAATCACCCTTGCGAGGGCGCCGATTCGACTCTATTACGTACATTAGAACTAATTGCACGGCGGACCTGAAGAGGATCCCTATGGCGGCTTACCAGGTAGGGTTCGAGAGCTGGAAGAAACGTTGGCAAAGGTGTGTCGTCAGCCAAGGCATGTACTTTGAGGGCGACAAGTTCGATTAAGCTGTATCCGTCGAAATAAACAAGTTATAAAATCAGTCCTGTCTTTTTTTATCACACTTTGTATGTAGACAAGAAGGTTAAGAATGCGATAAGCAGGGAATTACAAGGGCAAAGGAAAGTTACGAGGGTCATCCGGAAAGTAGTACCCGTTCGTGAAATAAAGACACAAAAGTAAATATTAACAAACATAAAAAATTTTATTTGAAAGAGGATACTTTAAACTACTTCTCAACATAATCTCCAAGCAAATTAAGGCATTTGTCATAACGTGTGACAAGTTTCTGTATTCCTGCTGCATAGTCCTTCGCCGCCAGCTCATTGAGATACGCGAGGGACCCATCTTGCACAAATTTTTGCATAATGCAGATGGTGTTTAACAATTTCATGAACAATTGTTCGAGAAACATTGGGAAAATGCTCACAGATGTCATCAATTGTGACGCGCCGATCGTTCCTCACGAATTCGTCAACTGAGCTCACCAGTTGGTCTGTAATGACAGACGGTCTCCCCGAACGCTCATCGTCGTGTGTGTTCCCCCTCCCCATGTTGAAGTTGCGACACCACCGCCGAACAGACGACTCGTCCATTACATTGTCTCCATACACCTCCTTTAATTGGCGATGAATATCACATGGGCGAACGTTTCTTGCATTGAGGAATTTAATCACTGCCCTCACTTCACAACTGGCGGCGTTCTCAATTTTTTTAAACATTGTTAACAATCACAGAAACAACACAGGCAATGCTAGCGTCACGCAACTTGGCTCAGAGAAGGCAGACAAGCCACTGAAGCTATCTGACCTCGTCCAGCGGCTACTCGCGTCGTCAGCACTTCATGCGGCACGAACGGGTACTACTTTCCGGATGACCCTCGTATATTGAAGAACGATGTAATAAAGTGGAAAATCTCGTGGCTTGGGATAAGAAGAAAGCTGCTTAAAACCTACGGTAACAATGGAGAACAGAAACTCGAGTGTGCAGAACAGTTCAATAATTTAGGAAGTGTTTTAGACAAAAATGATTAATTTGTGAGGATATTGAAAGGAGAGTTTCATTGTATAAAGCAGATTTTACAAAGAGGTGGTGACAAGAGCTAAGGATTTGAGATGCAGAGGAAAGACTTGTAAAAACTTTGAAATAGAGTTTCGTTTTGTGTGGTTCCTGAAGTTTTGTTGTTGAGGCATGGATATGATTGCATATCTAAAGCTTTTTAGGTCTAATTTTCTGAGGAAAAGTTAAGAAATAAAGAGACAGTATGTAAAGCAAACGAACAAGTGGCAAGAGGGGAAGAGAGAAGGTTGTTGTAACAATTGAAAAATGAAAGAAAAGAGGAGATACTCGAGTAGTCTGAAATGTTTCCTGCCTAAAAATTCAATGAGATACTACTTCTAAGGTATTTTTATTTTTCAGCATTGTCTCCTTTTAAGTCGATGTACTTTTTCCAGCGATGCTCTATATATTTTAACCTTCACAAATAGTAGTTAAAATAGTGAGTCCAAAGTGAGGAAAGGTGGCACCCGACGCGAAGATAGCTTACAAATATCCAATTCTTCAGTCCCTGTATGACAAACACGTTCTTCCGATATGAGCATAGGCTCTGCTATCTTTCTAACCCCCACGGTCGTAAATGATGCTTCTGAGTCCCCGTACAAAGCGTCCAACTCGTATTTGACTTGCGTATGCGTATTGCCTTTCGAAAACAAATATTGCATGATAGCTCGATACTCTTTTTTTTCCATTTTGACAAAAATCCTCATAATGACTCACTCAAACGATTGTCAAGCAACAGCTGAGTGTCCAAATTGCCTGAAGTTTTGGTGATTACCTTTAAATCCATACACAAACAAATCCCCCAACTTTTGTTGAAGTGCTGCCATCTTCATGTTGAGATCAGAAGGTTTTCAAACAACCCTCTCAGGGAATTATTTATGTATGCCCTGCAGGACTTGTTCAGGTAAGGTAGATAATAGATATGGGCATGAGCAATCATCAATGGAAGTCACCCGCGCAAAATATATTACAGCACAGCAAATTCACACGTTCATAAATTGCATATACTCGTCTATACATTGCACAATTCCAATAAATGGCTCCGTAGTTTTGAATAAATTGTCAGAAACTTTCCTCCACCTACAACCACTGGCTGTTAATGCTTGGTACCATCCCTAACTTTAATGGCTTGCTTCATGCAACCATTATACTTAACTTGAAGTTTATAGTAAAGTAGGCATAATAAAAGTATGTATGTTTATAGGTTATAGTAGTGTGCAATATTTGTATTTATTTTTTTTCGCCTTACCTTATCAATAATTTACATACTTTTGGAATATTACCTTATGAAAACTTATCTAATTGCTGTCCAAAAAATAATGAATGCCGACCTTAGTCGGTCGCTAGCTATTCGTTTTCGTTGTTTTTCGCGGTTTGCCATTGGGAATCCGATCGAGGCAGGCTCCTGAATGAAGGCTGGACCTGAATAAACGAATAGATTTTGAAGCTCTTCCTTAATTCAATTCCCCTCTTGAATATTCATTGAAACTATTATTTTGAACGTGAAAACCCAGCGTGTATTACCTAATTTTATAAAAATATTCTAATACATCTGTCTTCGCAGTGTTCTCGTGTGTTCATTTACGATTTTGGACCATAGATATTGTTAGTACTAGGTTTTTTTTGCATCACTCAGTTTAAATCAAATGAAGAATTGACTGTTTGCAGAATTCGCCCATGGTGGAAATTGATGGCAGCAAGCGTCGGCATCCTACGAAAATAGCTTGTACTTAATGCACTTAATTAACCCAAAAATATCAATTTGAAAGGCTTTCTTATCCGTTTGGACACTGGAAATTTTCTATTTGAAGGCGCCTTAAAAATGTTATGCCTTGAATCCCATTAAAGGCATCCAAGGCTGTAATACTTACGCGTAGTTGAAATGTGTTTACCGTGCAGAAACCCTGGAAGTCGGAGCACTGGTAATAAAAGTACGCCTGCTACTTATTTTCAGGAGCGGGCAACTGTTTTTCCCGGCAAGAGTAGATATTGATTCGTTGGTCTTGGTTTTTTTTTACCCATAAAAGGTTCTTCCTTAACTTTCAACGTTAACGAACCATATAGTTTCAGGCTAACTCAGTGGAAACTTTCCATATTGCAGAGAAATGATTATCAACACTTGTGATTTCCACTAGGGTACGGTGAAAATCATTTCATTAATCATATCAAAGTGTTGAATATCATTTCTTTTCAAAGTTAAGTTGGATCTGAGAAATGGTAAAGAATGCATGGCGCAAAGATAGATAAATTTACCTTAATCTCAATTATATTATAATATTTTGTCCAATAAAGTCTTTAGGAAAGCAGATGCTCACTTTTAAGTTTGATTTCATCTCTTTAGTTTCTCTTGGAAGGATGAATGAATCTAATTTTATAGAATATGGCTAAGAAAGTTATTCATCAAGTCTTGTCTCTACCTATTACTTCCGGACTGTGTTTAACATTCACATCTTAACTAAATGTATTCTAATTGAATTGCCATAGGTTGGTGTGTATGGTACGTTTTGTGATTTATCTCATTAAGACTACTCTGGTTCATTCTCATCCTTCCAATTTCTCGTCACCTCTCTCTTATAGAGCCGCTCGGCATGAATAATTCCTAATCAATTTCATTTAATGGCCCACAGCGTTCTTTCCTAGATTGAAATTTCACCGTGGATAATACGATTTTATAAATAAGCTTCTATACATCCGTGCACTTTTTGAAGACGGGGGCCAATTTTGCTTCTTCAAAGGCTCAATTTTCTTGTCTGAAATCTTACAGGGTCGAAGAGAGCCGACCTGAGGTAAGAAAATCGATGCATCATATATCAAAGCACCTTCCTTTTTAAGAGGAAGCTACGAGTATCGTTAGGAGATTTGTTCGCACGCTAACCACCGATAATGAGATCTTCTCACCACACACCTTTCTGCTTAAAACAAAGATCAATACCTGCCATCGAAATGAGAAATCCGGCAGAAAAATATGAACACCTTTCCCCCACCTTAATCATATCCACCCAGGGGGAGATAAAGCACGACGGAGGAAAAAATCAAAAGCCCGGGCAAAATCCATCTGAGCATAAAAGTTTAAACCTCAAAGAAGCTTTATAGCCATACAAGAGCTTTACTTCTTCAAAGAAAAAATGTCTCCCTTCAAAAGTTCGTGAAATGAAATACAGAGTGGATGATTAGGGATATTAGATAAGAGAGTAGGGATACCTCATTCATTCGTTCAAGGTTTTCTGCCTATTAAATGTAGATTTTGGAGCTTTCTAAACGACTATCTGAGGGTAGAACTGTGACGAAAATATTTTCTCATTGGATTTTAAGAATTTTTTTCAAATAAAATTTTTATGCATAGAAGAAAAGGCACTCCACTCCTGAGGAGTAACTAGCATCTTCGGGAGTTTACGTTTGGTTGAAGGTATATTATGTGATGGCATGCGTGCTCTGATGACCTATGAGTGGGACGTTTAGAGTGCAGAAAGAGGAAATAGTTGCTAGGTGCAAGGTCGTGATGTGATCAACGAGTTTCCAACCAAAATCTTGAAACTTCTCTTGGGAACGGGTAGCGGTTTAAGCACGTTTTCGTAAAGGAAAGCTATTCCGGACGATAGTTTCCCGCGCCTTCGATTACGGATCGCACCTCTCAGTTTGGTGACAATTTTTCCAATGCACGTCAGCTGTAATTGCTGTCTCACGTCCCATTAAATAAATTAAAAAACGCCCTTTTCGTCCCAGATAACGGCAGCCATCATTTTCCGACGCGTGTAAGAGTATTGCTTAATTTTTTTCAGTTTTAGTGAAGTTAAATCTACATCTACATAATACCCCGCAAGCCGCCGCAAGGGCGTGTGGCGGGGGAGCAAATTAAATGCAACCTCTGCGTTGACTGCTGTTTTGTTTCTGCGTCCATGTGGGATGTCTACGTCTCATTGCCCGTAAAAATGTAAGAAAACAAGTTATCTCCGTCTTAACAGTCCAAAAATGCCCATCCACTCAGAATTCATTTCATACCTAATGTAACCACCTTACACACAATTTGTGATATCAGAGCTTTTCCGTAACATTCGTGTAAATAGTGGTGCATCCAACAAAAGGACATTCATCAGTCAATCAGAGCACTAATCCTCAATCAGATCGTGGTCCACTTGTTGAACGATTTCATCGGTCTGGATACTTGATCTTCCCCACCGCTCTTCAACATACGCATTTTTGCGGCCGTTTTTGAAATCTCGACACCATTGTCTAACTTTTCCTACACTCATTACTGCTGGTCCATAAACTAGGCGCCACTATCGATGAATTTGGGCAGCTGACACACACCTCTTGCACACAAAAATCGAATCACAGCACGCGATTCGAGACTGATGGGAGCAGCAGTTTTCTCGGACATTTGCATCAGCATTCACTGACTGGCAAACCACCACTGAATCAAGACAATAACTTCAGCGGCTTCGGAAAGAGTAAATATTTAGCACTGCATACGAATAATGTTGTTCTGATCGACCAATATTTAAATATAAGAAAGTGGTCCTTACTTTTTGAATGTCTCGTATTTGTTGGTATTTAAGAGGAAATCTTTCTTCCAGGATGAAAGTAATTTCTCCGTCGCCTCATTTGTTGTACTCTTTTAAAACTGCATTTTATATTAGCATTGCACTCATAAAACAGTTATCAACCCGAAGTTGGGTTTCACAGGTGAGGGAATAGCTGCAATCATACTATGCTGTACTACATGTCATACCAATTCTACAGGAACCACTTATTTCCGACGTAAAAGTTGCTTGACTTTGCCAGGTTTTCCAGGCCAAAAATCATGTTATCCGTGTTCTACCCTAAAATCTAAACTAAAATCGGCGTGAATGATGAGCGAAATAACTTAATTTTAGGGCCGAACACATCCAAAAACTCATGAATGTCATTAAATTGAAATTGGTGCAGCAGGGTGTCTGGGCTAAGAGTAGTAGATTGCATCATCGAGCCCGAAGGCTGTTCAACATAGAGTGATCATAGTTTTTTTAAATTTGCATGATTTTTTATTGCCACTGTTGCCATCGCGAGAGAAGATCGTCGAGTAACATTAAGAGTACTGTCAAAAGTATTGAAAATTTCATTTCTCACTGGTAACTGAAAATTTACTCATGAGACGTGTTTGCTCGGTTGGTTTCTAGAATAACCGAACAAGAGGGCACGCGTGCGCGTTTGCTCGCATATGTAGCTAATGTTACTGCAAGACAAGGCGTTTTTTTTTACAAGATACATACTGCAGACAAAACTTGGCTACATCATTTTGAACTTGAGACCATTGGTAAAGCTATGTGTTGAAATCTCCAACACCAATAAATGCCACAGTGGTGACCATACTGGGAAAGTTGTGGTCATATTACATTTCAGTTTTCAGGCAATGGTGTTATAGCATGTCATGCAAAACGTACAAATTGAACAAAAATAGGCTTGTAACGTAATTTCTCGAGGCAGTGTAAATGCTACATTTCGAAACAAAAGACGGGATGTTGCACGGCGATAATGCACGAAAGAACATCGCAAATGTTGTTTCTGAATATCGTGCTAGAATCTGTGGAGTGTGTTCCTCATCATTCTTATTATATTCCATAACTGGCCCCATGTGACTTTTTTATTTTCCCCAATCTGAGGATTCGTGAAAAGTCATTTTCTCCCTCGGAAGCAGGCGTAGGTGAACTGAACTTGTGCTATCTTGCAGCGGCTGCTGCCGACGCAAAACTGGAGTAACATCGATGAAGCTTGTATCACATGCACATTCAGCTAACTCACACAATATCAAGTGTTTGAACAATCATTTTACAAAATTTTTCGTCCCCGGGGTAACTTTATGGAGTTTATATAACATATTGAAATGAAGTGGAATTGATAACTTTGTCATTCCACACTTTTATTTAAAAACACGACCCAGATTTCGATGTTGACCGTCATCATCAGGTAAGCGTTGAACATTAAACTCTGTACGTCATCACCTGATGATGACGGTCAACGTCGAAACTTGGGTCGTGTTTTTAAATAATGTGTGTGGAATTACAAATCCAATAATTTAATTTCATTTCAATAAATCATTTTAGAAATAATTATGCGAGAAAACATTGTAATTACTTCATTTAATTGTCCTCGTACTTAATAAAACTTGGATACTCTGAATATTGAGGCACCCCAGCCGCCGTCACCCAAAGATTTGAGGAGACTGATCGTTCCCCTGAAACAATTCCATCCCTCGGATTTTTATCCTTGATGCAAACGCACGCACTCAGTGATAACTGTGCGGCTTCAACCGCCCTGAAAACCCTTTCTCCTATTTATAATGCCGTTACGTGAAGACATTAATGATGTCAAGAGGATGGCAGGAAAGCAGCAGTTGAGGATCGAACTTTTTCATTTATTTCTTTATAATTGGCGAAACGGGTTGGAATATCTGACGAAAAATTAGCAGCTCAGTCTTCCTCTGTAAAACGCCAAACAGATTTATTTGGCCGTTTTAATTTATAACACTGTACCCTGCAAACTACCGGTAGGGTGTGTGGCAGGGGGTGATTACACACCAGACCACTTTTGATTTTGCCTCCTAGCTGAACAACGTTATTCTGATACCTTATGATTCGAGGGAAAAATGACATCTAAAATCTATCTTTTCTGCACTTATTCTTCCTCATTTTATTCACATGACATACCCTACAACAGTACAATGGGGTAATAATGCATTTTCAACATCTTTCCTGAAGAGGCACCTTTCCAATTTATGCAAAATATTTAATTTGTAATTTCACCTTCGCTTCGTGAGCGAATCCCAACCTAGTTTCGTTAACAATTTTGATACGCTACTCAGTTTATCGCAACAACGTATTATAAACCCATCTCCTCTACGATGCAGGCGAAATAATTCGGCAATCAATCCACTTCATGAGGATCCAGTATACTAGCAGCATATTCTAAATGAGGTCTTCCTAGCGAAATATAAAATTTCTGTTTAGGTACGTATTTCGCCCACGTACCATATTTTATAGAGTCTTCAGATTCTATTTCTGTATTCCTAATGCATTAGGGGTTCGGGAGGGAATTTCTCTTATTCCAAAAATTCATAAACACGCACTCTTTGTTAAGTTTAATTCTAATTGCCAAGTGTCGCGCCAAGGTTGTATAGCATTTAGGTTATCCGCTAAAGACAATTTATCCTCAGGATTACGGATATCTCTGTAAACCTTTGCGTCGTCGGAAAATTAACTTACTACCTTGATCAAAAAGTTCCCGGAATAACCACCGTGTGGCGCTCCCATCGTTCCGATTTGAGTTCTGTTTTTTTTTGTTAAATTGGTACATCTGTTGTTGATATTCCCTTTAAATCTTAGTGTCATAACTTGACATTTGCAAAAGTTACGGTCGGTTTTCGGTATGTCCATCAGTGCTTCCTGCGATTTTTCCATTACTTCCTCTCGGCTGCTAAAACGCGTTCCCCGTAATGGTTTTTTAACTCGATTGAACAGAAAGAAGTCACAGGGAGCCAAATCAGGTGAATTCGGTGGCTGTTGGATGGTATTTGTTGCATTTTTCGTCAAAAAATTACGAATAATGATAGCACTGTGCGACGGTGCGTTATCATGGTGCAAAATCCACGAGTTTTCTGCCCACATTTCTGGTCTCTTTCGGCGAATTGCTTCACGCAAACGTCTCATAACGCCCAAATAATACTCTTTGTTTACTGTCTGGCCTTCTGGCAAAAATTCATGATGCACTACACCGTTGTAATCCATGAAAACCGTCAGCATTGCCTTCTTTTTTGACTGAAAACGACGTGGTTTTTTTGGTCTCGGCTCATTTGGTGAACGCCATTCACTTGCCTGATGTCTGGATTGCGTGTCGTACTCATAAACCCACGTCTCGTCTCCAGTAATGATCCTTTTGATGAATGTGGGATCGGATTCAGCCTCGCAAATCATGTCTTTTGCGACGTCAACACGGTCTCTTTTTTGCATGAAATTGAGGTACTTTGCTGCTACACGACGGAAACCCAAATCATTAACCACAATGTCTTGGGCGGATCCATAGGCAATGTTCAAGTCCTCCGCTATTTCTCTGATGGTTAATTTGCGGTTATTGACCAACATTTCTTTTACTTTATCAATTTTTTCACCGACTTTCGATGTCGATGGTCTGCCACTGCGTTCATCATCTTCGATTGACTCACGACCACTTCTGAACCGCTCGTGCCACTGGTAAACGACCGTTTTTTTTAGAGAATCGTTGCCGAAACACTTTTCCAACATTTCCAACGTCCGTGCGCCACTAAATCCGTTTTTTACGCAAAATTTAATACAAGTTCGTTGTTGCAAATTTAAATCCATTTCTGAAATTGTAAAAAATCGCCAACACACACAGAGATAGATGTACTCTTGGCTACGTAACTTTTGCAAATGTCAAGTTATGACACTAAGATTTAAAGGGAATATCAACAACAGATGTACCAATTTAACAAAAAAAACAGAACTCAAATCGGAACGATGGGAGCGCCACACGGTGGTTATTCCGGGAACTTTTTGATCAAGGTAGTATGCTACTATTAACCACGTTTTTAATATCGTTAACGTAAAAAGGAATGAAAGAGGTCCGATAAGACTTCCCTAAGGAGCACCTGAAGTTGCTTCTGCATTTGAGCTAACACCCGGTATGATACTTTGAAATGAAAAAAATTGCTTTGTAATTCTACGCAACCGTCACCAAAAACGCGACCTAGGGTTCGAATTTGGCCGTCATTAGCATTAAGGATGATTATTCTTGGACATCACCATCATCATGGTAATGATGATGTCCAGCGTTGAAACTTATGTCGTGTTTTTAATAAAGTTTGAATGGAATTACAAAGTTATTTCTTTCATTTCAATGTGTTGAGTGAATTTCTCAGCGTTTCATCTGAGACAACAAACCAGCCATATTTTATTTTCTTGTAACAAAATATTTGACGTCTAAACATCTTTCTAAAATCCGCGTCGTACCATCTAGGTTCTGTGTTATCTTTTATTAAATTTCTTGAAATGAACCTATTGACTACCTTTTGTACTCAGCTATTAAAAAATTCTTTAATCCAGCCCAGGATATTTTTATCTATGCTATAGGTTTCTAGCTTTGTAAACAGTTTTCTATGAGGTACTTTTTCGAGAGATTTTTTAAATCTAGAAAAGCCTCAACCCGTGAAATATTGCTCTTCCGAACCAAAGATATCATGAACAAAAAGTGCAAGGTGTATCTCGAGGGATTTACCCTTTTAGAAACCCGTGCTTTTGATTCATCAATAACTCTTAACTATCGAGGTATCTCACGATCGAGCTTGCAATTATATGTTCCATGACCTTACATGATATAGATGTGAGGGAAATACGTCTATTATTGCTCGATTCCTCCTTGTCTCCGTTTGTAATTATAGGGGTAGCATCAGCCGTTTTCCAATTACTTGTGGTCTTGTGGTTTTCCAATCACTTGTGGTTGACCTTGTGGTCTACTAGTTTGTGATTTCTTAAATATGATTTCTAGATACGGCGCGATTTCCAACGCTAGTTCCTTAAACATACGTGCCGATACTTGATCGGGACCGGAGGATTTATTAGGGTCAATATTTTCAGTGAACGTTGAACCCCATTGCATAAAATTTCAATTTTGGGCATCACTTGGCGGGAACGTTTTGGTAAGCTATCGGAAATATTTGGTGCGATTTGGGTGAAGACGCTTTGAAAAAAGGAATTTTATAAGTCGGCCTTTTCGAAACTGATGCTTACTCTTTCGGCCCTATCGTTTTTGGTTGGGTTAACTATAGACTTATTTTCCTGAATCTTTTTGAAAGACAGCCTTTTCAATGCCTTTAGCTTCCCGTTTAAATTTTCAGTTCATCTTTTCCTTTTGAATTCACTCCACGTTTTCCGAAATACTTTCTTGGTATTCGCCCTAAATATCTAATAATCATAAGTGATCTCATCCCTTTTGTCGCTAGATATCTCATACCATATATTTTTTTCTTATCGTGACATAGTATTTGACGTCTTAGCAGTTTTCTAACATCCGCGTTGAACCATCTAGGTTCTGTCTTATCTTTTCTTAATTTGCTGGGAATGAGCCTATTGACCGTGACGTCAAGGAAGTGATTCCACGTATCCTCAGTGTTTCGGTGTTTACTATCCTTTTTTAATTTTGCAAATAGACTCTGTGACACTCTTTTTGAGCTATTATAGCCCCCTTTTTTAAACAAGTAAATTTTTCTCTTGGACTTCTTCTTTCGGACCACATACGAGTGCATGGAAAACTTAGCATTTACTGGTCCTTCATCACTAATGGCCTCAATAGTGTATATACTTAATACGTTTTCGGGTTTGCTCCCTGCTAACAAATCAAGAGTATTATCGCCCCTTGTCGCTTAAGTGACAAGTTAATTTATGGACAAATTGAGTAGCTTCAGGCGTGATGTGGTGGAAGTCGAACATAATGAATAACTGATCGCAGCACTTTTCCACTTGATAAAATATTTATTTTACGACCGGGTTTCGATGTATTACATCATCATCAGATAACAAACTGAAGTTGTGTACATTCCGGAAGGGGAGGAGAGGACGTGGTAGGAAACGAGGGGGGAAGGAGAGGGTGGCGAAGGGGGAAGGGGGGGAAGACAAGGAAGACATTTACAAGAAAAAGCGGAAACAGCGTTACGACCTTGTTAAAAAACACACTAAGACTATATGTACTGCCGAATGTATGTAAGCCTGCACACAACTTCAGTTTGTTACCTGATGATGATGTAATACATCGAAACCCGGTCGTAAAATAAAAATTTAATCAAGTGGAAAAGTGCTTCGATCAGTTATTCATTAATTTATGGAGTTCAACGTAAAGGAATGTAATAGCGACTCGCAGGTATCTTTGTCTTTACCCCTTGTTTTAAAATTGCATGTGCTTAAATCAATAGATGGGGCATTGAGATCTTAACCAATTATAATGTCACGATCGTTGTTTTGGGATGAGAAACTTTTGATTTGCTGGTCTAATTCTAATATTGTATTATTTTTTTTGTTCGGTGGCCTGTAAAACCCCCACTCAT
Source organism: Hetaerina americana (assembly GCF_022747635.1). Taxonomy (NCBI): domain Eukaryota; kingdom Metazoa; phylum Arthropoda; class Insecta; order Odonata; family Calopterygidae; genus Hetaerina; species Hetaerina americana. The sequence goes on along the minus strand of NW_027286069.1, from coordinate 73,521,394 downwards.
AGATTATATTGGATTTAGGACTTTTAACTGACCACCTTAGCCAACGTATGAAGTCGAAGAGGATAAAATCTAAGTACCAAACACATTTTTCTAGAGATTTTTCGTGAATCCACTCACGGTTTTTCGTAACCCCAATATGTTTCATGACTTTCCCGAGTGTTCTAGATTTTCCAGATAGGTGACAACGCTGAATCACACACACATCAGGGTAGGAGGTGTGTTCCCTTTACCCTGCCGTTTACAGCTTCCTAGGAATGTTCACACCCGTTGAACCATTGAAGCTTGTGTAAATCTGGGAAAGTTCAAAGTCGTTGAGTATTGAACCTGGGCTCTCTAATTAATAGCACTACTCTCTGTCAACTAGGTTACCCCATCTTTTAAATAATTTAAAATTGGTATATGAGGTCGTGCGCAACCAAATGCAAGTAGACAGTCCTTTTCAATTTATTTTGAGGATCTGGGTGTTTAAAAGTTCAAGAGGTCTTCCTCAGGGAAATCACTACTTCTATATTGACTAGTCGAATATCTTATAGGATCTTATCTCTGGAGTCAGGGATAATGAGGGAGGTGATGGGATGGTTTAGGGAAAACGGTTTTATTTCAAGGGAGGATAGTTACAATCTTAAGTGGGGCACTGTCAAGGCCAAAAGTGGAGACAAATTTCATTTAGTACTACGTAGTGGAAGGTGCATACTAAATTGTGACTCTTGTAATAAGATGCCAGAGACGTCGGCTCTGGGTACCTTTTTGGTGGGGTATTTGATAGAGCGTGTGGAGCATTTAATTCAGAAATCTTACCCCTGGAGACAAAATTCAGGAGTATAAATGGATTTAAAATGTGAACAATTGTCCAAAAAACAGGAAAGGAAATTAATTGTTTGCTGTGATATTCTTCAGCCGTTCGCCTCTTTTCCCCCTTGGCATAGAGGTTTCATATACTATACATAGTTACATATGCATAGTACAGTCGACTATGAACCTAAAAGTCTCATTAGACGTAAGGTTGACTTCTTGAATATTAAAACGAGTTGTACAGTAGTTATAAAAATATAGATGGAAAAATACAATTTCTGTTTTCATTTTATCATAAATTCCTCAAATTAGATCCTACCAGAGTATCTAGTATATGTTTGTTATTACTTATATTGGTAAAATTTTGTGAACTGCAAACTCTTTGTATTTATTAAGAAAGTCTAAAGTTTAAAGTAGGTTTATGATGGACACAGACAATGAAACGACACGTTTTTTATATCCTTCCTAACGAAACACAACCTGATACCCGAAACTAGGACAAAACCACCTTCCATTCAGCATATTTCCTACCTCCTTTCATTCCGTCCATAATTCCTGTTCTTTTCCCACCCCTTCTCCTCATGGTGAAAGCTTCTTCGTCTAACGCAGTTCTTCATTCCATGTCCCTACTCTTTCGACCATTTTTGTCCATAACACTTCCGAAATAGGTAAATCGTTCCACCTGCCTCAGTATGAACTCCTGGATTATTTTTTTGACCTAGGTTTTCTCTTTCTCGTCAACCGCATGACCCTTGCTTTGTGTACATTTTTTCTCATCCTATAAATGTCTTACAGACTTTTCAATGCGCTCAACAATGCTTGAAACCCCATGGCTTACTTGCAAACTAAAGCTTTATCATCCACAAGCCTAACTGATTTTATGGATTCCTCGCTGACTCTTATATACAGTTTTCCCATTGATTTTTAACCATTACACTGAAAATCGCAAGAGATAATGGACACCCCCTTACTTCTAACTCCTATTCCTGACTATGCCCATCCCGACTCTCATTCTGCCACTCGCACCTTAGCAGTCTGAGGCATGTACGGGTTTCGGCAGTCGGCCGCCCGACTGCTCCTTCAATCTACTCCTGTTTTCTGCAGTATATTTATAGGTTTTACCCAATTCACTCTGTCTAACTAATTCTCAAAATCATCCAAACAAACAAATACACACACAAATACAAGCCTGGTTTTATGTTCCTCTCGATTAGCTCCTCTGAATCATGTTCCTCAATACTGCTATGGCATCGCGTGTACCTCTCCATTCTCTGAAACCAAGTGGATCATCTCTCAAGTTATCATTTGCTCTCCTCCTATCGAGAGGAACATAGAGGAGGGAATTTATGGCAGGGAATTTCAATGAGTTAAGAAAAGATCAGAGAAAACTTGGTTACGGATCATAATTTTAGAATGCTTGGAAAGATTTCCTTTGAACGAGATGCTAGGCATAGAATGGACGTTAGGCGAACGAGGAAGGGAAGGTAAAGTTATAGGAATATCGGATTAGATGAGGCATTAGGTGGAACTTAAGATGTTTTTTTTTGTAGTTTCGGATGCCAAGTTTTTTCGTTAGGATGCGCCAAGAAATGTATCATGGTCCTTCAAAAATCATCCTCAAAAAATGTACCACCTAATAAAGATTGACATACGAGTATTAATGAGTTACGTGCCTCAGTAAATAGTGCGTTAAATTGGTTTGTTTACCTTAAGCATTTTAAAAATTCAATGAATAATCATAATGCATTATCTGAGGATGTTCGTTCTACGTACCTTGATGACTTAAAATAGATACGGATAAAGCATTGTTAAAAAAAAATATATATATATATATATATATATATATATTTAATGGACGTATCAAGGCAAAACTACCGTAATACGAGCGTGGTAATCCATTAACCAGAACGTTGAGCTACTGACCAAGGGTGTGGGTTTGATTCCTGGTGACGCCACCTGTGATCCTTAGCTTCACCAGGCTGTTTAATTTTTTGGGACTCAGATCTTCCCGGGAAACCAAAGGGGACACAAGGAAAGGACCTGGTTTCTCTACCTTGATGTGTAAATTTCCCACGCCGTTGGACTGAGGATCAAGTGAGATCAACCCTAGTCACCTTCGAGTCAAATACATTGTTCTTTATGCACTCAGCTCCATTATGTTCGACAAAAATTTTATTGACACGAATGAATTTTGTATTTGTAATAAACAGGTGGAACTCATAATAAGCATACGTTAATAATATAGCATACTCGGCCGTAATTTCTTTATTTATTTTATTTTATTTATTTATTAATTATTCAGTATTAGTCCAAAAACAGCACATTTTGGCCTTATCATCGAACAACGATAACAATGGTGACATTTTCAAACACTCAACCCCTTGGTGGAGGGAAACTCACCCAGGCGGGAATCGAACCCGCGACCCTTGGAATGGCAGAAGAGGACGTTACCCCGCCGCCACCGGGGTCGGCAAAAAATAATTCTTTTTCGTGCGTATTATAATATTGATAACAATATAATTAGCAGTCAAAACAAAATATTAAGGTAAAGAGGGTCTCCTCAAAGTTGTCTGCATCAAAACCCTATTACTCAGTGTTATGAAAAAACTTAAATAAGAAAGTCGTAGATTAGAATGGGAAAATTGTAGTTTAAGAATATTATTTCCCCGGACATGGTCTGTTTCCAATTAATTTAGCGCCGCCATTCGATGTGAAACATTACGCAGTTATTCTTTTCATATAAAGAAAGCATAATCGTCTAATTATCGTATTAAATCCCGTTGTTTTCTTTGAATTTAGCATTGTGTACAACATTTTATTATCGTTTCATGTTCACTAAAGCGATATGATAATTAGAGAGTCCTCAGAATGCCAATAAATACTGTGAGAAAACATTTTAGTTTATCTAACTTGTGAATAAATGTCCGTTAATTATCACCAACCCGTGCTCAAATTAATTGGAAATTTATCTGCTCTTCCCTGGAAATTGATAAAAAATGTGGAGAGAGAAGTTCACCTTGAATGAAAATTGGTTTACAGGATGATGTAAGATCTAGAGGTGGCATGTTTAAACCGATGGACTGGTTCCTCTGTTTTCGTCCGGTAAAGTTCTTTCTAGGTTACGACCGGAACGATTTCATTTTTTAGAACATTTTTGAAACCACTCTGGTCCGTATTTCATCATTCCAGTACACCTTTTTTGATAAAACAGCTCAATTGTTCGAAACGTTTTTCGCTGGCTTGCTCTAGTAGACAGTTAGGAATACATATTTGCCCTTTCCACGAAAATTTATTGTTTAATATGTTTCCTTTGTCATCTATTGCTTGAGTCTTTACGCCCACTTTCGAATGCACCTGTGGTGGCTTACCTGAAGGTTTTCAGCTAGAATAATATTCGTAAGATTGACCAATTAAGAATTCTAGCAATGGTGAATAGCGAAATTGTGATTGAAATATATGTCACCGGTTGGTTATTCTGGAGTTATGCGATTCAACGCACCCGAAATCCATGAGAAACGTCAATATGGGCACACTGGCTTTTGGCAGCGTCGTATCTGCGGGTCATCTCGGTGTTCATGCCTGTTTTTGTTGGCTGCGTATGGAGATACGACTCGGGAGTGAACCGAGGAGTGTATTTGATGACTAATAAAACTTGAGGAGGGAATTACTGCCCTTTGGGAAGGTCTCGTCGAACAAATGGGCTGGGCAAAAAGAACAGTTGCTAAGTCCTACATTTGGGTGGCCAGCTTTACAGGGATGGAAACTGGGGCACGAACAGGAAACCGCGGAATTACATTGACACAACCAAAGAAATACGCAGCGAGGTATTCTTTATATATATATATATATATATATATATATATATATATATATATATATCTCGATGATATAGAAACACTCACACGAGCAGTATAATATTTGGACGGCACAATAGAACACAAATAAAATAGTGACACTAAAAAGGACACTCACATTGTA